>NC_142632.1:9383771-9683927 GCF_059453375.1 Lepisosteus platostomus
TATACGCCTGTCCTGGAGTTAACAGGGGTTCAAACACATTGATCTAATCGGCCAGAACTTTCTCCTTTTCTCGTTTTACTCTTTTCCTTATGTTTCTTGTATTCTCTTTCCTCCTAATCAAATAATACATTTGTTCAAGGAGCAAAGATCCCTTTGGTAAAAATAAATGAACGTACGGTATATGTCAATAGCTAATCTGTCCTTCCCTGGATGGATCCACAGTGCCTTCCAACACATCCCAGACACCTTTCTCACCACGTTGGGATGCCTCAGTGGTCCTGCTGCTCATTGTTTTGTGCTTCATTTGGCCTTATTTGTATCACCTAGCAATTTCCTTTTTTGTGTTTTTTTTAAGAAAATGCACTCATCCATCAAAAAAAGCAAAGATCATTGTCCATTCCAAGAGTTCCTGCAGGGGATAGAATAAAGCATGCAATTTCAGTCAGCAGTTAATGTCTAATGTAGAAAGAATAACCTTGTGTCCCGGTGGTCAGCACTGTGACAAAGTGGCCACAAGAAAGGTATTGAACGGCAAATTAACTCAATTTCCTCCTGGTGTTTGTATCTTGACGAGCCAATTTGTGAGAGAAAGACTCCTGTATTTTTAATAAGCACCGAAACCTTTTGAACATTGAGCATTTTGTTTCCATTTTATGATTTCATCCATAGCAACCCTCTGTTAACTTAGCTAACTATCGGTCATTTTTCAGTGCCTTGAACTAGGCCAGGGCTGTCCAGTCCTGGTCCTGGATGTGTGTGTCTGCAGGTTGTCGAGGTCTCTTTAAAGCGGCAGGGACTAAGGAGCTGGGAGGAGCTGTTAAATTGGTCCAGTGAAGCCAGTAACCAATTGCTTTAGCTCATTAAGAGCTGAGTTGGAAGGGAAAGATGCAGACACACCGCCCCCCTGGCTAGGGCCTGAACAGATCTAGGTGATCATGTGCTCAAGAGGGGAAGTGTCATTTGGACACAGGTTGCCAAACAGTCTAAACCAGGATCCCCAGCTGTGCATTTTAAGGGACAAGTAAAGATTAATTCCACACTAAAACAACCTTGGCTGGAGATCCTTCTTTAGGTGTGTCTTTTGTATTGATATACGTGAATATCAGTACTACATCTGACTAATGGATTCGCTTAATTAATACATTACATCTCACTCACAACACACTTACATTTATAAAACGCCAGTAAAAGGCTGATATGAAGTGCTCCACATGTTCTGTCAGCAGTAGATCATCTTTAAACAGCCGGCAGGACTGACAATAACAGATTGCATTGACACAGGTTATTTATCTTGATGATATTAATGAGCTCTCATTATTAATATGTTCAGTGGGAGCAGGACATTAATATCTGTATCATGGAATTATTTATCTGTTTTACCAGATGAAATAATATAATGAATTAATTCTTGTCATATCCATCTTCATATAGATATCCAAGATATTGTAGACATCCTTCAAGTCAGTGACGTTTCACAAAGCGATTTTTTTGAAGTATTGTTGTTCCTCCTAATCAAATAATACATTTATTCCAGGGACAATCCTTTGCAAGTTGCCAGTTGTGAGACAATGTATTTTTTTTCCCTGGGTTTTTCGAGGAGTGCTGAAGGGACAGAATTCCATGGCAGGACAGAATTCCGTCACGATGGCGGAAAGGGGCTCAAACACTGGGAAAGCTGCTGGTTCACTCCACAGATCGCTTCTGATCTTGCGGTTTTGGGACTTTGCTGGGATCCTAGCTGGAGAGCACTGCTCATGCTTGCAGGCCAGTGGGGAGACATCCAGAAGAATGACGTAGAAAGGTGAACTCAACACCTGAGTGCTTGTACCTTTAATAGGCTTCTGATCAGTCGTGACAGTGCTGCTCTGTAGTTCCTTGGCTCTTTGGCTTTGCAGAAAGGCGATCTCTTTCACTTTCTCTAAGGAACGACAGCAGGTATGTCCTGGCTTTGTGACGCTCCTGAGTGGCACAGCTGGCAAAGGTGCTCGCTCTGTGGCCCAGGCATGGCAGGGTTCGAGCCTGGTTATCACCATCACCGGCGGGGACTGAGATTCCTGAAACAGTCGCACACAAGCCCACTGGGACAGGACTGAGATCAGACAGAGATTAGGGCTCCTCTCAGCTAAGAGGACTCCTCTGAGATGCCATTTACTTGCAAAATGGCAGTGATGTGCCAGTTTTTTTATCTTGGGAGGTCATCTTAAAATGCATTCAGAATAACAAAAGTTGACTGTAGAGTTCAGGAAACAGTGTAGTAGTTATTAAGCATTGTGTCAGTGCAGTCCTATGCTAATCTCCTACACATGAACATAGTACAAGTGGCTTCACCCCAGCTTCAGTAACTGTACCATCAAGACCACTGGGGTGCTTGAGCACACACAGTGACCCTGGATTTGCCCCCTTTGTGTCAGCAAGAGACACGCTGCTCTTCCAGCTATACTGCCAGGTGCAGCAGTGCTCTCAACGTGTCAAATGACAAACACACTGCAAGGAGCTTCGGAGGAGCTCGTCCGGGTGTCTCAGCCTCTCCCGAGCAGCGCTGCCGAGTCTGAAACAACTGTAAAAAAAAAACATCCTGTCAGAAAAACTCTCGCAGGGAAGAGAAACCCAGTAGAGCCCTTCAGCGAGCAGTTCTGGGCAATAAAAGGTCAACACCACCAGCTCAAATGTCAGCACTGCCTGTCTTGCTAATGTAAAAAAAAAAATCAAACGGAGAGTCTGCAGTGTCAAGGGTTTAAGTAAATTCGCCCATCCAAATCCCTGACAGCTCTAAAGAGCGCAAATTGTCAGGTACAGGAAAAAGGAAAATTGCCGACAGAAGGAGCAGGGAGTGATGGGGATCTGCAGAGTCTCAGGCTGGATTTTGTTCTCTGCCAGGAAGTACCTGTTTAATAGTCCAGATGAAATCTCCTCCAATCCCGCCAGTACTGCTCAGACGTCAGGCCCGTCTTCACCCTCCACCCCCCCATCCCCAACGGGCACGAAGCAAGAGCAAGCTGACCTCGGCACACCATTGAGCTCCCTTCCGGCCTGCTGGGGAGCTCAGCTCTCCCGGAGGAAAGATGCATCAGAAAGGACAGGCTTCTCTCTCGAGACTCCTCGCCTTCGCCGGCGGTATACCTGGGACCTCCTAGCTTCTGAGCTGCTGCGGTTTCTGTCACTGCTTCTCTTCACCTGGAAGGTCACCAGTCACACAGAAGAGGAGTCCTCAGACCCGCGAGTGAGTGAGGAGCTGTACGTTCAAGCGCCACACGTCTGAGGGCTCTTTCTGCGGCTTGTCTCCAGACCCATCTTTCAGGAGTCATATTCTATATTGCTGAGAAACTTCTGCCCCCTCCCAGCTGGAGTGGTAGAAAGGCAATAGAGTCGGTCGGTAAAATAAACGAAGAGCACTCCTGCTCCCAATTTTCACAATTCCATTTTCACTAGTTTTCTTTTTTGGGTGGTCCAACAACTTGAGGTGAGCGCAGAGGCGACAACTGAGAGAGCGGTCGCGCACCTCCTGTGCTTCTTCTGGGGACACTCGGGGGATATTTCTGAGGGACCCCTCTTCTGGAGAACGGCGGAGGGAATGTTATTTCTGGAGTATTTGTTTTTAAAACGGTGCCACTGGCACTTTGTCAGCGTGAAGGCCTTGGTAGTGTTAGCAAGAAGGAGGATGCCTTCAACCTTGGAGACGTAGGGAAGGAAATGTCACTGTGTTTATTATGCAGTCACTTCAAGATCGTAAAATAATTCCAATGTGTCGTATTTACAGCCTGGCTCCCTGAGCTACTAGACTGCTTGTTTGATAAAAAACAAAAACCAACAAGTCTTGATTTCATAATCTCTCCTTCCAGCCTCTGCTCTCGGTCTCGCGTACTCTTGGAGAAGCTGAGAGTCATGGCCCGAGACTGTAAAACCTACACTTCTCATGTTTGTCCGCCCCTTCAAGATAAACGAGGGTATTTTATCATCTTCAGAAGCCTGCTCCTGTGTGTCCACGGCTTTGCTGGTTTTATCCAGATGGGGGGGGTTGAAGCTGGGGTGAAAAATGATCCCCCATCCTCAGCTGTCAAGATCCGGCCGAAGAAAGAAGAAAATGGACTTTTTCCTCCGAGTTCTGTCCCCTAACTAGTCATAAATCACTGAGGTTACCGAGACAAGGGGCAGGGATAACTGCTGATCTGTCACGGGAGGTAAATGACAGGAGTGACTTTGAGCATCGCTGGAAAGGACGGACTTGGCGGGCGCCTGCGAGCCAGGCTTAATAAAAGACAAGCAGGCCGTCTTCCCAGCGCCCTGCCTCCAGATCATAAGCTGAAATGCTGCAAAGAAAAAGATACCCCCGAAAAGGTGGAAGCATAGAAAAAAATGCCCGCTAAGCATCGGCCCGTAAAATATCATTTCCTATATTTTCGGTCAATAAACCTGCTGCTCTGAGATGGATTGATCCAGCCGTTCCTCTAGGAGCGGATGTGCTCTGAGTCTCTCTCTCAGCTCACTGTTCTCAGCAGGAGGCTCAGAAGACCAACACTGCCCTCTGGTGGTTCGGTGAGAGAAAAGACGAGTTTCCTAAACCTTTAGGTAAGTACTTGTATAGAGAAAATAGAGACCGTTGGAGAAGTCCACCCCATGCTTCTGATCTGGAAAGTCTTAAATTACAGGAGAGCCCATCTTGGTTAGGTGCTTCAGTCTCATTCAGACCAGTCAGGTTCGTTGTGTCGTGCTAGTGGGGCCAGTAGGGGGCGCTCACCCTGCGGTCTGTGTGGGTTCTAATGTCCCAGTATAGTGACGGGGACACTTTATTGTAAAAAGGCACCGTCCTTCTGATGAGATGCAAAGCCGAGGTCCTGACTCTCTGTGGTCATTAAAAATCCCAGGGTGTTTCTTGAAAAGAGTAGGGGTGTAACCCCAGTGTCCTGGCCAAATTTCCCCCTGGCCCTTACCAGTCATGGCCTCCTAATACTCCCCATCTCTGAACTGGCTTCATCACTCTGCTCTCCTCCCCACTGAGAGCTGGTGTGTGGGGAGAGTACTGGTGCATCATCCAGGTGGGGCTGCACACTGGTGGTGGTGGAGGGGATCCCCATTACCTGTAAAGCGCTTTGAGTGGAGTGTCCAGAAAAGCAGAATTATTATGATGATGATGATTATTATTACTACTACTACTACTACTACTACTACTACTACTACTACTACTACTACTACTACTACTACTACTAGATTCACTATCTTGTCTCCTGGACAACACACAAATGTGAGAACACGCCCTCAGGCCTCCTAGCAGTCCGGCACACATTCTGTAGTTTTCAAGCACTGAAACAGCAGCACTTGGGTCCAGGGTTCAAGGCCAGACAGGGGGCGACGGGAAGACTTGTGTGTGTGAGTGTGTGTGAGTGAGAGTCCTTCAGGTGAGGCCTGTTCTGCCCCTGGAGGGTGAGAACAGGCCAGTGTTCTGGGAGAGCCAGCTGACTCTGTGTGTGTGTGCCAGCTGACTCTGTGCTGAGGACGTCGTGTTCTCTATGGGCTCTGGGCTGTAGAGGACTGTTGTCCTGCTCTGTTCGTCCTGTGCAGTTTTGCTTGAAAGGCCAAGTATTTTCAAAACCATGCCATTGTGCCTGTTGATTGTGATTTATTGTGTTTTTTAAAGCACTAATTTTCTATTATAGATGAGATTTATTACTTTTTATGTCTGAACGTGCTTTCTTGCTTGTTAAACGGACAGCTGAAACACTGTGAGAAACTGTAAGTGTCCATGGCTGAAGCTGATAGTGTTTTCCCTGATTATCAAAGCCTTTTATTCAGAATCATTATTTCTGATTTACATTGTGCTTATCCGATGTTAAAAGAACCAGGAAAACATATGGAAGTTATTAAAAGCTTTTTGGTTTCGGTGCAAAATTACATTTGCTTCTTCTAATCAAAATACTCTGGCTGATTTTGCAACATTATGCTGAACCAGAAACAACTTCGTTTATCACGGCCGAGCCTACATTGTTTCGTTGCCAAAATCAAGTTTTCGTCGCAATTATGCAGAGAGAAGCAGAAAGTTGGGTTGTTGCGGGGAAAAAAAAAAAACTTTTACAACTTTTAAACTTCGTACTGCGCTCAGGATAAGCGCCGGCAACCCGTTGTTTCCGAATGACCCGGGGTCATGAGACCTGCCGAGAAGCAGCACAATGCTCTCGTTGTTATCCTGTACTTTGTCATCCGTCTGTGAGGCCGTGCTGTTTGTCTGGAGGTTTTACTACGGTAAACCGCAAAGAACGTGTGAAAGCACCTGTACGCTTTCAGTCATTATGTAATGGACGAGTCACCGATGAATGTCTGCGACCCCGTCTGCAGAAGGTTACTTGGCATCGGTGTTTCCGGTGTGCGGTATTTATCCCCGCGTTGGCACAAAAGAGGGGCTCCGACGTGCCCCGGCAGCGCTAGAGAGAAGGGGTGACTAACGCCGCGGGCGTGGCTGGGAAGCGCGCATGGTTTGGAAAAGGTGTCGCTAGTCATTCCTTCGCCATTGGTGTCCGCGTCGTGTTTGATCATGAGGGTCGTTCTGTAAAGCGCTTTGAGGAGCCACCTTTAAAGGCGCTATATTTAAAATAAAGTTTTTGCTATTATTATTTAAAACTAGGGTAAAAACTTTACTGTAGGCGCATGCGTACCTTTGCTGCAAACATACTTAGGGTGGAACGGTGGCTCTGTGGCGAAGGATCTGCGCCTGTGGCTGGGAGGTTGCCGGTTCAAATCCCGCAGCCGGCAGAGGAATCCTACTCCGTTGGGCCCCTGAGCAAGGCCCTTCACCCCAACTGCTCCAGGGGTGCTGTATAAATGGCTGACCCTGCGCTCTGACCCAGGCTTCTCTCCCTGTCTGTGTGTCTCATGGAGAGCAAGCTGGGGTATGTGAAAAGATAATTCCTAATGCAAGAAATTGTAAAGGGTTAATAAAGTGATGTTATTATTAGTAGTATGTTAGTGTTAGTATTAGTATTAGTATTATAATACTTTGTCTCAATCCAAGTGCGGAGCTGTTCGAGAATGTGATTTGTTTTAATCCGGTGGAGATTCACTGCCCTCTAGTGGAGCAGTGCCGTATCTACATCAGACGAGATTGTTCACACCGGCTGCAGGAGAGGAAGGTGCTCGGGTTTGCGAGTAACGACACGGGGAGCCCAGCGGCCTACTTCACAGGGAATAATTTAAAGTAGTCCCCCCAAAAAACAAACAACAACACTGCATGCCTGTGGGAAAGGGGAAGAAAGAGGAACAGGTGCAGACAGAACATTCAGACTCCTCACAAGGAGACACTGAAGCTCAGAATCAAACCTGTGACCTTGGGGATGCGAAGGTTTTAAAGGTTCCGTTTTATCCGAAATTCATCTCGAGAGATACAGAATCTTTTCCGGGTGGCCTAAACGTCTGCTCTGTAGTTGAAACAGCGTGCAGAGCCTTGACAAGCAAGGGGGTTGAAATCTGGTTTGTTTTGCCTTCTCTGCCAATCCAGTAATTTGTCTATTAAATCAGCATCTCGGTTCCGTTGTCCCAGATCGAATGAGATTGAAAAGGCCTTTTACTTTCTTAAGAAGTCGTAAAAAAACCTCTCCCCCTGGCTGCGGTCTGACTCACAGACAGACAGACAGAGCTGGGGGGTGAGGAGAGAGAGGCGCGTTCCTGCTCGCTGGGTTTTTTTTTTATTGGGTCGTAAAGCTGTGCCGACCGGCAGGTTTCTCTCTCCGTCCCTCAGTCTGTCTGTCAGAGGGTGAGTCAGGCCGCGCGGCTCTGATTCCCGCTCTGAAGGAGAGAGGGAGAGAGAGAGAGGGCGCCGGGTTCCGGGTGAGAGTGGAGAGGAAAGTACGCCCCCTCCCTAACTCCCACACACACACACCACCTCCCCCGGCCCAGTCCTCCCCTGAGTTCCGGGAACAGCATCGCTCCGCTGCTCCTGTTCCTATCACTGCATCCCTCCTGGGGGGGGGGGGGCCGTGAAACCCGCCCACAGCCCCCCGAGCGAGCAGCTTTCGACGGCAGGCCTGTCCCAACGGCCCGAACCGCTGCCCGGGTCCTGGCACGCCACTTCAAACACGGCTCGCGCCGTCCGGAGGGGAATTCTGGGGCCGTGCAGCCAACCTGCCCCTCCTTCGCCGAAAACAGAACGACTGTTGATGTCACAACGGCAGGCACCCCTCCCCAGAAGAGCGGCGTCAGAAAGTACAGCTAATTCGCGCGGGTGTTGCAGTGCTTTTTTGTTTTGGGCTCATCTGGTGGAGGAAAATGGTGTCGGGGGCCGGTTTAGTGTCAGACATTTCAATTTCATTCCTCTTCGTTGGGCTTTTTGTGCTGCAGCACTCAAGGCGGTGCTTGTAACGGCTGTTTCTTCTCAGTAGCCCTCTTCAATATCATTTCATTCGCTTTTTTTGTGGGGAGGGGTTGTTTTTCACGTCTGTCTGTTTGCAGTCCAGCCCAGTGTGTCATATCTTGTCAGTCCATTTCCTTCCTGTTTGTCGGCTTGCTCTTTGTTTGAGGCAGGCCAGAGTTTTCTCTAAACCATTCAGGGGTAAAATTTTAATAGGGGGAGAATGGCCAGAGCTGGGAGCCGGGAGCTAAGCGTCTCCCTCGCTGTTTGGCGGCAGCCCGCTGGTTGTCATGGCACCCGGGCAGTGAAAGCCACCGGTCACATGATCCAAGGGACAGGAGGAGGGCGGGACTCAGTCCCCAGGGGGGACCACACACTGTGGATCATTAGGAAGGTGCTGTCCTGGCAGATGATGACCAGAGGCCAAGAGATCGGGGGGCGGAGGAGGAGTAGCACAGCGGCTCACAGCTGGCCTCCTCCTGCGTGCACAGTAGCGCCCTCGTGCTGTTTGCCAACAGCTGAAAAGACACTGCTGGGACACACACGCACAGCCAGTTCATCGCTTATTCCTGCCCGTGCCTTGATTTTCTGTCCAGATCCAATTGGGATTCGAATGAAGGCGAGGACATGGCAGTGCAAGCAGGTCAGTCTACAGTGTTGGAGGTGCTGTGCTGATTAGGATGCATAGGTGTCAACTGAACGTGAGATAGGATATGAACAAGAGAAGATCTTTCAGCCCATCTCGGCCAGTTTGGTCGTTCGGAATTGACTGATCCATTTCATCCAGCCGTTTCTTAGAAGAAACCAAGATTTCGGCTCCAACAACATGTCTGGTTAGCTTGTTCCAGACCCCCACAGCCCTTAGTGTAAAGAGGTGCCTGCTGTTGTCAGATTGCACCTCCACAAACATGCTTGAACACCTTTGTCTGTTGGAAGGATCCCCAGGGCACTGTAAGGCCGACGCGTTGCTGGCGCACACAGTAAAATGCAGCTTTCACTGAATGAAATGAAGAAAGAGTCTTTCCTTTCCTGGGTCCTGGGCAGTGTTTGTTTTCCCTGGACTCTTTGTGAGCCTGTGCTGTGTTGAGGTCCAGATGAAAATGAAGTGGCTGTGAAGGGGGTGGTTTTGGCCCAATGCACAAGAAAGAAGTGTCTGAAATGTGTGCATGTTGTTGATGTCAGGCACCATGCTGAATGCCTGTGTGCTCATTTTTGTGTCAGATTATTAATTACATCATTATCATATCTCGATTCTGTGTGGCTAATTCTACCGCTGTGCAGGATCATTCATATGTTCAAATTGCAATGAAACTCTTATTTTTGGGAGTCTTCCTTCATGCTCAGCAAGGGGGGGAAATGCAGGGGCGCACAAGGAGGAAATGATTTCTTGCAAGCCTGCAATACTTTAGCCACACGGCACTGTCTTTATAAATCTGTTTCTCTGCTTCTGAGCGCGAAATGTCACTTTTCACCTGTATGACAAGCAAAGGCATGCTCCCGATTTCTCAGAAACTGTGAAGAACATAAATGACAAGAATCTGTACTGTAAGAGCATTCCTGAGTCCCACTCCCTAAGTCACGACTATAAAATAGCTGAAACATAGCTGTGCTCCATCATAAATACAAACCGACAGCGGTGCTGACAGCTTCTTCCTGACTGCTTGCGAGGGTCAGAGGTCGAGTGGTGGAAATACTGTATATTCCCTAACGCTGGGATCAGGCCTGCAGGCAGTCCATAGGTGAGCCTTCATGGAGGGATCTTACAGTACTTAATTGTGAGAGGGAAGCACTTTTCACAAGATGATTCTCCTCTGCTCCTTAGAGCATGGTGCCAGTGGCATTGCCTTTCAACGCAAAGGAGGAAAGAAGCATTTGAATTGCTTAATTTAGGAATGTATTAATTAAAAGCTGCAAAATCCAAACTCTAGGGGTATTATGCTGGTGGGTATGATGATTTTGCCGAGCTGAAAAGCTTTTTAGTGTCTTTATGTGAAAATAAAAGACTGTTATGCACAGTACAGCAATGCACCATACTGAAATGTTTTCTTCCTATATTTTTTCATGAGAAGACGTGACAAGAAAAACCTGCCCTTCTGCAGGAAAGAACTCGTCCCCTTCGTAGTGAGTTCCCTGTGCAAAAGAGGCTAGCAGGAAGTGTCGGTATTTATTAGGCAGTATCATGCTTTATTATTCACTTTGAAATCTGAAACCTTTACAAGCACCCTAATACTTTGTGAATTTAGCTAAGGGAATAACAAATCAATAACTGAGTTGAAAGTTCTGATCACATTATCTAACTTTCCTTGATTAAAGGTGTAGGGCCATTCATTGTATATATCCTTTGACCTTACTATATATACTGTAATACCATACAGTTGTATTAGCCAGTGTCTAGACTGTACTGTCAGTGTACTTTTGTTGTTTGTTATTTCTACAAACGTTTGACCTATCATATGACACTGAAACTATGTAATCTTAACAGTTATGCAGAAAATTCAACGGATCATTAATAAAGCATTGATCCCAAGCTGATTTTAAAGGAGTGCACTCGTTATTCTGTCCTGTAATATGAGGATACGTCATACATACCTTATCTTTGGCCTCTATATACGTTTCATATTAAATATTATTAAAATCATTCCAGGACAACTATTATTTGCATAAGATGCCTAATCTAGTTGTGTTTACAATGGTTAACTCCGGTAAGCATTTTCCAAATTCCAGATTAAAAATGGGAAATGTTTTGTTTTCGAAAATATCACATTTATTTCTTTACAAAAGAAAACAAATCATCAACACAATCATGCAACAAAAAGAAGAATCACAGTTGAAAAAAAAACTGCTACACATCTGAGTTCCTTTGTCTTGGGACTGAGATTCCCACCTTTCCCTTTTCAGTAACTTAGGTGTCCAGCCTCCAGCTGGGTTAGTGCTGTAGGTTGAACTTTAGGGACTGTTCAAAGGCTTGTGCAGTTTCTTACCATGGAGTACAGGCTTTGAGTTTTAACAAGCTGATATCACTCATTTCACAGCTTCATAGAACACTTGTGTGCATTGGTACTGCAGTACTTTCACTCTTTGTACATACAAAGATTCAATGGATACAGCCTGCACATCTTCAGTTTTTAAAAAAAATGCCCGATTCCTCTTGCTATGACAATCTTAACCGATTTTCTTGTTGGGCTCCTGTTTCATTCATTGCAAGCGTAACAAAAGGCGACCGGGCTACCTGTGGGAAATGTCTTAGCCTCTTTTTTTTTCCCCCCACGGCCTGTGAAAATATGCACCACACATTACAGTCTCTGTCATTTTTTTGGCTGTGCACTTACATTGAGCAAACAAAGCGCGTGCCGGCGCCCTGGCCGCTGTCTGTGTGCGAGTCTCCTGCGGTCAGTGCATGGGGAGGGACTGCTGGTAGCCGGTGCCTTGCAGGTAGCTGAACTGCCAGGAGAAAGGCAGGGTGGGGGACGCCTCTGGGTAGCTGTCCATGTGGTTGTGGTGGCAGGTGGTCCTCACCCCAAACTGGCAGCCAGTGCCCCCGCCGCTGCTGTAAAAGTTGGGGCTCCGGATGTCGTCTCGGGGGCTTCCGAAGTGTCCGTGTTGCAGGTAGAGGGGGGGCTCCGGGGAGTAGCAGGCGTAGTGGGGCGGGGGGGAGCAGGGCGGGCCCAGGTGGCCGGCCGCGTCGGCGTACAGCTGCTCGGGGGACACCTGGAAGGCCTGGGGGTGCCCCGCGGGCTGCGGGGGAGCGGGGAAGGGCCCCTCCTCCGCCCGGGGGGGCTCGGGCCGGCCGTGGCACTCGGCGTGGCCGCAGGGCCGGCCGGCGGCCGGCTGGGCGCGCAGGAAGACGGACAGCGCGGAGATGCGGTTGATGGCCCGCCGCAGCGTGGCGATCTTGGAGAGCCGCTTGCCGTTCAGGTCGTGCTTGAGGGCCATGCGCAGGGCGTTGAAGGCCTGGTTGTAGTCCAGGATCCTCTTCCTCTCCCGCACGTTGGCGGCCACCCGGCGGGCCTTGGAGCGCACCGGCCGGCTCCTCTTCTTGGCCCTGGCTTCGTCCGGCTCGCTGGGGCAGCTGGAGGAGCTCTCACTGTCCCGGGACGGCTTCCCGGTCTCGCCCTCACGGGCCAGGAGACTCCCCTCCAGCTCCTCTTCGGAAAACTCTGACTCCGTTAGGCTGGCCCGGCTGGTCATGGTGCCGCTCCTCTCTCCTGGACTGGGCTGGACTGGGCTGGACTGGGCTGGGATTTCCTCTTGACCTGCGCCTGCAGTTAGCAGCTCTCTGGGATCATGTGCTCCCAGCAGTCAGGAGCCTTCTCTTCTGTGCCTGTACCGCCGAGTGCTCGCCTCTCCTTCCTTTTAAGATGTGAGCTGCTTTTTAAGGCTGGCCTCTATTGTACCACATGGTACAATTGCCTATAAAGAAAGGTGTACTCTGTGTTTATTAGTGCCCTCCAGGCAAACATGGGAGAACATCAGTTCACTCTTCAGACACGCCCCAAACTTTTTTTTTTGCGACACATGAATTCAGGGCACTGTACAGTTTTGCAAATCTCATTTCAGGTGAGTACGCCATGAATGAAGAGTGATTCGCGCAGCTCTGCTCGCACCCATGTGGAAAAGGGTCTTGGAGGTTTCAGTGGGGCTGAAATATGGTGCCATGAGTGATATGTTGGGAAATATGACTGTGGTGTGAAACTGGCTGCAATATTATTAACTGGACATTCATGTCAAGGGAAAAGACCAAGCAATACTTTAGCAAATATTAAAAAAGCATCCAAGATACCTAGCAGATACTCAGTGATCAGACCTCCATTAATATAAAAGTGCCTCTTGAATGGAGAAAAATTAGTCGGGGTGCCAAATTTAACCTTTTATGAGCAACCCCTCTGTTCTGGAATGTGTGTAATGGAGAATGGCTGAGACATGAAATACATTACCTGTAACCTTAAGCTTAATTGGCAGTTATTAGCTTGAAAAATGTCTGCTGTTAGAGTACAGAAAATGGAGGAGTTTAAACGCAAGGATTAAGACAACTCTTAAGAAAAATAAGGATTATGTTTAATTTTGTATGCATAAACTTTTTCAACAATATGGAAAGCCACTATATAGCTTGTATTGGTTGCATATTTTACATACAAATGATATGATTTAAAAATCTGAAAAGGTATTATAGACCTTCCGGAGCTACCTGTGGTAGCTCAGACAGCAGGGGTGTCTAGCTCCTGCCCGGAAGGTCCCGGGTTCAATCCCAGGTAGGGGCAAGCGATGGAGTTTGCTCTGATTCCTTCCAGATGGCTCCCAGGTCCAACTCAGCCTGCTTTCCAAGTGAGTACCGGGGGTTAATCCTTCTGGGGGTGACAGGCTGACCACATCACCTCCACCTCCAGTGTCGGATGGTCAAGAAAAACAGTGGCCCTTCCCCTCCATTCCCCATGGGCCTTTATGGCCTGGAAACGGACCTGCCTACCTATTATAGACCTTATAGAAATTATAGGCTATATATTATAGAAGTTGTAGGCTCTTATAGGTACATACAGTACTATATTTAAAGCGATATTATTGTGTCCCCTCCTGTCATCCATCATCAAGGTTTTTCTTATTGCAAAGTGCAGAACCTGCATCCACAAAACCCGAGTTAATGAAACACATAAACTCCTGTGCTTTCCAGTTGCCTTAAACTGACTTCAGAAAGTCATCTGAAGTGGGAGTTATCGTATTAAACATTTTTTCAGTTCTCTGGTTTCACAAACAAAAACTAGCATGCTTGTTTTATTTCACCTTTAAACACACCTTGCACCCAATTTAAAAAGCACGGCGAATATTTTAGAAGATTATGATTCTTAGCCATTAGCACAGTTGAAAAGAAAAAAAAGTGAAACTCGAATCTCATCACTTCCTTTTGTTACGAAAAGTCTGGACAGCATCAGTGTCTTCTGAGCTGATCGTGGGAGTCCTGTGAAAAATGGACTCGGGAGACTCATGACAAATTGTAGCTTTATCAGATAACCAAAGTTTTATTAATGTGCTTATACACCTTATACAAAGAGGGGAAAAGAACACTTATCTTGCATGATCTAGACGATAGATTTCTCTACAGCTGCAATTAGCAGCGTCCTATTTGCAGATCACTTCTCTCCTGTAGCTGCTTTGAAGGACAGGATAATTTGGGTGTCTGTTGTTGCAACAGCACCATAAATCAGGCTCAGATCTCCCTCGGGACAAGAACAGACATGGGCCAAGACTTCAAAGGTGGGGAAAAGGAGCAGAAATATTTTACAATTATCACCTGCGATAGCTGTTGGCTTAAGTGATCACCCCTGTGCATTAAATATTTTTTTTTTTCCCTGTGAATGTGAGCTGGTTTGAAGTGAGCGGAACCATTTGTCCAAATTAATAGATTACCATCCTGGCCAAATAAAAGGAACCTGGCTGAGCGTGATTTACTGGGACCAGGGCTGTTCACGAAAGGGTGCCACTTATCTTTTTTTTTTTTAAGATCTGTCATTTTCTTCCCCTTGGAAATTCTTCCGCAGGTTTTTTTTTCCCCCCCGTCCTGTGGCTGAGGGGTATCTTTTATTTTCCTGCCCGTCTTTTTCTCCGTTTTTTTTTTTGTGTGTGAAGCTCTTTGCGTTCAGTGCAGCGGGCAGGGCTGGTGTCCGCTGTCCCGGCTCTCCCTGCGGTGCACGAGTCTGGCCCTTTCTCCACTCGGACTCCAGCGCGGAATCTGCACCAGCGATCGCAGACTCGCGCGGAAAACGAAAATGTTTTGCCGGTACCGTAGTTTCTCTTCCTGTCGGTTCTCGCTCTTCCCAGTGCAGGGCATCGCTGGCTCTGAAGACGGCGATGGAAAGTCAGGGGAGTTCGGATGGAGTGGAGGTGTAAGAACTAAAAAAAAAAAAACAGAAAAGCTTCTCTTTCTTCTCATTCTTCTAAGGCACTGTCATTAAATCGGGGATTAGTGCTTTCGGGAACGTTTAAAATAGAATTTACAGCTTCACTCCAAAGAACATGGCTTCAAGCCATTTCAGAGCACCCTGCAATCCAAAGGGCTGATGTTAAACCATTATCTAACAATCAGTGCTCTAATCATGCCCATTGTTGTCCCATTATATGAATAGCGGGTGCAGTTCTCTCCTTTCTGTGGGCTGCAATGAGGCCTAAAATGCCCTGGACACAACATCTCGAGTGGGCTGACAGGATAGCATACTCCTGATTTTATCAGAGGTGGAGGTGCTATTACCCGGGAGGGAGAAAGAGGGATCTCCCATTGAGGACATTGCTTCCTGCCTGGTTAATAGACTGCTTTCGTTTTTATTACACAAAGCACACAGCTGACCATCCAGGCAATTGCAGCGTTCATTGCAGGCATTGCAATTGGGAAGATCATACCTGGAATATAATCAATTAAGACTCACGAGGGAGCCCGGAGCTGCTGAGGAATTGTCTGGAAAAAAAACCAACAACATTTCCTTGCATTTGACTAAATTCCATGCTAATCGCCTCCTGGAGATTGAATTGGTCAGCTGAAGCTTTTATCCAGACAGGGGTGGTCATGCAGTCAGCGGGAAGCTTAGCAGAAGGGCTTGCAATGCTTGGGGCTGCAAGCAACATGAAGTGAAATGTGTGCCTTCAAGACACGAGCACGTATGTGACATGGAAGCCATGCACAAGCCATGCATAACTTTTCAGCTGTGCTCAGGTTTACCTGTATTGAACCTTTATGTGGCCGCAGCACCAGCTCGGGGGGTCTTCCCATCTCCTTCTGCCGCAACTGAAACTGTGAAAGATGGTGCTTGTTTCAAACAGAATTCTTACTCCTTTCTCAGCTTTAGTGTCTTTTTGAATTTTTGTTCACTGTTCACAGCAAAGGGCTATAAACATCACTTCAAGAACGTAAGGGTCACAAAGTACTGGCTTCAGCAGCATAGTTGGGCAGCTTGTTTCAGACTCCCACAACCCTTTGTGTAAAGAAGAGCCTCCTGCTCTCGGGTTTAAATGCACTTAAGTACTTATGTTACTGTGTTTGTCTCCTTTCGTTAACACGCTGAAATCTAGGCATTTCTGCTTTTCTTTCTGACGGTTTAGCCTCATCATCTTTGTAGTCGAGTGGCTGTACTCTCACTGGGACGCTGATCATCACCCCTGTGCAGAAGGGTGCACTGTGGCTGTAGGTTCAGGGTTGTGCTTTGAAATTAATTGGCTGTAGTTAGGAACCCCTGCAAAGCCTTCAGCAGAGCAGTGATTTTGAATGATCATAAAAGCATCTCGGTATGGAATTGTTCACTGTGTGTTTAAAAACATTTGGCCTGAGAGACAGTACTAAAGCATTTTGCCCTTGAATCTGAAGTGAGAAAGAAAAAAAGATATTTAAAGCCTTAAAATGCGAGGTAGCCTAACCACTGTTTTTGTTTGTTGTAGAATTTGCTCTTAAAACATGGTGTTTTTCCAATTACCATAGCAATTAAAATTCACAAGATGTAATTGGTGCTGGAATGTCTCTAGTCTGACAAGTAAATGATGGTGTGTTTGAATTTCTCGTTACTTGTTGTACAGGATTAAAAAGTTTTAAATGTATCAGAGACGTCAGGCCTTTCGTGATGTTTTTGTTATTGGAAGAATAGCGCAGTGGAATATTAGGAGAACATTACAACATCAGTCTTCCTTTTTGTTCTGCAATTAGAAGATAATTTGTAGGTCGGGTAAAATATACTAGTCCCTGCATTCCGTCATAGCATTTTCACTCTGTAATTTGAAATTAGTTGTACAAACCATAACCTTCGCATGCTAATTATGGGTTGCCTCGTGGGCAGGAGGGGGACAGCATAAATGCAGTTTTAAATAAGCAGATCTTTCCCAGAGAGTTGCTTGCACATAGCAGCTGTGTTCCTAGCTAGCCTAGCCTGAACACAGTAATCCCGGCCCAGTTAGAAACAGAATCACTGCTGGGCCTCATTCAGGACACTAACACTGCTGCCACTTCAGCAGCAGCAAAGGCTGAACCTCAACACTGGAAAATGCGACCTGCCCTCTCCAAATCGTTCTCTTCAAGGGTTAACGCAGCTGTTTTAAAGTTCAAATGTGACCCACCCACACCACATCAGGATCATGAAGGGTTAATGCAGCCAGTGAACAGTTAGCAGGTGACCTGTAGCTCCAAAGTAATTGATTCTGGCTGTTCATCCTGAGTTAATGGAAGACCATCTCTGCAAAATGCAGACAGAAATATTGGCGAGGGGCCACTTAAAGTTTTCTTTCTAAACTAAACTTTCCACTTAAAATTTAATGTCATAATTTTCTTAAAACATTTTTGTCTCATTGCTGTAAGTTCACAAACAGTGAGTGTATCATAATTTAGGGCATATTTTAGACATGCTGTATATTTCATAGAATCTCAGATTTTCTTTGAAATACAAGAAATGGAAACAGAAGTCATTTTAATTTGCTACAGTGGTGTACCCTAACAGTAAACCATTTAAAAAAGCAGGTATTACTCATAACATTAAATTATTATTGTGAGTTAAACTCCAAAATCCCAACTTTGGGAGGTCCAGTGATATATTCCTTGATTGTGCCCTCGTTCAAGGCTTTCAGCTGCTGTGAACAGTGGAGTAGCCCTGCACATTCTGTGAAGCTTTTACGCCTACCTGTGCAGGAAACAAACTATGCAAAAAGCAAAAGGTTGCTGAGTTGGTTTTTTTTTCTTAATTCCACTTGTATAAATTAAGACCAACTCATACAATCCTAACAATGGAGTTACACAGGAAACTGCTGACGTAGTTTGATTGGGCTCTCTGCCACGTTGGGGCACCTTGATGTCATTAAGCTGATGTCAGAGGAAAAATATGGTGAGGCGTTTACAATACAGTGGCCCGGAGATCTGTGAAAAGTCTAAGAAAAATTAAAGTTATTACATTTTGCCTTATGTTTCTTGTTGTCTTCAGATGTGCTCCTGACACCCTGATCCCTGCAGACTATTGTCATCTGACTGTCATCCCCAGGCACTGCAGACTAGTGCCTGGGGATGACAAACGAGTTTAAATCAATTATTATTATTATCATATCACTTTCTTGGCCATGTACAATTTCTTGCATTAGGAATTTGTCTTTTCGCGTATCCCAGCTTGCTCTCCATGAGACACACAGACAGGGAGAGAAGCTGGGGGTCAGAGCGCAGGATCAGCCATTTATACGGCGCCCCTGGAGCAGTTGGGGTGAAGGGCCTTGCTCAGGGGCCCAACGGAGTAGGATTCCTCTGCCGGCTGCGGGATTTGAACTGGCAACCTTCCAGCCACAGGCGCAGAGCCTTATCCTCCGCACCGCCGTTAATTATTATTATTATCATTATTTATTTATTATTCTTCACTAATAAAAATATTCCAGCAGCCGGTATGCCTGTGTTCCAGGTGGGCACCAGTGGATGCAAACTGGCAACCTTCCAGCCACAGGCGCAGATCCTTAGCCATCGCACCGCCAGTAATTATTATTATTATTATTATTGTTTATTCTTCACTGATAAAAATACTCCAGCAGCCGGTATGCCTGTGTTCCAGGCGGGCACCAGTGGATGACCATAACCTTGACCCCTGAGCCCGTGTCCTCCCCCAGTCCGGGCGGGGTCCAGCCGCGGGGAAGCTCTCTGGAATGCAGGGGTAATGGAGGGTGCTGAAAACTGCGTTCCTTCGGGAGGGGGGCTCGGGTGAGCTACGACTGTCTCCCTCGCCGTCTGCTGGCCAGGTAATTGCAGGTTGTGCTACTGGGGCTACAAGCGTGGGAACTGGCGGCCCTTGCCGGAGAGCCGGATTCCTCAGCCAGCGCTGGGGGCCAGGCCGAGGGCGCTGGGCGCTCCCAGGGAAAGTGGGGGCTGTGGCTTGGGCTCCACACCCTGGTTTTCTGGTCCTGAGGTCCAGCAGTATCTTTGGGATTTCGCTCGGCGTGAGATCTTAGTTATCTCATTGACGTGTGTACATTTTGCAACTTTTTTATTTTGTTCCCTTTCTTTCCATTTGCGCCCCCAAAAACAACAAGATACAGAGGTCTCTAAAACATACTAGTGGACATGTTCTTATAGATAGATATCTTGCATTCAATTCTCACGTATGTGTATTTTTACTATAGACAGACATAAAGTCATCACCATTCATTTTAATAATATGACAGCCAAAACCACCTATTAAAACAAAGAATAAAAAACATATACATGTAAGATATACAGGTGGGCTTACTAATTATTACCAATATTCACATAATTACTTTCATATTTCTCTTAAGAAGAACCGTTTTCATATCTATGGTTACTTTTTACAGTTTTTCAAGAAAGATTCGCCCATATCAATGATTTTGTGCTCTGGGTCTGCAGAGTTCTCAACAGGAATGAGGGGCGGACTGACCTCTTGTTTGTAGCCATTCTGATGTTCTGACTCTGTTTCTCATAACAGCACACAAGTAACTTTGAAAGCTGCACCGTTTTAGGAGCTGTGAGCATTTATGAATATGCAATCAACATGCGAAAGCAGCAATCCAAGCAGGACCTCACTTGGGGTTTTAAACTCTCTTTAATAAGAGTCCCACCCCTGCCATGAGGGAACAACCTCAGACAACGCGCTTTGGCACTTGTTTATAGGAGGAATCGATTTCTTTGGGAGCTCCTGAAGGGAGGCCTTAGGACCCTGTGCACAAGACTCTCCACATTTCCAGTAGCCACTGCTACAAATTATCTTTATCTCCCGAAACAGCTAACGCTGTGCAATTACAACCGTCTTCAGGGAAACGAGAGTGCTACCGGTGTAATGTGCAGTAATGCTGCCGTAATTGGCACATTGCTGCTACTGTATGTTTCATGTGGTTTTTGCACAGAGAGACGTGGCTTCATCTGCCCTTCTTTATCTCCAATACAGGAACCCTGCTCCCTGCGCACCTGAGCAGCAGTCCTGTGAGCCCTCTCTACCGTCCAGGTCGGAAACGTATAAATCACCCAGCGAGCACAGTCACACCTCACACCTGTAATTATCACATTGATACTGAGCAGCTTCCTAGATTAATTCATAATGGAAAGGATTTCGCATTACAAGTCCATACCGCAGGATTGAGTAATCGGGCCCAGTGTGCAGACAGCCTACTTGAGAGACCGGTGATTTATAGCTGTGCTTCAGCAGATTTATGGCTTTGCATAGAAAGCTCAAAGTGTGTAGTTAGGAGCATTCTAGCCCATTCTTTTGACAGTTGACAAGACAGTAGTAATTATCAGTCGCCATGAATAAATCAAGGCCTTTATTGCACAGTCAGTGACATCCGTGAAGGAATAACAATTTTTAAAGACCGTGCAACCCTCTTAACAACCCTCGCAGAGATTTGTAAAGCTCTAACCCAAGGCCCAGTAATGAGTGGTTGTTAGCTGGTTGTTATTAGAGGTCTGTGCAATATTTTATAGATACATATTTCCACGGGGTAGTTAGTCTAATAAGTAAGCAAGGAGTCTGAGAGTCCAGTCTGCACCCCATGCCTTTCAGTGGTATGTTAATAAGGGCTTTACCAAGAAAAGAAAATTGTTAACACCTCGCTGTGGGTAGCAATTAAAGAGCATTTCCCCTCCAGTGTATGACATTTGTGTGACAATTTCTCCACATTTAAGTAATCATACGGAGGAATTTATAAAACCTGTAAAATCAGAGGAATGTAGAATATTGTATATCCTGTATAACCAATATATATTATGAACCTTATATGTATATAACTTTTAATGCAACTTATTTTATTTACTCAGAAACTGTTTTTTTTTCTCTAATTGACCCAATGGTTTGTTGAGATTTTTTTTTTTTAATTCAGTATGTAACTTAATTTATGACTCTTGCATCATCCATTTAGGCACATGGTCATGCATTTGTATTGTAAACTCTGAGCAAAAATGGGAAGTACTGTACCTGCCTAACTATTAGTGACAAACTGTAGGCAATTGATAATAACGGGTATGAAATGCCCTGGAAAGAAATTGAGTGCTTATTAAAATGTTTACAATAGGAGAAAATAGATCTAATGTTACCAAGGGACCCATGAATCAAGCAACAACCTACACAGTCCCAAGTGGAAAATATGTGTTATAAAGAGCACGCTAGGTTAACATCATGCTGTTACAGCTGGCACTGTCGTGCTGGCTGCTGGCAGTTTGTCTGATGCCAAGCACAGTACCCCTGTGGCAGACCTTTCTTTAAGGGCTCTGTTTATTAATCTGCCACTAGAGGCCAGTAAAGCGCTCTGTTATTGTAAATAGAAACACTGGGCGATAATGAGTCAATTAAGTTATTGGTGAAGGTTTAAAGGGCACATTCTTACATGTTCAGGTGGGTAGCTGCGTCAGCATGTGTAGGCTGCAAAGGAACAAGTAGGTTTATTCCATGCTGAAAAAAAGGGAGAGAAAAAACACGTTTCGGCCGTGGAGCCTTCTTCAGGTGACACCTGAAGAAGGCCCCACGGCTGAAACTTTGTGTTTTCTTTCTTGTTTTTTTCAGCATGGAATAAGCCTATTACTTGTTCTGTTACATTCTTACATGGGTGTGATGAATGGAATGCTGGGGTATATCAAGAGCCTCACAGTGTCGATTAGTGGTTGGGGGCGTTATCAGCCCGGAGAGGCAGTGGTTTAATATTTAAATGTATTATCTGCGGTAGAGTTTCCTGCACCATCCAGTATCATCCATGGTGGCTTTTGACATGTGCAGATTGCTTCAGCCACCTTGTTTAAGAATGGGGTCTGGCACCATCCCTTCGTATGTTAGACGCACTGATCGGTGTCTAAAGAGGAGGCTGTATCCCCAGTCCTTGTGAAAACCATGTCCTTCAGGAATGTGCAACTGAGCTTTCCTAAACAGTCCCTTAACTGAAAAACGCTTTTGCTACATAGAATTGTTTTAAGATTGTTTCAACTGTATGCAGATTTTAACCGTTTTAAATGTTTGCTATGTTACTGCGCCCATATGGGGCTATTTGCGAGAAAACCACCCTTTTCCATTTTAAAATTGTATTTCATATTTTCCTGCTTCACTGAATTACAGTGTGAAACTGCTGCATCAGATAGTGGCTGGTGTGGCACTATGAAAACGAGCATTTTCTTTAGCCCTGAACGAAGACTTCATCAAGCACACAATCTGTTTCTTTTTCTCTTAAACTGCAATGGGATTTTATTTCAGAGCCGCAGACACACGCAAGCTTGCTGTTTATTAACCACATCCTAGCAGCATTTCCAGAAAAACATGCTGCATGTGGCTACAATTTGTTTAAACAAGGGATTAAGGAATCGTGAAAAAGAAGGAGAGATAAACTGCGGATATCAGTCACTCTAATAAATCTATTAATCTAAGAGGCAGTAAATCCATAAGCAAATTTGTTCAAGCTAGTTTGTTTTTCCCTTATTCCCATACTGACTTGGCAGCAGTGCAGCTCCTCTGGCAGTCGGAGTCCCAGCACGATGCCGTCATCTGCTGGGCCGGAGCCCCGTCCTGGGTGGGGAGGATCCCCTGTGGCACACGCCCTGCCCCCCAGCGCGACACCCCCCCCCCCCCGCTGAGTCACGGAGCTGGGGGTGTCTGCTCCCTGCTCTTCCAGCCCATGGAGAGAGCCGTCAGACAGGAGTGGGAGAGAGAGTTCACGGGCTGACTCACACCGCTGTTACTACGCGCACTGTGTCTACCTGTGTGACCCACAGACCTCGCTCTTCCAGAACTGCTGAAGGGACTGGAAGGAAATTCTTCCTCTGCCGCTTCATCATCATCATCATTCTTCTTAGCCATCACTCTCTTGGCCAGCAGCCATATCACTCTATAACTCCCAGCTGGCCGCCCACTGAAGCTCAGCAGGTGTGAGCCTGGTCAGTACCTGGATGGGAGACCTCCTGGGAGAAACTAAGGCTGCTGCTGGAAGAGGTGTTAGTGGGGCCAATAGGGGGCGCTCACCCTGCGGTCCATGTGGGTCCTAATGCCCCAGTATAGTGACGGGGACACTATATTGAAAACAGGCGCCGTCCTTTGGATGAGATGTAAAACCGAGGTCCTGACTCTCTGTGGTCATTAAAAATCCCAGGGCGTTTCTCGAAAAGAGTAGGGGTGTTACCCCGGCATCATGGCCAAATTCCCCCCTGGCCTTTACCAATCATGGCCTCCTAATAATCCCCATCTCTGAACTGGCTTCATCACTCTGCTCTCTTCCCCACTGAGAGCTGGTGTGTGGGGAGAGTACTGGTGCATCATCCAGGTGGGGCTGCACACTGGTGGAGGTGGAGGGGATCCCCATTACCTGTAAACTCTTTGAGCAGCGTGTCCAGAAAAGCGCTATACAAGTGTAAGCAATTATTATTATTAATTATTCTTCTTCTTATCATAATCTTATGCAGACGGGATGATGACACTCCCATCTATACAGGACATTTATGACAGACGGTGCTTGAGGAAAGCTCCAAGCATCATCAAAGACCCCACACACCCCAGCTACAGACTGTATGACCCTCTACCATCTGGAAAACGGTACCGGGGCATTCGGGCCCGGACTACCAGACTCAGAGACAGTTTTTACCCCCGCACTATCAACCTATTAAACTCCCAGCCTCTCTCGCCTACGATCTACGAGAAGATACGATCTTCTCTCTTTATCAAACCTCAAAAACACATTGAAATCTACTTCTACAGTACTTCACACGACAAAAAGTTCACTCCCCATTTTCTATCCTTAATTTCGTTCTGTTGATGTATGATTTTGCACAACTGTTTTTGTTTTGCACATTACCTGTTACCTGTTGTTTTTCCACATTATCTGTTTTTGTTTAGAGACTGGTTAAAGGATAATGATTTTTTTTAATTGCAACACTTTTTATCGTAAGGCCAATTTGTCACCTCTGACGTTCCTCTCAGATCACGTTTTTCTGGACTGGGTTTTTGCGTTGCCAAACACAATGAACAAGTAATAGGTTTATTCCATGCTGAAAAAAAGAAGAAAGAACACAACGTTTCGGCCGTGGAGCCTTCTTCAGGTCACAATGAAGGCATGTTTTACTCATCACTTCTGAGCTCAAGACAACCGTCAGCGTTCGTCCCGGCAGATTCCTTTGTGCGGCGACAGCCCCGATCAACTGGCGATGCACAAAGAGATTAAAAGGGAGCTGAAAGAATAATGACAGCGAAATAAACTCAAGCAGGGGGAAAAAAAACGTTGTTGCTGTGGTTTCACCCTGTTTGTCAACACAAGTGCGCGACAGTCCCGACGTGATGCTGACACACAGGCCCATAAATCACCCGGGAATTATCTGCGCTTACATGCGAACTAAGTTATACCGAGTACCACGCCGGCCATAAAAAATTCGCCCCGGGGCGTGGAGCGTTAGTTATACTGCGCTCACATTTTAATACTCAAAACGGAGTGTCAAAACATCGGTTGTTAATCATCGGCGCTGGATGACAAACGATGACGCCGGCTGAGCTCCAGCCTTTCCCCTCCGATGGCAGCTTTTCGCGGGTTTGCGCGCTCTCTCCGCGGCGATGCAGCCCGGGGTGAGCCGCTCGCCCTGCCCTGTCACTCGTTGGGTGGGGGGCGCACGGTTGTTCGTGTTGCGAAACGAGCTGGGCATCGCTTGTGTCTCTCCTCAGGCGGTCTCCGCGTCGCCTTTTCGCCCACGGCGCGATTGGGTTGGCTGGAGCGGCACGGCGGGGACCCTGACTGTTTTAGTTTTCGGGATGCGTGTGTGAAAGGGTTAACGACATTTTGCAGCCCGCTCTGCAGCAACATTAATGTTGTCAAACTTCTGTGTGAATGCTGGAAAAACTGTGAACCAAAGAACAAGGGGCAGTGAGTGATCTGAAGGGATTCAGAAAGGAAATCCTTATTCGTAAGTCTAGAGAGGCACTTCACCCACAGAATAGAATTTAAGAGTGCTAATGGTTTTAGACAGTAGTTTCTTATCGATTGCATTGTTTGGGAGGGTACAGGGTAGCTTTTGTGTCTGTTTTGGGGGTAAAATACGGATTGGGGTTGTCCATATACTGTAGATTACCCCCTTCATTACTGTTCTGGGTCAAAGTCAAGGCATTGCACTTACAAAGGAACTAGTAATAGGTTTATTCCATGCTGAAAAGAGAAGAAAGAATTATTTTCAGCATGGAATAAACCTATTACTTGTTCCTTTGCAGCCTACGCATGCTGACCCAGCTCCCCACCTGAACTACTTCATTGCACTCACAATGCCATCCACCCAAAATGGTTTAGGCTGGTGTTTGCAAAAGGTTCATTACCAGACATTATAGTGCGTTCTTTTTATAAGTACTGGACCATACTGGTTATAAGTCTTAACTTGACTGGTTCTGTTCTTTGCCCCTCTGCTCCGCTGTATTCAGTATCCCCATCCACTGTCTCCTCTCATATCTCGAGTATTTTTTATTGTTGTTGTTTTCGTTCTGTAAAGCGCTTTGAGAATCCACCTTTAAAGGCGATATACAAGATAAGGTTTTGTTGTATTATTATTATTGTGAAAAATGAAAAGCTTCTTGTTTTTTTTCTCCCGAGCCAGGAATCTGTGCCTCTCCCAGTGCCCTGCGCCGGGTTGGGTGAGACACCACATTCCAGCTGAATGAGAAATGCCTGGGACCAGCCCGAGAAGCCCTGCCGTCAGCGCGGAGCGAGCTCAGCGTTCCTGCAGGCCCTTCCAGGTCCTCTTCGTGCTCAGCGCCAGCCCGACATCGCCAATCCCCAGGCCTAACATTACACTGACTCACAGTGTGCAATTAAAACCTGGAGCTTTTCACTCGGGGATGACATGACTAGACCCCTGATCTCCTGTGATTTATGCTCCTGCTGACACTGTGGCAAATGCCTACATTTGTCAAGAAACAAAAAGCCGCTACATGTCCTGTAGTTACTCCCTGTCAATCCTGGAATGTAAGGAAAAATTCCCCACGTCCCTCTCTCCCCCCTCCAGCGCCGTTTATTCCTGCTGTCCGGGACCCCTGAGACTCAGATGGGACAAGAATTATACAGGCATCAAGGCTCCCATCAGCCCACACACAACTGCCTGTCTGTGATCTTTCTGTTCACCTGTCTGTCCGTCCGTCTGTCATCAGTCTGTGTCCATGTGTCTGTCCGAGTAAAGGAAGGTTCTGCGATGGACACAGGGCTCAGTTTGCTTAAAAGACACCAGGACATTTTTCACCGATCTGTCTGTAATCTCTCTATCCATCTGTCTACCTGTTTGTAACATGCCTTTCCATCTACAGTATCTGCCATCCATCTGTCTGTGATCTGTCCAAACGTCCATCAGACAGTTTCATCATCTTTCTGTATATCCTGGCTGTCTGTCTGAGAAAGGAAAGGTTCTGTGTTCTGTAAAGGTTCTCACATAGGGCTCAGTTGGTTTAAAAGTCATCAGGACATTTTTCAACACTAGTTTTGTCATTTGTTTAGAAAGGTTAACAGCTTTAATAATCATTTCGTACACTTCTATAGCGCTTTTCTGGACACTCCACTCAAAGTGCTTTAATAGTAGTGGACTAGTTTAAAGTTCTATACAGGTAATGGGGATCCCCTCCACCACCACCAGTGTGCAGCCCCACCTGGATGATGTGACGGCAGCTATAGTGTTCCAGTACTCTCCCCACACACCAGCTCTCAGTGGGGAGGAGAGCAGAGTGATGAAGCCAGTTCAGAGATGGGGATTATTAGGAGGCCATGACTGGTAAAGGCCAATGGGAAATTTGGCCAGGACACCAGGGTAACACCCCTACTCTTTTGAAGAAACACACTGGGATTTATAATCCCACAGAGAATCAGGACCTCGGTTTTACGTCTCTTCCTTTTTACAGTATAGTGTCCCCACACAGACCATGGGATGAGCGCCCCCTACTGGCCACACTAACACCTCTTCCAGCAGCAACCTCAGTTTTTTCCTGGAGTCTTGCATCCAGGTACTGGCCAGGCTCACACCTCCTGGGCTTCAGTGGGCTGCTGGAATTGCTTTCTAAAGGCAAAACATTGCTTTCTAAGCAGCTGAGAGAGCTTTATCTGAAACGTCTTAACAAATTATTTATAATCATTTGAACTCTGTGCATAACACAACATCATTTTCTTTTTCAGGCATTTCTTTGTTGGAGTTTGGCAACTACTGTAAGGTCTGCCTGTGCTGGACTGTGAAGAACTAGGGATGTGCTGCTGTGTTGCTGTTCCTCAGTCTGTGCGCCCTCAGGTGTGTTCTGCTGCATTTTCAACAAAGGATCCTCCTGTTTAAAGACCATAGAGGGTTTTATTATAATTGTATTATTTAAATGGAATTTTCGTCCTCGCCAATGTAAATATCTGCTTACACAGCACTGCCCTCTAGTGGTTCTTTTAAATACAGTGTATTTAACTGTTGAATGGAAATCTCATCTCCATCACTGCTGCGTATACGCATCACTATACGCATCACTGCTGCGTATAGGTTTTAGTGTTAATTAATAATAATTAATTTATATTTGCTTACACTTATATAGCGCTTTTCTGGACACTCCATTCAAAGCACTTTACAGGTAATGGGGATCCCCTCCACCTCCACCAGTGTGCAGCCCCACCTGGATGATGTACCAGTACTCTCCCCACACACCAGCTCTCAGTGGGGAGGAGAGCAGAGTGATGAAGCCAGTTCAGAGATGGGGATTATTAGGAGGCCATGACTGGTAAAGGCCAGGGGGAAATTTGGCCAGGACACCTGGGTAACACCCCTACTCTTTTCGAGAAACGCCCACAGAGAGTCAGGACCTCAGTTTTTCGTCTCATCCGAAGGACAGCACCTTTTTAAAGTATAGTGTCCCCGTCACTATACTGGGGCATTAGGACCCACACAGACCACAGTGTGAGCGCCCCCTACTGGCCCCTCTAATATCTCTTCCAGCAGCAACCTTAGCTTTCCCAGGAGTCTCCCATCCAGGTACTGACCAGGCTCACACTGCTGAGCTTCAGTGAGTTGCCAGTTGTGAGTTGCAGGGTGATATGGCTGCTGGCATAATGAAAAAAGGGTCTGGAGTTTCTGGATTTGAATCCAGCCCCTTACTGCCTGACCGCAGACCAGCACACTACACCACAAGCCACAGCGCCGTTTTCTTATCATATTTGAATTTCTTAGCTATATGTGGAGATTTGGAAAGCCAGTGTTAGGACAATGAGAGGAAGCTTAAAAAGCTGCT
Organism: Lepisosteus platostomus; assembly: GCF_059453375.1. Lineage (NCBI taxonomy): Eukaryota > Metazoa > Chordata > Actinopteri > Semionotiformes > Lepisosteidae > Lepisosteus > Lepisosteus platostomus. The sequence goes on from NC_142632.1 coordinate 9,412,287, forward strand.
GACTTAAGAGAATTTGGACTTAAATCGAAACAATAAAAGATAGCTTTTGTTTAAAAAAAAAGTCATGACCAGAAAGATTGGGGAAGAACTGCATTCCAGCTTGTGTGAGAGACAGTCGCTTTTCTCAAAGTGCTACTTATCTCCTGTAAATAACAGCACAGGGAGAGTGGTCAGGGTGAGAGGCCGAGGTCAGCCGAGGGGATGACCAGTGATGTCCTGAGGCTGTTCTCAGGCCGCGGAGAAGGAGATGACCGTTTCCTGGTTGATCGGCGCAGGACAGCAGACGCTAAGGACAGCCCTCCGTGAGTGCAGACACCTCCTGCATGGACTCTTCCTTTCATGTCTGCGTTCCTTCAGTCCCATCCTTGAGGGTCAGAGTTGTTGGTCTCCTTAACGTGTTGCTAATTAACACCTCCGAAAAAGGGGTCAGATATGTTCAGTTAAGTGAATAATTAACTAATCTGGAACTCAAGTGACACGTGGATCCCAAAAGGCTTCTGGCGTGAACACGCAGTTAAATACTGCACCCACTGGCTCACAGAACCCAGACATTTGACCTGGGCCTGTGCCTGAACTTAACCTGTTGCTACACAAAAGACAGTCTCTTGTACTCTGTGTTACTTGTACACCTTTAGTAGTATTTTGGTCCGTCGTTGAGTTTGTGAGGGGGCTTGTATGATTTAGTATCGCTCCCAACAAGAACTACAAACACAAAATGGGTCCATACCGAAGTTTAAAGAAAAGATCGGTCCGGACTTCACATTAATTTTCTTCTAATGTAGAAAACACTACTATGCAGTAAACTGGATTTAATCTGAATAGTGTTGAACTGCCCTTTGTGCTCCTGGAGGGTAATACTGGAGAAATAGAGACCAATACTGGAACCAGTGCTGTTCAGGGTTCAGACAGTGTTTGGAACTGGGGTAGTTGCTGGGTTTTGCTAGGATTACTCTTAGAGTTCCATCCATCACTGGAATATTTGTGTGACTGAAGTCAGGGACGTGCAAGGTGGATCTTCAGGAATCTGATACTCAGAGCGCCTCCCAGTGGACAGTTAACTTCCTGTCCCTTGGACCCTGTTTCCTACAAAGGTTAAACGATTAACAAATGAAGGAAAATGGGCGAGAAAGAGTTGAAGTACAAAAGAAGCAATATCATTTGCGAGCAACATTGAGCAGTGAGCTTCAGTGGGCTGCCAGCTGTGCGTTGCAGGGTGATATGGTGACCTCAAATTCTCTCTTTTCATTCTAACTTTCGAGAAGATGCTGTAGGGTGAGGAGAACAGAGGTAAAGCAGACCTCCCTCTCATGCCCTGCGACTCTTACACAAATGTCTGTCTATACTGTCGTCTTTCCTAAATTCAAGCACCTGTGCAGCGAATCGTGACCCTCTGTGAGATGGAAATCACTTTGTGCAGTTTGCAAGCTGTTATGGAAAGCTGCAGTGCTTGAAGAAAAGTTCGGTGATGAACAAACCAAAGAAAAAAAAGTCACCCCTTTCTTGTGTGGAGCAAACGACTCCAAAACAGAAATTCTTCACATTTATTCAGTGCATTGAATTATAGATTCAGGGCACTGTGGTCCCTGAGGGCTGAGAGGAAGTAAGTTTGTATGCAGCAAAACACCAAGCTCAGAAAGGGAGACTGCAAAAACACAGCAGTGTCCTGCGAGGAGGCCAGGATCTGAATTTGTTGTGTGAATGCCAGAATTATTATTTTTTCAAAAATTATGTTAGATGGTTGTGATTTATACATGAGCCTAATTTTTACGTCCTTTTTATTTTGTTTATGTTTTTTTGTTCCTCTTCTTTAATTACAGGCGAAATCAGCTTCTTCTACAGTCACCAGGGTTGTGAAACCGCCAGGAAGGCGGCACGTCAGCAGTTTCCGTAGAAGCGAGGGGGGCCGCCAGGAAGCGCAGTTACAACCTTGGCCAGCAGGGGGAGTCTTTCAGTCATGCAGCGGTTTTTCCATCCGTCCTTCTAAAATCTGAAATCAATTCTTATTCCTGGGAAAGGTTGCAGCTGCTGGAGCTTATCCCTGGGTTGGGTTGTTTTTATTATTAAAAGCAATTAACCTGTCATTTCTGGTGGTTATAATAAAGAGCGTGTGATGTTTTCCCGAGTTTAACTGTATCAGACAGATACAAGGAAACTTCATTCGAAATTTCGTGCACACACAAAATGTTTTAGCAAGTGAATATACGCTAAAGTGACCTACTGTGGTGCAAAGTTAAGTTGAACTAAGTCAGGTGATACCGGGTGGGGCTGCACACTGGTGGTGGTGGAGGGGATCCCCATTACCTGTAAAGCGCTATATAAGTGTAAGCAATGATGATGATGATACTGATGATGATGATGATTATTTTCTCATTCTGATATCTATAAAAATCTTCGTATTACAGCCTCTAGGAGGCAGTAGAGGGCAGCAGAGCTGTTGGACCGCAGGGGACAGGTGCTGTACCTGCAGCGGTGATTCATGTGCAGGTGAGACCGTACTCTGGGTGTGAGGAATGCGGGCGCCGCGGAGCATGGAGATTGTGCAGAAGGGTTTTGAAAAGCAAACAGCCAATACGTCCTGTATTCCAGGATGTTCTGTGTGAATCACGATTGTCCCCTCGCCATGGAAAATGCGCTCTGTTTGTTTCCTCAAAACGCCTGTGCTGCTCACCCAGTATGAACTCAGTGAAGGGTGACTCGTGGCGTGACACAGCGCCGTATTCGGCTGCTACCATTAGTTTTCTTAGCATGTCTTAGACCTGCTTATGTTTTGTAATCGCATCCTTGCGATTGAACCTAGCTATAATGTACTAACAATATAGGCAGGCAAGACCCACATTTAAATAAAGCGTGGATGTCTCTCTAAATGATGGCCCTGCCTATGAATGCCGTTATTTCACAAGAGCGTCTCCTGCCGTTTGGAAGCGCAGCTCTGTGTAACTGGGTGTCGGACTTCACAAAAGGGGCGCCCCTTCTAAAATTCACCCTACATTCACGGGACGCGCCCCCGCCTCCCATTGAACACGCCGAAGAGTTTGTTCCGGCAGAACGAGGGATCTTTCATTAAGCTGGTGCCCCAGTCCGGCATTCCCCGAGCCTGACGACCCCAGTCCTGATTGTGTGTGACAAGCAGCAGGTGCGGGCCTGGTTATAATGGGAAGGGGTGTGTGGGTGGTGGCGTCTTAGATGTCTCTACAAATAGCTGTTCCGGCGGACCGGACTAGAGCTGCAACTGCTTCTGCAGGATCGTCGTCCTCGGTATCCCTATACCTTCCTAGCGCTCTTCAGCGGCTTCTTTACCATAGCCCTGAGCACTTGAACTGTTATTAAACTGTTCGCTCTATATAATCGTGCCTTTTAAATATGATTATTGGATCATCGGTTCATAAGGGCCAAGTAATAGGTTTATTCATATGGGCTACTGCTAATGTGATACCGCCGGACCGGGGCGTATTCGGGAAAAAACATTAACTAAGGCAAAAATGTTGTTTACAAATCTGTATACTCATTACATTTATACACGTGTAATATAAACTTTCTCTTACTGGAACTGCAGAAGCACCCTTAAACTGCCGCTTCATTCATCACATTTTACTGGTATATAATCTGGTATCAAAAAATGACGCTACCCCCAATTCTGAAGAAGGCTCCACGGCCGAAACGTTGTTTTCTTTCTTCCTTTTTTCAGCATGGAATAAACCTATTACTTGTTCCTATAATCCTTTATTCTACTTGAAGATTGCCTTCAGTAATCTCATTCTGCGCCCTATTCAGAATTGGGCGTAGCGTCATTTTTTTAAAAGGATGTTTAAAAATGCTGAACTGAAATGTTTTTTTTTGCTGAAACATGCATCTTATTGCTCTTTAAATAAAGCAAAGCAGTTTCGCGTAGTTACTTGCTTACAATTCGCGGCGTCTTACAGCACCTGGGTGGTGTTTGAATCTAAGATTGTTCATATACGTCACAAGAGGAGAGGAGGAGCTGTTTTGTTTTTAAAGATTTAAAAGAGGAATTCTACCTTAAAAGCATTAATAGAGGGATGATTGCGACCCCTCTGCGTGTTATTAGCAAACCACCTGATTTCGAAGGAACTGCCGGTATTCGCTTAGTCAGCCACACGTGCTTAATGACACCCGAGTGATCTCTTTTCGTGGAAGAAAACCAACCTTTCTAAAAACAAAAACCAGCATCTCTTCTCTGCGCTATGACAATTAGCCTATATTTTAACTTCGGTCACCTTGTCACAATAGTCCTTAAGTGCTATAGGTTGGAGACTGATTAATATACAAGAACATAACATTTAGAATCGCACGTATGGGTAATAAGTATAGATGCATGCACGCTGAAACACTTGTTTTTCAGGACTGTGTTTGGGGGGGAGGTTGCCCAGCGTGAGCGTCACGCTCATGTGACGAGAGACCGGGTCAGAAGGTGCCGGGTCTTTGTGAATACCGTACAGTAAAAACACGTTTCCGAAGGTGCAGGGCCAGTAAGTGAGTTGTAAGCCGGTCTATAAGAAGACGCCGAGACAGCCTGGGTCCCTTGAGTCATATACACGTGACGACGAGAAGTTTAAAAATGGGTTACCGTGTAACAGGCTGAAGTAACGTTCTGGAAAACTCGCTACAAGGGGGTGGAGAGACAGACAGAGAGAGAGAGAGGAGGGAGGGGGGGTTCAGGCAATTAAACTTTACACCTAAAATTGGGTGAAATGCAGGAATGCGGGCTGGGTACATAATGCACCCCCTCTCTATCAAGGTATTTAACTGCTACCTGCGTGTATGACTAAGTATCGAAGTAAAAAAAAATGTTAATATGACTCCGCCACCGAGCACTCCAAGACCGAGACGAAGGGGTATTTATTTTATTTAAAAGCATGTACAGTATGCATGTTCGGCGGGGAAGACCGTGAGACCGGCGAGGAACGTCAAAGCGAAAGAGCCCCTGCCTGCACACGCTACACGCACGGTTCGCCTGGTGTGAGAGGAGAGCGGTGCCGACGGCGCTACTTCCACCGGCTGACTGCTGACGTTGATCCTCTCGGTCCAGCCTCTCGCCGGAGCGGCAGCAGCAGAGACCAAGCGAGGCAGCGCTGGGGTCGCGGCGTCGATTGGGTAGGGCCGCGGTCCTGCACCCCCACCCCACCCCCCCCCACTCTCTCTCGCTCGGTGAGCCCGGTGAGCAGTGCGCACTGGCCGGAGCCGGGGAGTCTCCTGCTACACTTCAATGGAGGAACAGCCCAGCGTGCGGGCACCTCAGCAGCGCTACCACCATGGAGGAGAGAGGAGCCCGACCCGGCCCAGGAAAACGCTGAAAAATGAGCCGAGCCACTGCCAGCACCACCACCAGGAAACGCAGGCGAAGAAAACAGGTCGGGTTTGCTTAGCTAAGGCCAGAAACAGCTGAAGATGGGGAATTATTTGAGCTGGAAGTTGGGTGCGTGAGTCTCCACTGTGAGACGGCGGAGGGTGGCTGTCTGTAATATGGAGATTGACCTTGTGCTGCCGGTTAGCAGCGATTCCTGGTCACTTTTTTTAGACGTATCTAAGGAGGGCGGACGCCGCCTGGCACGCTGGTTTACAGTAAAAGACTCTTTTCTCGAACTGTCTCGGGGTGGGTCGTGCGAAAGGGCCAGTTTTAATTGAGAAAATCGCGGGGTTTTGAGTGCTCGTCTCCCCCCTTACCAACACAAGCCGGCTCCGCTGGAATGTGCTTTTCCTCAGTTTACTCGGCTGCTATTTCCTGTCCGCCATGTTGGTAGCGAAAATCCCAGCACCGGGCTCTCAAACCATGACTTTCTACAGCTGTCGGTGCCGTCGTGGCACCCCCGGGAAGTTCAGGGGATTGATTTTCTCGTTTTGTGCGGCGAAAGTGGGCGCCAGCGTAGTATTTTACTGAGACCCCGGATCGCTCTCCTTGAGTCTGTGGGCCCTGTTGCTCTCTGCTGTTCCGGAGGCGGCGGCGGCGGCGGGGGGGCCTCCAATCGGAGAGCCGGTGTTCAACAAAAATGCAGCAAAATACCCGCAAAGACGAATCTTCCAAAGATCCGATCAAACCAGTGTCGTGTTTTTAGTGTCCTGGGACGGTGTCCTTCCGTGCAAGGCCGCGCCGGAGACCCGTCTCCTCTGTCGGCAGCAGAGAGGACTTGACAGCCGCCCGCCCGGAGACGGGGTGCCCAGTCATTTTCGTTTTTCACGTAAAATAGGAAAACGGAACAGTAAATGAAAAATGTTTAAAATAAAGCCGCGAGTTACAGATGCACCTCAATGCTTTAAGATGGTTTTTTAGTTAACTTGGAGAACTGACCCAGTTTACGTTTTTGTCCAAAATTGGTAGCACATACTTTTTTTATTTTTGGGAAGGTTGTTGTAGTCGATAATAAAATACCACGGGTCTCAGTTACCCTCTTCCCTCGTATAGCATCTTCATTTTCCTTGGGATATTTGCCCGTGTACCCGTTTTCGCGAGGCTGGTTGTGCTCTTATTAATAGTGGCCATGCTTTTGAGCTGTATGTACACATATATCATTCGTAGGAATCCGTGTGTGTGTGTGTATGTGGACACTTTTGGTATTTGGGGGGCGATTAATCTGTTTTAAATAAGCGTTTAGCCGACCAGGAGAAGGAACGTGTTGAGGCGGAAGAACTGCTGCTCGTGCAGTTTGTGGAGATCTCGCGTGCCCGAGAGCTCCGGCAGCCGGGGAAGCGCCACGCGAGGCGGAGCGAGCTCTTCCACGCTTCTTGGCAAATCCCAGCAACATGTTGCGGAGTCGCCTTAAGTCGCTCGCAAAAGCCAAACCGACGCGTAATGGGGATGGTGGCGAAGCGGGAAGGCCGAGAACGCTACGCTTCGTGTAGTTTTTTTTTTTTTAAAAAAAACAGCAAGTTGGCGTGAGGGCAGACGTTGAGTTCGTGTGCATCAGCACCACCACTCCTGAACCGCGGCGTGGAGAGGGTCCCACTGCGCCACGCGAACAGCGGGGAGAATCGATCACATGGGGTTTTAGTGGAGCGTTGCCTCTTTTTGTTTTCAAAAAGAGAACAGTTCTGGCGCCGTCACAGCACAAGATCAGTCAGATTATCACCATAGATCGCACATTGTTTTCCAAAGACACCACAGGCCCTCTCTCGCTCCTTTAAAGCTGCTTGTGGTGGACAGACTAGGGTCGCTTTCAGCGCAAGCGTGGGGTGGTTGTTCTCATTTCTACCTTCTCCTTAGTCTTGCATTTGGCCTGCTGGGCTGGAGCGACTGGCTCACTCCTACCATGTCTAACACGTGTAGGGAGTGTAGCGTGCCTGTGAGCTCACTGGACAGCACGGTAATGGAATAGCACAGATTTGTATTTCAGTGCTAACTGCCACTAGAAAGATCCCCTGTGTATTGGATGGGACATAATCAGGTGAACTGCAGGAGAGATGATTTCTGCATCTTGGAAAGCTTTGATTTAAAGCCTAGAAAGGCTGCATTTTAGTAACCTTTTTTTGTGGTAAGTGTACACCTGTGTAAGCCTGTGAAAAGCTCGGGTGCATGTAATAGGCACAGTTAATGCCTTCATGCTGAAAACATAGCGCTCTTTTTACCTCGGTACAGGGTGCCCACTGTCATGGAAATCCTGGAAGAGGTATGGAAAGTGAAATTTCATTTTCCAGACCTGGAAAAGTTTTGAAAAATGATAAAAAAAATAGAATATCCATTACGTTTTGGGGAAAAGTCATGGGATTTTTTTTTGAGTTGACCCAAGATGATCAGGGCTGTATCATATGATTTTGCTAGCAAACTTTTAAAAAGAGGCCGTTGGCAACAGTACACCGCGTCAGTCCCTCTCGCGGGAATGTTATAGTGAGCCATGAGCTCGCCTCGCGCCCATTTCAGAATGGCAGGTGAATGTGTTTTCAGTGACCTCTGGTTAGCAGGTGAAAAACACAAGCTATCGCTCCGAACGGATGAAGACCCAGGACGTGCAAGATGTAAATGATGCAGGAAGAGAAGTTAGGGAAAAGCTTTGGCATTTTGCTGGTAGAAGCGAGTAGGAGCCCTGCCAGTCGTGCTTGTCGGAGCACCTGCATCGACGGGTGTTAAATATTCCGAAGTCTTTGCTTGTTGCAGACGGGAGATCCTCGCGCGAGCAGTTCAGCTTCGCCCCCCGTGTGGTTGTCTGCCACAGTAAAATAGGTTCTCGGAGGACGTGTGTGTGTGTGTGTGTGTGTGTGTGTGTGTGTGTGTGTGTGTGTGTGTGTGTGTGTGTGTGTGTGTGGCAGCTAGGTCTGTATTCCAGACAGAACCCGGCCGATCCTCTTCTGCTTGTGGGGGGGCCCCCCGATTCCGCTACGAGAGGGGACCGGCTTTCCTGAAACTCTTCCTGCTGGGCTTGTTCATGTGGGGGGGCAGCAGCATGAGGTGATTTACGTCCTGGAAAAGAAGGGAGACGGTTCACTCAGAACACAAGCACTAAGGGTGGAGGGGAGCAGGCTGGATACTGCCCCTTTCACAGGCTTCCAGTGCAGGTTAGTCTTCACGTCTGCGCTCAGACTGACTACCGCAGGCCTGGCTGGGCCAGTCTCTCGCCATGCTGCAGCTGTTGCAGTGGAGGACACAGGAGGAGAGACGCTAAGGGTCTCTTCTTGCTGTACAAGCTAGGGGTCCGAGGGTTGATGGCGATTCACCGTATGAAACTGACTTTGACGTTTTCTCTGCAGTGGGAGTTATAAATGGGAGCAGACCACACAGGTTAAAGACGAGCTCCGAGGATGGGATGGGGTGGTCTCTCAAGCTTGTTTATTTTGATTGTGTTTGTTACGCTGTTATGAAGTGTTGCACAACCCCACTGCAGCTTACTAGGAACTCTGATGTTTGGAGAGCTGCCAGAAATTGAGGGAAGAGCTATATTTGCCAAAATGTTGCTAAGCTAATATTTGATAACAAACGTGTTATAACAGTTCTGTGGGATGGAAGTGTTAATGTTACTGAGTTTCATTTCTAAAAAATATTGCGCTGGGCGTTGAATCGGCAGTGTCTCCTACTTAACACGACTTCTGAACTCGAATTAGATTGTAACGTGCTCGTCTTCTTCCTGTTTAGAAAAGAAAATGCTTTTTTTTTGCTAAAGCCAGACCAGAAATATAACCGTTCATACATGATCTAAAATTCTTAGAACTTCAGTTTTGGTGCAGAAGATCTATTAAAAATCTGTGCTTAAATTAGATGTATGCCTGAGCCTGGCTACCTCTTAGTCTCCACATCCAGCATCACTTTGCACACTCCTCACTCCTGCAGGGCCTCATCCTGTGTAAATGTAGCTGGAGTTAGACAGCAGCACCCAAGACCTGACCTAAGCTGACCTTGGTGACCTCCTCATATTCTTTTAATGATGAAGATGAGCGCGTGACGACACAGACCTCTGCTCAGACCGCTGGGGTTTGTCAGCAGCCTTTAAACTGATTTTAAACTTATGGCCAGCAGCTCTATCACCCTGTGACACACAGCTGGCCGCCCACTGGAGCTCAGCGGGTGTGAGCCTGGCCAGTACCTGGATGGGAGACCTCCTGGGAAAAACTAAGGCTGCTGCTGGAAGAGGTGTTAGTGGGGCCAGTAGGGGGCGCTCACCCTGCGGTCCATGTGGGTCCTAATGCCCCAGTATAGTGACAGGGACACTACTGTAAAAAGGCGCCATGCTTCGGATGAGACGTAAAACTGAAGTCCTGACTCTCTGTGGTCATTAAAAATCCCAGGGTGTTTCTCAAAAAGAGTAGGGGTGTAACCCTGGTGTCCTGGCCAAATTTCCTCCTGGCCTTTGCCAATCATGGCCTCCTAATAATCCCCATCTCTGAACTGGCTTCATCACTCTGCTCTCCTCCCCACTGAGAGCTGGTGTGTGGGGAGAGTACTGGTGCATCATCCAGGTGGGGCTGCACACTGGTGGGGGTGGAGGGGATCCCCATTACCTGTAAAGCGCTTTGAGTGGAGTGTCCAGAAAAGCGCTATATAAGTGTCAGCAATTATGTATCATTATTTACTCTTGGTTTTCTCTGGTTATTTTTGTAGGAAATGGCAAAATAAACGGCAGCGCAGCGGAGAGAGAGAAGATCCTGTCTGCCAGCGATTCCGCCGAGCTCCTCGGTCCTGGGAATGGCAGCAGGCAGCTGGTAGACCCTCCCCCCAGACCCCGCCAGGCAGCCAGGACTGCGGACACTCTCGCCAAAGTGGGGAGCAAAGCCGGCCCTGGTCATAAGACCAGTATGGACAGCAGGAGTGACAGGCCCGCGGACAGGAAGGAGCCGGCGTCGCTCCTGAACGGAGTCGTGGCCCTGAGCTCGGGCTGCGTCGCCAACGGCTACCCCGGCGGCGGCGGCGGCCGGCCGGCGGCGGACAACGACGGCAGCGGGTCGGAGAGCGGCTACACCACGCCCAAGAAGCGCAAGGCCAGGCGCAACAGCGTGAAGGAGCCGCAGGAGCCCGAGCCCTGCGGGGCCAGGCCCGACGCCCCCCCGAGCCGGGCCAAGCTGGGGTCCGGCGGGCCGGCGGCGGGGGTCACGGCCGGGCCGGCGGGCGAGCTGCAGAGGAAGAACTCGGACAGCAAGGCGGCCGGGTGTCCCGGCAAGAAATTCGAGGACAAGCCCGGCAAGGTCAAGCCCGCCAGCTCGGTGGCGCCCCGAGAGGACTCGTGGACCCTGTTCAAGCCCCCCCCCGTCTTTCCAGTGGACAACAGCAGCGCCAAGATTGTCCCCAAGATCAGTTATGCAAGCAAAGTCAAGGAGAACCTCAACAAGGAGAGCCAGGCCCCCCCGCTGCCCGCCCGGCTGTCTCACGTCCCCATGTCCGCTGTGAAGACCGGCACCTCGGCGGCCTTTGCGAACGGGCCCGTCTCCGCGGAGGCGGCCTGCTGCTCGCCGGCCGGGCCCCTCCTCGGCGCTGCTTGTCCCGAGACGCCCGCCCCCGCGGTGCCGGCGGGCGAGAATGTAGCCTCGTCGCCCGACAGCAGCGGCGGCAGCGGGGAGCCCAGGAAACCCGGCCTCTTCGTGTACCCTTTGACCCCTGCGCATATGCAAGCCGCGCTGCCCAGCGCCCGCCCGGTGGATGTACCCTCGCAGCAGAAGGCCCTGGGGGACATCTTCCAGAACCAGTGGGGGCTGTCCTTCATCAACGAGCCCAGCGCAGGGCCCGAGGGGGCGCCAGGGCGGCCCGCAGTGGGGGGCGGGGGGGCGGCCGAGGTGACGTTCCAGGGGCAGTGCGCCGCGCGGGGCGCCGAGGCCCCAGGGCTGGACCGCCCGACCCTCCCAAAGGCTTCTGACCTCGACAAACGGACTAGCCCCCATTCCCTCGCCAGTGTTTTCAAAACGTGCCCCCCCGCCCCTGCCGCCGAGGGGGGGGCGCCACTTCAGCCTCTCGTGCCGGACCCCCAGAAGGGCGAGGCGGGGAGCCCAGGTGCAATAGAGTTCGCTTCTGCTAAGGACCTTGGTGCCGAATCGCCTCAGGCCTCCCCAGCCAATCCTGTGTTGACTGCGGCCAAAGAACAGGGCCAGACGAAAGCCTGTGACAGGAGTAGTAGCTGGGGCTCATTTGATCTAAAAGCTGCTGTAATTTATCACACTAAAGGTAATGCATCTCGGGCTTGAGGGCAGTGCGATGTCCTTTTCCACCGGGCAGCGTGGGTGGTGTTTAAGGAGGCCTGCCTGGGCGCTGTCGTCCCTTTTCCGGTCTGTAGAGCTGTGCCTCTCGCGGAGTTGAGAAATGAGCCCAGGATGGCTGGGGATCGGGAGTGTTTGGAAATCGGAGCTGCGCAGCTCTCTGGAAAGGCCGATGATTCCAGGGAAGTACCTGGCAGTGAGCGGTCTGCCAGCGTCTCCCTGGTGAAGGGGTCGGAGAGCCAGCCCTGGGTTCACGCGCGTGCAGTCTAGACGCCAGCTCTCCCTGGAGCAGGCCTGCCTGACGCTGCTGAACCTCAGAGGGTGGATAAGCGCTGAGAGTTGTTTTTTTGGTGGTGGGGGTTACTTGTTTTTAACTCAGGTGTGAGAAGAAAAATGTGCATCTCATGTACTGATCTGTTTTCTCTCTTTGTTGTTTTTTTTCCTATTTCCTATTTTCCTAACTCTATTCTGTTATGTTCTTTCTCTCCTGTTGCATCAGTACAGTGTTTATTTTTAAAGAGTTTTTTTCTTCAATTTTGTAGGCCTGAAACCTAATGAAATCTGTGCTGAGACGTGTAGAAAAGACTAAAACCACTGCACTAGTATTGATCTGCCAGAAGAAAACATTTTAAGGATTAGTGGCTATCTTGTATATGCGATGCATGCATGTGTTCAAGTTTGCATGTATTTTTAATGTGAATCTTTCTTTTATTTTGCAGAAATGGAATATATTTTGACTTTGCAGAAACAAGGTGAGTACTGTGAAGTGTGAGGGGTTTTGGTTGGGCTCTTTTTGGTGAACCATGCTCAGGTTACAGAACAGCAGCGTGGAATGTGGCTGGAGATTCCTGGGTAGTCAGTCAGTCAGTCTTCGGGATCAGTCATTAGTAGAAACAAGTTAACCGGTCCCCTCAATCTTGGAGGAGTTTTAGTCCCTGATACCAAAGGGGTTTTGGGGGCAATAGCTGTACTGAGGTACCCCAGCCTCAGAATGAGATCCTGAAACATAAGGCTGTGCCAGTGAGTTGGCTTCTTTTTGCACTGTGATACGAAAAATAATCTATCTTGTAAATGCTTCAGGTTCTGCTTTGAGGTTAAGTGAATATTTTAATAAGCAAAAGGAAAATCATGTTAGTTTTTTTTAGACGGATAGTACCAGAGGTTTTTTTTTTACTCAGTTTAGATTTCTCCCTCCAGAATCATTATCCTGGTTGGAACTGAATTAGAAAAAGGAGTTTTGAGCTTTCCCAGTTAAAACCTTTATAAACCCAGATGAGTGGGTCTCTGCTGTTATGAGCAGTGTTTTTACAGTGTTAAGGAATAAAAATCCATCTTTCTAACCTAACAAAAGAAAAGTGGAGATCACAATCCCTTCCAAAGCGAGAGCTTTCTGGTGTTCTGGTCATTGGAGTGGTTTCAGACCTGAGAGGTGTGAACTGCATCAAACACAGTGGCCCTGTTAGACCAAGGGAAAGTTGTACGAGGATCTGTTTCTTCAATATGCCTTCCGCACTGGGGAACTAAAACCTGCTTCTCTCTCAATCTCTCCCCCGTAGATCCAAAAAGAGTGGTGGTTTATGACGAATCCAAGGACAGGCCTGACCAGTGAGGCTGCGACAGCCAACGCTTTGTACCTGAACACTGCTGCCCTCGCTGGCTGGAGGGTCGACCAGCTCCTCCACCACAGTGGGGGGCGTTGCAAAAACAAACAAAATCAATCGTCACTTTTGTAGTGGAACTGAGAGAGGGGAGTGCCCTGCAGCAGAGACTTCGCTGTGGAATTGAAACGGGGACGAGGGAGAGACTAGGGGGAGACACGGACCAGCCTCCCCGCGTCTGTCTGGGAGCTGCTTTGCGGAGACCTGCCACTGGGAGCCGCCGCGCGCTGGAGAGAGACTCTTGGCTTCCGGTACAGACTAGAATATCTCTGCTCTTGGACGCTGGCCGCAGGTGAGCTGGAGACCAGCTGAGCCTCCTGCACGAGCTTTGGTTGCGACAGCCTGGGACTCGCAGAGCCACCCCTGGGGGGAGTGGGAGGGGGTTTGTCACGTGACGGGTGAGGCCGGGAGGCTCGATCTCTCTTCCCGAGCCTGCGGTGGCGTTGGGACTGAAGCCGATTGACGATGGGACGCCTCAGCCTTGTTATTTCCTTAAGCCGATCCACACACATGCAAACATATGTGCACTGTATGTACGTGTATATCTGCTTGGTGTGTGCAGTTATGCATTGGGTGTATGTATACATACACAAAAGCTGAGGAAGGTTGCCTTGAAGTTTCTCAACTGAAAAAAAAACAAACCAAGAAATGGCAGGAGACGTCAAGCATCCTGTCTTGCTGCAATTTAAAAAAAAAAAAAGCCAGGCCTTGAGAATGAAAAATTGTCTTAAATGTGCTGTGGGAAAAGATCGCTCAGTACAGTACTGACTTTGCTGGACATCTTTCATTAGCGATGCTTCTTTTTTTCTGTTGATTTCATTTCGTCTTTGACTGAAATCGGAACCCAGCCAGGATCCGCGGGAGGTGGAGAAAGAGGGGAGCGGGTCGGGGGGGGGGGAGAGGGGGCGCCGGGTCTCCCCCGAGTCCGGCGGCTCTTCTGCTCCCGGTCCCTCTGCGCCGGCACCGCAAGCACAGAGCAGCCTTGTCTTTGCTTGGGATGTCACCAGCGTCTTCACGTATTTGAATGGTTGTTTTTTTTTTTTTTCCTCCTTCCTCATCCCTTGTGAACCTCTCCGCTAAATTACACCCCGTGTTGAAGTCGTGCGGAACAGGAGACTCCCCTAACGGTCCCGCTGAGTTGTTTGAATGAAGTGGAGCGAGCTGGTGGCGTTGGCAGACCTGGGCTGCGCGAGGGGGGAGTTGGGGCTTTGGGGTTTTTTGGGTTGGGGCGGGTTAAGATCTTGGGGTCCGCCGCGGAGCCCTTGCGGGGGGGTGGGGGGGAGACGGAGCGCCAGCTGGGTTTCTCTCTCCGGCTTTCGGTCCGTCTCCGTACTCCTTCCTCGCCGCCTGCCCTCCTCTTCCTCGGCCGCTCCTGCTCGTGGCTGGGAGCCAAATCCGACTGTTAGTGCCGCGAGGGATGAGGGGCATGTGGAGCCCGAAGTCGTGTCGTTTTCATGGAAATCCGTTCGGAGAATTGTGGAAGCAGCCGTGTTCATGGCTCGGACATTATTCTTGCGCGCAATTCTTCCCAGATTGTAGCATGTGCAAATGGAGCTGCGACGTTCCATTTTTCATTGTCCCCTCTACACTAAAGAAGCGTTTAGTTTAATGGCCACCCGTTGCTTAAGAACATGTGTGCAAGGAGGTAGTTTGAACTAGATAATAACTCTCCTTTCTCCTTGACAGTATTCAGATTCTGCTTCTTTTTTTTGAGCAGGGGCATTTTTAGGTTGTAGATTTTGTTTTTTCCAGTTAAAATGATTTGATTAAAAATGATTAGCACTTTATATAAACTAATTTTTTTCTAATAAATATATATATATGTGAAAATATAATGCTGTCCCCTGCTAAGAATGGCTTTGGGTTTTTAAAAAACACAAAAAAAAAACACAAAAAAAATAAGTCACTCAGGTAGAATTAGGAAAGCCATGATCTGACCAATAGGAAGTTTAATTGCCAAAAATGCTAATTCTAAACCTGCTGATTTTTAACATTAACTTGCCCTAAAAGACTTTTTAATTTAGAATTTTTAAGACATTAAAATCGTCATTGAACTTTCTATATCAATTTAAATTAACCTGTAGTGCTGTGTGATACATGATACCAAAAACATATATATCTATTTTGAAATTATATATATCTGTATTTTCGGGGGGGGGTTTTTCCCCGTGAAACCTGCGATGCGCCCGTCTCGTAGTGGAAGGTCAGGCGATGTTGAGATTTGAGATGTCGAGGGGTGTCCTGCGGGCCTGTCCCAGTTTCCGTTACTTTCATACGGAGCCGTGCTCCGCGGTGCAGGCGAGCCCTCGCGTTTCCGAGGGGAAAAGAGTCCCTCTCGCGTCTCCTCGGACCGTCCCCCCGGAGTTTCCTTCATCCTTCCTTCTCTCCTTCCGCCGTAGCCTGGCGGAGTAGCTCCGGCCTCCAGCGGGACGGCTATGAAGCTGGTGAGGTCCGCAGCCCAGCGGTTCCGCCTCCGTTGGCGGAGATTTGGGATTGTCCCGGACTGTCCCGGCCTCGGAGCCGGCTCCCACTTCCTTATACAAGAAACTGTATACGGCCAATAAAGTGATCTGATCTTAATTCCGCTAATTATTTGGTAGGCTTTCGGCATAGTTTTCGGGACTTTTCCGACTGCGTCTCTAGGAGTGGGTGTGGGCGCGGTGTGCGGTTTTGAAACCGAGTTCAGTGAAGCCGCCTGCACTCTGAATAGAGTAGGGTGAGAAAGTGCTGCTTAACCCTCGAGCTCATCTGTTCCTGGCCGAGTGCGCAATATTACTTTGCAGTATTAAACGGTCCTTCCATGACAAGAGGAACGGCGGTGCGCCGTGTTTCCCGTTTCGTCTTCAAAACATTTCGGTCGTGTTTAAAACTCGCTCCTTTCCTTAGCGTCCGAAGAGTAGTCACCGTGTGAGGGTGGGGTCCAGGAGTTAGTTGTTGTTGGGGTTTTTTTTTTTTTTGGTGGAACGGAAAAGGCATCTTGTTCTTGGGATGCGGAAAAGAGCAGGAGTCCCATAGGATGGATCCAGGCGCGTGCCGAGTGTGCGTCACTGTGGCGCCGGTGTCGGTGTGGACTCGGCTGTGCGGTCAGGAAGAACCCGCAGGCGGTTTCACGCTTTGTGCCCAGTCCTGGAATATTGAATGGCCAGAGCAGTTTAGCCTTGCAGTTGAAATTCGCACCCGTGTGTTATAAACTGCCTGACGCAGGGAGTGGGAGTGTTAAACGCTGTCCACTCGGGATGGGGGCGGGTGGGGGAGGGAGCTCTTTTTAAACATGTTAGAAAGTCTTTATGATTATGAACTTCGATTTGTTTTTGTTTTGTTTTTTTTTTAAAAAGAAAAACCTCTTAAAAGCACTTAAACCTTGTTCTTCTGTGTCTGTGACTGAATCGTGAATTGGGAGCACAGGAGGTGAGTGAGATGCACGCGGGGGTGGGGGGGGGTAGGTCATTTCTCTGAGAGCACCGCAGCCTGCTAACCAAGCCCCAGACACGGCCGTTCTCCAGCGAGACCGACCTGGCGACAACTGTTCGACAGGACCGTGTGTCAGGTGTTCGCCGATTCCTCACGCTGCTCCCTTGATATTTATGTACCTGTAAGTTTTCCTGGGAATGTCCACAGTCTATGGGAGGGTTAAGGGAAGGTGCCGTTGTGTAGCTGGGCTGCCAGGTCGTTATTCCTGGTCTTGAAGCCACGTTATTACATATGAGTGCTTGCAGGCAGCAGACGGTGAGATCAGTTAGAAATGGCTTCTTCCCATTGAGAAGATTCCCCCCCGCCCCCTATACAATGTACAGGTCACCGGTGTTTAAAGGGAATAAAAAGTGATCAACTTTCAAATCCCCAGACATGCAACTGTTTGTATATGTTGTTGGTTTGTTTTTGTACACGACTTCTTTTGTGCCATGTTTTGAGTTCCGCGTTCTGTTTAACAGCAAGTCGTTCTCCTAATGTTATATTTCAAGGTTATTCAGCACTGTTATTCAGCAGATCGATCTCTTAATTTTGCTTTTATAAGAGACACTAGAAAACATTGATCGCTGTCTATACAATTGTACAATCAGGGCAGACTGTAAAATGAATATTGGAGCATTCACTACATTTGCACAGTTAGCCTTGTCGCTTAGAGAATTACACTTGGTCACTCCAGATTTACAGGGTCTTAATTGTTACGTTTTCATTGAACAGTTGAGCTCTGATGATCAGTGTCAGTGTTCAACAGTCGCTAAAACATTTTAATTAAAATAAGATGAAGGGCTTTGACCCGAGGTCATAGGGTTTAAATATATAGAAACTGCGCATTTTGCTTTTAATTTCTTTGAAAGGCACACTGTTGATCAAATTGCAATGCTCAAGGAGGAGTAACTGGAAGTGTGGTTATGTATAACTATGCTACTATAGTTGCTATGGTTCTATATATAGTTGTAGTTCAATTTTTCTCTTTTTTTTAGCAGGATTTGTCTCTGTTAAAAAATATTCACACCGTTACACATAAGTGGGCCTGGAATGTTTTAGTTTTATAAATGACTTAGTGGTGGTGCTGTGAATCCGGACCCAGTGGCTCGAGGCCTCCCTGCTCAAGGCTTGGACACTTGTCCACTTTCTTTTGGACCGGCCAGTCGTCCGGGTTTGTCCTTTTGCACACCCGAGCTTGGCCAGCTCGGCGTTCCTCCGAGACGGGGAGAGGAGGAGTGGGTTTTCCTCTGGGACTAGATTCCGAGAGATTTTTTTTCCTCTTTTCTTTGTCGCTTCCAAGGAGGAAAAGGAAAGAGCGGCCCAGATCCAGGCATCTCTGGGGGGGTCGCCGACGGGCTGCCGTTCCCGATGCCGGCGACGGGCCTGGGCTCGCGGAGCGTCGCGGCGTCCGGCTGTCTCCGCGGCGACGGGGTCCCTCACTAAGCGCGCCGTTCAGGGCTTGCAGCCGGTACAGGGCAAGTCGCTCCCAACCCCTCCCGAAGCGGCGGGGTCGTTTCTGGGGCCGGTGTTGCCGGAGGTGCCGCTGCCCGGCCCCTCGCTGTCGTTCCCTTCTGAGGGCCTTCCGGCACCGAGGAGCTGGAGCTGCTGCCACGGCGGCTGGAGAAACGTCTCTCGGGGCCCCGCGGGAGACGCCGGGGAAGCATGGGGGATCCCGCATGAAGGGCTGGTCGAACCGCCTTTGGGGAAGACGTGAGGAAGCAGGGTTGGCCTCGGTGCTGGGCGGAGGGCTGTGGCAGCAGTTCCACTTCCTCGTTGCGTTCCGAGCTCCTGCGGTTTGTCTTTCCGGCTCGGTTTAAATTTGGCTTTGGCTTTCTCCGCTGGATTTAGGAGAAGCTGTCCTGGGGCTTCAGAACCAAATATATCTGCTCTCCGGCTACTGCAGCAAGCGT
The DNA here is from genome assembly GCF_059453375.1 of Lepisosteus platostomus. Lineage (NCBI taxonomy): Eukaryota > Metazoa > Chordata > Actinopteri > Semionotiformes > Lepisosteidae > Lepisosteus > Lepisosteus platostomus. Next base: position 9,430,930 of record NC_142632.1, read on the forward strand.
GGTATTCCAGAAGGGAACAGCAGCCAGGAATTGACATCTTTTTTTTTTTTGTTGTTGTTGTTGTTCATGCATCTATGTGATTGATAAGCCTGACTTCAAAGTCCGAGAGCACAGAGAGAGTCATTTCGCGAGCTGTCTTAACCAGCCTTCAAAACTGGATCTGCATCTGAATCTTTTTTCTTTTTTTTTCTTTTTCATGGAAATGTCCTTAACGTTTCAGACCAATGTAACTTTAAAATTCATTTCTGTTGCGCTTATTAAAATGGTTAAGGATCATTATCGAATGGAACGCTTGAACAGTTGCGTCCTTATTTTTGTGTTTTAGATGCGATTGTATTCCTGACCGACTGAAGTTTTGATTAATTTATCAAGTGGGTTCTGTCAGTGCTGGTTTGCTTTTTGTTGTTGGAAAATGTATTTAGGTACAAAGGAGGTGTCTTTACGCTATTTTAAAATGTTTTAAATGAGCATTCAGCCAGCTGCTATAGGAGAGCCTGGTACCATCGCACTGTCAGACTTGTGTTTTGTGCAGGACTGTGTGCAGAGAGGGGACAGAGCTACAGACTGTTGCTGCTTCCTTTCCTAGTTCCTCTGAAGCTCCACCTGTCCTGGGTCGGCCCGAGCCACAGTCTTTATTACAGACGCACAGCTGCCTCCGCAGTGTGACCTGCGGCCATGCCCAGCCCGACCCGGGTGCGACAGGCGGGGGTGCCCAGGGTCCAGGGCTCGGCTGTGCTGGCGCTGCGCTAGGAACTGGTCCCTGTCCGTCTTCATGGGGCGTCTCCCCCGGGTGCGTTCGCTCCACAGCTACTCTTTTTGATCTCGGAATGAAATTCAGCTGAAATCTGAAAACCTTTCCCCCACCCCCACCCCCCCCACACCCTGAAATTACTCCATACTTCCAAAATCTAGTTTTTTTTGCACCTTAAATGTTTAACACTTAACGCTCAAATGATGAGAGGAAAAATGTGCTCTAAAGTAAAAACAACTGATGATGAAATCTTGTTTTGTGTTTTTTTTAATGCAAACCTGGTTCTCTCCTTCACTTTTCATACAGAGAGCAGGGAGCAGAAAACATCGCCACTCATCCTGATGCTTGTAGGTGTGGCTGGCAGGGTTACAGAGAGTGTAGAAGGTTGGTTTGTTCTTTCTGGTGTCTGAAATTGTGCTTTAACCCACAAGCTGAGCTCCCTCACGGTTCCTTGATAGCATAACCATGATCCCACCTGACACAACAAAGTCCTGGCTAGAACCATGTTTTGCCATTCTGTAATTGTTGAGTGTAGTAATTAAATGAAAGCAGCTTATGAGGCTTCATGGGAAATTAGTTTCAAAGTGCTCCCCACCCTGTTCAAGTAGTCTAAACACAAAATAGTCACTTTTGTGAAATTTGACCTTATTGGCTACAATCTGCCAGCCGAGTTTGCTTGGTAACGGTTGGTATAGCATGAGGTTTGAGAAGGGCTCCAATTCGGCCTCCTGGGAAAGCCACTTACATCTCTGGATGGATTTAGCGTCCTGAAGTTACAAAGCAAAACTGAAAGGGCTGCAGCGTTTTCAGTGGACATTTGGCAAATGTTAGGGAAAAGACTGTTTCTTTTTTGTTTGCAGACAGTTGTTGAGATGGTGCAAAAGTGTTTTTTTTTTGTTGTTTTTCTTTGGTTTCTGGATTTATTTTGTACTGGCCAGTCTTTAACCTTAAGAGCCATTTTTTTTAAAGAAAGCTTTTGTAAAATTCCTAGCACTTTGGTTTTTAAATAAAAACAGCTAACAAAGTCTGCAAACTGTCTCAAAACCAGAACCTGCTCAGTTGGTTTCTGAGTTCTTGGCTTCTTATGATTCAGGTTTCAGCTGTGTTCCTAACAAAAACCTTGTGATGGAAGAAGCACTTTCTACTTGAGGAGTTTAGTATTACAGGTAGTGGACTGACCTTTTTTCACCCTGAGTCCCCATCTTGTCACAGGTAACATGCTTTTACTTTAAGTAAATTATTTAATGCTGATGTGCTGGCAGCCTGTGGGTTGGTTTTGAATATTGGATGAGGTCACATGACCTTTGGCCAACAATGCATTTGAGGTCAATGACCTTTGGTAAGTGTTGCAGCAGAGGTACTTGTTGAGCTCTGGGGAGCAAGAAAGTTCATGTAACAAGTACAGCTTGCACATGCCTTAGTGTTTGCAGCCTGATGACCAGTCATGTGAATTTTGCTAATCGAGGGTCTTGTCTCAGCAGGACCCCTTGTTTCTGTTCTAACTTCCCAGCAGTGAATACATTTCCTTGAGGAGAATTGTTTCCATTATCTTACACTACTAGTTACACTTGAGCTCCCTTGCAATGCACAGAAGAGCTTAAAAACAATTGGAAAAGGTTAGGAATGTGATTGGAGTGGACTCTCTGGGTGGGGAGCAGAGGTGTTTTTGGGTCAGTTAACTGTTTATTTAGGCCAACACCCTTGACTAAGGACATCGTGATGGTTGTACTGCTCCTGTGGTAAAAGCATTTTTCCCAACAACCAGTTATAGTTTAGATTTTTACATATTCACATGACTGGGCACTGGAGGGTGCCATTTGACTACAAAAGCTCATTGCAATAGTTCATGGTCACAGTTTAAATCATACAAAGGCAGAGGCACTGATATGCAAGTTAGATGCACATAGTAGCACAGGTTGATTTTAAAATTTGCCATTAAGTGTACCCTTACCATTTAAAATTTACTGTATTTTAGACTTACTGTATGTAAGTTACATCAATGAAATTGATTTCCTGTGAGCCAGCCAGCCTCTACAAAATGTATGTTAGAAATCCTTCCCTGGAACTGTGCATTGATGTAGGCTGGAAGGAATGAGAAGTTAAAGAGTGGAGCCTCATCCTCTTCTCTTGGGTGGGGGGGGAGGGGGTGTGTGTGTGAATAAGTAGCAATTAACCACAACAGCAGTAACTGTCTGGCTAGTCAATCTTCTGCTGGAAGGGGGGGGGGGTAGAAACTGACTATCCTTTAAATTCTGGCCTCTGGCTGAGCACTGTGCAGGTATTGATTGTGATTGAGGTGTACATGAGCCAGGGGAGAAGACACACAGGCACAGTCTCTTTCCTCTTACTTTATTCCCATTCCTCCAGCCTGGCACTCTGACAAAGTCTTATGTCCATTTCTAATCTCTTTGAAACAAGACAGACCAAGGTTGACAGTTGTGACAGTGTATAAATCTGCATGAGAATGATCAAAGAAAATCACCACCACAAACTTTTTTTTAAATGTCACATTTAATGAGTTTTCACCACTGTACTTCAATTCTACATTGTTTTTAAGAACGTGACCTGCCATTTTTTGCCACAACAGTAACAAACCAAGTTCCTTCGCTGGTATTGCACTGTCATTTCCCAACATTTTTCATCTTCAGTTCCTGAAGCAAGCAGGATTTGTTTTCAGTTTTAAATTACTTCTTGGTATAAACTTCAAATATTTTGTAAAAAACCTTCAATAGCACAAGTACCAGTTCCATTTCCTCCAACACAATTCATAGTATACAGTTAGTCTCTTTCCCAGCACCCATCTTGTGTGATTAACTTTGTTGTACTTCATTCAAGTTTAAAATCCCTACGAATAGCTCTTCACCCAGTCTCCTATTCAGGTCACACAAGGGTCAAAGGTCACCCCTAAACAACTATGCATGAACTTCTAACAGTCCAGAATCCATGACCAGCTCTGGGTAGGTTTCGCCTGTATTTTCTACACAGTAACCCAATGGTTTAGATTTTTTTGTTTTGTTTTAATCCAATAAGAGTCTTTGTACAGGTGAGAAAAGGAAAAAAAAAATTCTCTTAAATATAAAAGCTGGAAGGGACATTCAAGTTTTAAATCTCCACAAAAAAAATTAAAAACGTGGAGGTAAACAACCAAGTTATTAAAGCCCAGGAGGTAGAGACCAACAATGTGAGTCCATTATATACATATACACACAATAGTTCAGTGTTTTTCTAAAGCAGGAGAAATTAAAAATAGTAATAAAATATTATAAAGCAAACCAAAATAAAAAACGCTTGTATCTACTGTGATACACACTTCCACAGTTCTGTTGTAAGGACACAAGACAATTAACATAATTGGTTTTATGTTTTTTGTTTTGTTTTTTCTTTTATTTTTTTTTACACTGTCCAGTGCAGGGAAGAAAAAAAAGTCACAAAAATAAAATTAAATTCACAGCCCTAAAAAATGTGCAGGCTAAATCCACCTTCTATACAGCAGTACTGTTTAAGGATTGTATTTTTTTGTTTTTTTATTTTTTTTATTTAAATCTATCCATTATTAACTTATTTACATATTATATTCTGTGGATCATGAGAATGCATGCCATAGAATGTTAAGAAATAAAAAAAACTCTAAAAATATATTAAATAGTTTTATTTAGAGGGTCTCTCAGTAGGTGTAGCGGGTACGTATGAAATTGTCTAAGCACTAGGAAGGGAACTGAAGTCTACTTCTGCTAGACATAAATAAACCCAATCTCACTCTACTCACTGACATTTGTGTTTCCCCACCAACAGCAAACACCACTGCTACAATTCTATGAAGAAGAAAAAAAAGAAATGTGATTTCTAAGACGAGTGACACTATAGTGCCAGTGTCTGCCACCTGCTGACACCATTGGTCACACGAATGTCTTTTGCCTTCAGTCAAGTTGAGAATTATATATATAATTTAATATATATATAATTTAAAAGGAATGGCTCAGCAACACTCTACTCCTCTACCTTTTAAAATTACTTTCCGTTTAGTTTTAAATACAAGTTAATTCTTTTGGTTTGATTCGCTACCATCAGTGTATGCTTAAATCCGTCTATATCTATATGTATATAAACATCAGTCAAACAGATATAGATATAGTTATAAATACCCATACAACTGCACTGCCCTGCCGGTGGTGCCTCAAAAACTATGCTCTGCAGAGGGTCTAGAGACCCAGGGCCGCTTTGCTAGTTCTCCCCCGTCGGCTCAGTCAGATCACCCCTTTCCCCAGACACCCCCGATTCCCCCCAAATGACTGTTCTTGTGGAGGACAAAATGCTTGGAAAAGAATGAGATCTGTACACACTCAGCCTCGCCCCCAGGCGTCTCTCTGGCTCGTGCCAACAGGAGAAGGTCCACGTGGGCCTGAAGGCCGTCCGACGCGGGTGGTGGGGATCGGGCACCAGTCCCACGAATGACTTGCAGAAGAAGTCCGGCAGAAATCCGAAGCGCTGGGTCTACCCTGCTGGAAGAGTCCGCCTCATGGATCCAAAGGCAGGGCAGTGTTGAGATCTGAGCCACAACATTAAAAGCTGGCAACTGGCACAAACATTATGTGCAGCAGTTGTTAAAAACTTACTTCCTTTAATTAGGCAAAACAATACTATTGGAACAACCACCCTCTTCAAACCTGTCGGACACAGTGACACCCCAAAATACTGATGCACCCGGGAGACCTGAATGCATTCTGAAAGCGTTTACTGTACAGCTCTTTTTGCATTCTGATTACGGAGGCTAAAATGTGCATATTGGCACTGATGATTATTTCTTAGAATTACTGTGTAGCTGTAAATAAAAACTTCTCTACCTTCACACTGTAGACTATTGAGACAACAGTTATTGTATTTCACTCCTGTCACCCCAATAAAAACCAGGCAAGTGTGTAGTACTGCTATTCACTGCTTTCACAAGCAGAAGAAACTGAATGACCTAATCTCGGGGTTATTACAGTGTTATTTTTAAGATTTCCATTGCGTTATAAGTGGTTTTAAAATGATTTCTAAACGGCTCCAAAAATGCACTCAAGACCTCGACAATGGATGCCACACTATTTAAACATCACTGTGTGCCCCAGCGTATGAGTGTGTGTATACAGACTAAATTTACCTTTATCTGTACACAAAACACAGCAACGTTCGCTGACCCCCTCATCCCAATCAGCAGTGGTTGATCTTTTAAAACTTCATTAGTAAAATTACAGTACACACATGATAAAAACAATCCAAAATCTCTAGTCCTAGACTCCAGTGAAATGCTACGTTGTAATGATGACTCTTCAGTAGTCAGGCGTCCTTCCACAGTTACTCCCACACCAGCGGAGACGGGGGCATCTCGGAGGGCTGGGCCACTGTGGAACTGTGGAGAAACGGCACCCCCTTTTATTAATCAATCAGAGCCTGCGTTTATGAGGTGCATACCTGGTACGTTACTATGATTTGGGATATCCAGATTGAGAAGGACATTAACTGGCCTTATTATTATTTCTGCCCTCAGGGACTGGGCATGCATCAGGTCCATTAGCTGACCACATCCCCCGTCTCTCCTGGTTGCGTGTTGTTGCTTAGGTACGGGGCTCCAGGAGCCCCTAAAACTGAATTCTGCCGAGAAGATTGTCCGATGCGGAGGGCATCCAACCCTCTCTCATTTTCAGGAAGGGTTACTGTTGCACCAACCTGAAAGGGGAACTGCAACGCTATTTTTATATTTCGGGGTTAGAACTGTCTTGCCAAAAGTATCTTGTCAAAATAGACAAGAGTTCCAGGTATGTAAGCACCGTTCCGCGATTCAGAACAAGGCAACAATACGTTTGGTGACCTTATTACATTGTATTCACAAGCCTGCTTCTTTACATCTCTTTTAATCCAATAGAAACATTGCTCACGATTTTGAGATGGTTTTGCCGACAAATACTACTTGTTAACTCAGCATGCAGGTCTCGTTGGAACATCACTGCAGTGAAATATTTGCTGCACAACCTGTGCTTATCTGCGTCGCAGTTCTTGGGATCTCAAATGCACGTTTGCAACATGGCGACTTACAGTAACAACTTCCACAAATCTCCCAATTTTGTGCTCAATTCAGAATTTGTACAACTTTTTCTCTAACGTCAATGAATTTATTTGGTTACCGAATCCATCTGAGAAACTGAGACTGCAGTTCCCTTTTAAGACTACAGTGCAAAGCTCATGAAATGTTTGGGTTTAGTAATTGCAGCTGTAACCCAGTGTCACCGATTCAGATACCTGTAGACTTCAGAGAGGGTATTCTGGGTCAGTTTGACCACTTCTAAGAGAAGTCAAAGCCATACGGCATCAGTTCGTTCATAAAACACCCTAATGCTGTCAATCACAAACGTAATTAAATTTGTCGAGCCAGGACTGTGTGCAAGTAGAACTAAAGCAGGGGTCTCAAACTCGATTCCCAGAGGTCCTCGAGTTTTCTAGTTTTTGTTCCACCTCACATTCTCACTTAGTTAATTATCCTCATAACTATAACACTTCTAACCAGGCTCTTTGGTCATTTATAAGCAGGTGTACCTTTGGTGATGGAATGCCTTGTGTAATTAATTGTAACCGACTTCAAGAAAGGTCCTATATATGTCTAATGCATAAAATTAATAATTAGGTTAATTAATTGACTTCACCAAAGGCACCAGGTCCCCCAGCGATTGGGCCTGAGAGCCCTGGACTCTGGCATGCATACTGTGGAGCCAAGCCAGGGGAACTGTACCTGATAAAGCTTTTAAAAGCAGCAGACTGTGGGTTGATGCAGAGTGGCACGCGGTTCCCTTTCTGCTGCTCCAGTATGAACTGGTGAATGATCTCTGTCGGAAACAAGGAGCAGGACAGCATGGTTAATCAATCGTCTGCTGACACACCCAGTGTTCTCTGGCACTTGGGGCGGCTGTTGTCTATCATGCAGATGGCAGCATGGCATGGTGTAAATCCATTTTTAATTCTTACGCAACCGTCATTTACTGGATTTTTTGCTTGACTTAAAATAGCACAGTCTGGAGATGCTTCACAATGACTCACTGTCTGAATAAGCTCTGGAAAAGCATGGAGAGCAGAGGGACAAAGTGAGGATGCAAAGCCCAGCTGCAGTAGTTAAAGGACAGATGACTTGCAGTCTGGGGTGGGGGAGGGTGGACAGAGACAACATCACAGTGTGCAGGGAGTGACTCCACAGCCAGGAGACGAGAGAGTGTGAAGCAGTTCGCCCAAGGATTTATGCAGAAAGGTCACAAAAAGTGTTAAAAGCTGATGGATGGTTTAATATTTCTACTTCATGATCAGCAAGGCTTCATTGAGTTATTTTTCTCTCTGGAAGTCAGTATTTCTGTTCCCTTCATTTTGAAGTTGAGCTGGGAGTTCACTGAACTAAGACTTGTAAGAAACATGGAAACCTGGTCATTAACACCAAGAACCAACAGGACTGAGTGTGTGAGCATTGCACGGTACAGTAATAGTGCTCAGCCTCACAATTCATCTTCAAAAGAAGCCTTGTATAGGACTTGAACGCAGGAGAGCAGAACAAGGACACATCAACCCCTGCCACCTTCACCTGGAAATGAAATATTACTCTTTGCCCAGTGGAGCAGCAAGCACTCCCTTTGAGCAAGTCAGAGAAAATCTGAGGTAAAATAATAATAATTAATAATTCCTCACACTTATATAGCATTTTTCTGGACACTCCATTCAAAGCACTTTACAGGTAATGGGGAGCCCCAGTTTGCAGCCCCACCTGGATGATGCCCCAGTACTCTCCCCACACACCAGCTCTCAGTGGGAAGGAGAGCAGAGTGATGAAGCCAGTTCAGAGATGGGGATTATTAGGAGGTCATGATTGGTAAGGGCCAGGGGGAAATTTGGCCAGGACACTGGGGTAACACCCCTACTCTTTTCGAGAAACACCCTGGGATTTTTAATGACCACAGAGAGTCAGGACCTCGGTTTTATCTCATCTGAAGGACGGTGCCTTTTTACAGTATAGTGTCCCCGTCACTATACTGGGGCATTAGCACCCACACAGACCGCAGGGTGAGCGCCCCCTACTGTCTCTCTAATACTTCTTCTAGCAGAAACCTTAGCTTTTCTAAGTCTTCCATCCAGATACTGGCCAGGCTCACACCTGCTGGGCTTCAGTGGGCTGCCAGCTGTGAGCTGCAGGGTAATATAGCTGCTAGTTATAAAAGGCTGAGGGTGTCCAGATCAGCTCAAAAGCCACAGATGTCTGTCCTGCTCCAGACTGAAAGAACATGACAGTGGACAGTCTGGGGCCTCTGGGGCACAGCTGCAGACCCGCGTGGCTCACCTTTGACCTGCCGCACAGAGGAGAGGTTCTTCTCGAAGCCGTCGTCGAACTTGGGGTTGGTGACGGGCTCGAAGTCGCTGGTGTAGACGCGACCGGAGGAGGTGGTGTAGCAGCACTTGCACATGCAGGTGTGGTAGCGCAGCCGGCCCTCGTCCAGGTAGGGGTGAGCCAGAGCGTCCTTCGCCGAGATGCGCTTCGACTGGACAGACCACAACAGCGCTCAGATCAGCAACCAAATCCATCATTTCACGCATTACCAAATCTCATTCAAGTGGAAAATAAAGTCTTCAAATCAGGGGGGCAAAACAATTTCAAACTATACAAAAAGCCTTTACTTCCCCCTTCTGCAGAGGACTAAGCAGGTGCCTTTCAGGTATCGCACCTGAATGAGGTTGCCTCATGTAGCACAAACACTGCAGGTCCACTAGGGGGAGCTGTGGGAACCAAACCATGGAAAAAAATCGCCCTGTTTTCTCCCCCAAAAGCCAACAGGCCCTGCAGGGCTGTGAAGTGACCAGAAGGAGGAGCTCCGACAGTCCCAGCTGAGCAATTTTATTGCTGCATCTGTCAGGGAGAAACAGGAAGAAGCCTGCACCAGTGTGCATTGTGCTGTTTTGTTCAGTCTTCTGAAATTGAAGATTTTGATTGTTTCCTCTGTGTACTGCGATATGTATCCATCTAGGTACAAAACTGTGCACAAAGGGAATCTATAAATATCTGTCAACTATAACATATTAATCACATAAAAAGTGGAATATATTTTACCATTTTTGTTCTGGAGGCCTGAGGCTTTATTTCTGCCCAAGTCCGGGAGAACAAAGCTCATTGTAATAACAGACACGCTCCATAAATCTTTTGGCGATTTATCTCGAACGGTATTTTTTAACACAAAACAATGGCCACTACATTTGAAACCCTTTGAGTCACTTGCATCAGCAGTTTCTAGTTCACTTAGTGAGGCAGGAACCCCCCTCCCTCCCTGCCAAAAAGACACACACAGAAACAGAAAGAGGAACAAAGTGCTGCAAGAGCACAGAAGACCGTTTGCACTTCCACTACACAATAGAGCGTCCGAGCAGTGTGCTTTGCAGAAACAGGACACAGGCCAGGCATCTGGTGGGGGTGTTGGTAATACACTGACATGACTGCAGAGAACAGGCCCTGACAGTGATTTGGGGTCATAAAGAAAGAATCAAACAGCCATTTGCGTGCACACATACTGTGGACACCTGGGGGAGGAATGAATCCAATTACATTTTGGGGTTTTAAGTTGATCTGTTAAAAAAAAATCATAACAGGGCTCAAATCTGCAACTGTGCCGTCACTTTTCTGGAGTTTTCAAAAAGCATTTAACCAACCACCCCCCAGTTGCACAGACCCCAGTGTCAAGGGGCCAGTCTTCCAATGAAGCAGGTTCGAGTCTAGTCAGCACGTGGACTGGGTGCTGTGAAGGCAAACCAAGCCCAGGTTCCGAAGAGACCAGCTGCTCCTGAACTGAAATGAGCCAGCTGTTACATGGCTGCCATCCACTCCAGTTTCAATCCCGAGCCCGTATTTCAAGAGTGGAGTCCAGCATCAAGCTACACCCTCACGACTGAAAGGCTCTCACTCACCGGATCAAAGACCAGCATCCTGCACAGGAGGTGAACGGCTTCATGCGTGGCCTGGCTTGACAGAGTGTACAGGACAGGAAGAGATGGCTGCAAAGACAGAACACAGTGCATCAGCCACCCAGGAACACCACCATGACCTGAACCCCTAATCCCCCAAAAAAACTATATATATATACACACACACACACGCATACGGATGAGAAATTGTTTAAAGATATAACAATGTTCACTTACAACTGAGCTGAATTTAAAAACCTTTTTAATCTTTTGAAAAAGTCATAAGCAATCTGTGTGTGTGTGTGTGTGTGTGTGGAGAAAGCTTTTTAGATGGAAAGATGTCAGAGGATGATAACTGACCCCACTCCAACCCTCCTCCTTTCACTGCAAAAACTCATTTCAAAAGCACCTGTTCCCCATCATAAAGATCACAAGAACACAAAACAGCCCTGTATGGGGATCCATGGCCATCAGAAGCAGCCTAAACAGAATATCTGTAACAGATAAGGCAAGTGGGTCCCACCCACAAAACGGCATTTTGTTGAGGCCTTTCTCTTTTGCTTTCACACTGCAAAGAGGAAGCATCTCTCAGCCAGTGCAACACCACTGCACCGCACATGCAGGAGCACTAATGCACATTAACCCTGCATTAGCAGGCGGCCTTCTCTCCAGACAGATGAAGGAGAGGAAGAGCCGCCCGTCCTGATGGAGCAGATAAGAATTATGCTCGTGATGACTCAGGAAGGAGAGACTGGCTTGTAGATAGACCGTATCTGGCACGCAGAGCCTGTTTATTCTAAAACAGGACACAGAATTGTGTTCGGAATCCGCAAGCGGCGCTGGAAGCAACTTCGTCTAGGATACGAGCTTTTGAGGAAGAGAGCAGCACTCTCAGATCACCCACAGGAAGCCCACTTGTATGGTATTAAGGAGTGAACCTGCTTTGAAATCCGTGCGCACGGATCGAGGGACCGGCTCCCCGCACCAAGCAGCGTGGATGTGGTTGCATCAAAGGAAACAAAATACGTCTTTTGAAAACCAGAAAGGCCAAGAGCTGAATCACATTGACACTGGAGCCCATCATTACCGTTCTCTGTGCTGCAGCTTTCCCTCATTACTGCTCACTCCTGCCATAAGCGCTTTTCCAGGCAGCATGTGCCACCTCATTCACAACCTTTACATGCCCGCAATGTGGCTCCAGCACAGCAAAGGCACTGTTTCCACTTCCTGCAGGAGCCACCAGGGAATAGCAGGGCCAGCCTGTTGCCAATATGCCCTGCACCAGTGTTGCATCATGCTTGGAATACAGGGGGAAGTGGACAGGTGGGTGAGGATCCAGAGAAGATCAGTATCAAGTCTTCATTTATGGGAACCGACAGACACTGCGTTGATGGAAAAATGTGGGAAGAACTGCTGTGTTAAAGCAAGGATTAATAATTGCACAGGTCAAAAGTGGATGATCCTTCAGGGTAGTTTACTGTGTCTAGCAAGTACAATAAACCTCCAGTGCCTGCCGCTGACCATGTACATAGTTTTGAACAAGTAAATTACGAGGTGGAAATGACCAAACCTCACAGATGAACATCTGGTCATTAGACCTCAGCATGGATGTGTCCAGACAAGCAGCAGAAAATGCTGTTGGTTAATCATACATCTGTGCTGAGCTTTTAGCGTTCAAGTCATTTCTTTACAACTTGCCAAAAAAGTCAAATTTTATGCTTTTAGAAGGAAAGAGCATGTTTCCACAAGGAAGTCAACAGTCCACTGCCCATTAATGTCAAGATCACTTCATTTCTCTTTTTTTTTCTTTCAGAGCTTATAGATTGAGCTATTGTGTTGTTCAAACCACTTATTAAATTATGAATGTTATTTTTAAAATAGCCATTGGCATTCTGAGACACCCCTTCTACGGAGATCAATTCAAGCATACCCCAGGATGAGCGCTTAAACCTGGTCCAGATCAGTCACTTACGGGAGGTCATACAGAGTAATTCTGCACGTCTGGAGGAACAGGCTGATCTATATCGCGTAACCAGACGATACGCCTGTTACGGGAACTACACATCTGAAAGAAAAATTTAAAAATTGTGGATCACTTGTTACAGCTTTTTAATGCCTTGTATTGACATATATGTGGAAGAGGAAACACGAAACCTCAACTGGATATTGATTCATCCAGAATTCCATAATGCAGAAATGACAGTTCTCCGTTCTTTCCTTCCTAGAAACACTCCGAAGAAAACGCAGATTAATTTTCTTTTCTTTCGGTCAAGCAGTGCAGCTACAGCTCCTGACCTGAGCCCCTTGAGGAAGTGAGTGACGCTGCTGTGCTGTGCAGGTCTATCTCGACAGCCAGGCTCAGTTTCCTGTGCGGTGTTCTAGGTCTGACCTAGATACAACAGGGGAGAAGGCTTCGGCCCTCGCACCCTGCCTCGATGACGGAAGCAGCCAGCTCTCGTTGCTCAGCAAAAAAAAAAAACCCCGGAACGAGCAGCTTTCAAAACGAACGAGACCTAACAAAGGAAGGATGCCAGGCAGGACTGAGCGCCTTCTAATTCTTCATTGGGTGTGTGCTTTTTTTTTTATCAGCTAGTCCTGCTGAGGAAACCTCAGTGTAATGATTACTTAACCACAGAGCACATTTCTGCCAAACCTGTCACCATGTGCTTGCACGCTCCTTCTGAAGCGCAATGAGTCACACGTGCGATCTTCAGCTCCAGGAGGATGAGAGCCGCAGGGGAGGACTCCACACCTCCAGCCCAGATCTTTCTCACGACTGAATTCCTCACATGGACCAGTGTGACTGAAACCAAGGCAGACTGGGGTGGGGACGCATTTGTGTGTATGCCTGTTATCTAGTGCAGGTCTGTGCTAACATTGTAAATTCCATGGAAACAACCTGACTCTTGCGCTTGGTAATGGGAACATCAGTGTGCTTTTACAAACCAGCTTACGCCCTGGTGGCAGCTTACACTTTCCTGGTGGAACTCGGCAGCCATGCAAACCCCACAACTAGCCAATTCATTTCAAAACCAAGTCAAGAGCATCGCAAGTAAATATGACGCATGAGAAGAGCGACGTCAAACCCCCGAGCAGTGCGAGACAGCAGATCTCTTGCACAAAGTGAAGCAGAACCTGGTCAGCCACTCTGTACACCTCCGTCAGCACAGAAAACTCAGAAGCCAAAACCAAGAAGCAGTTGGCATTCATTTCTAGGCAAAGCAGCTTAAGTACATGTACAGCAAATCTACACAAGGGCATCCTGTTTAGCCAGAAACTAATGACAGCCTATGGTGATCCTCGCACAGACAGCACCCTTGATCCCACCCTCACAATCTACAGTTCCCACTGCTCTTCTGAGCTGCACAGCACGGCTGGGGCACAGTTCAACACAGTCACTAGCAAGTGTAATTTAATTGCTTTCTGTAAACATGTTTAGCAAAAACACAAATAGAAAAGACATCCTTTAAAAGCACTGATGGGCAATATCATCTAACGCAGACTAGATAAGAGTAAACTGCACACGAATGAACAGGTAAACTTGTACTCCCAAGGCATTTTAATTACAATGCCTCCCCTGAACCAATGCTGATGATTAGTGGTCACTGCCAAGGTTGAGACACTGCAGTAATTCTGCACCAGCACATCACATAACACTAACTGCACTAATACCCTGCAGAACATCTCTAAATGACGTTTATGTGAAACCTTCATCTGACTCATAATAAGGACGATGAAATGCTGTAAAAGCCTCATGAGTGTTCTTTCATACAGTCGGTGCATGCAGTAAGCACAGCACACTTCACAGCAATGAGCAGAGTGGAAGAAGCTACCCGAGAGGAAAACTATTCAAAATCAGCACAACCATACAGACAAGACAACAGTTCTACACTTCCTGCACGTGTCTCATGTCCTTTCCACATAAATAAGCCCAGAGAGCTGGCGATTTTTTACAGTTTTTAAACTCCTACTCTGATTGGCACTGGGCTTACAAACTTGACAGCATTTTTTTATGCTGCAGTTTATTTAGCAGGAGTTTGCCAACAAAAAGGTTTTACTGAATTTACTAAAGACCATGTTCTGGCAAACCTAAGTTCACAGACCTAATTCTTCTAATTTTTCCAATTCGGCCAACCTGGTCAGTGAAGGTTGATATTCTGCATCAGGAAGCTGAAGGCTCTCTCTCATTTTGACCAAAATTACCATCAACGCGAAACAGCCAACAGCTGGTCTTTCTATTAGACTGAGGATGCCGTGTTGTCGAGACCTGATACAGTGTAAACAAGCAAGTACTTTTACGAAGGAGTTAATGAAGTGATGATTACCGAGTGATACTCTAGCCTCGCACTCCTCTTCATGAACACCATCAGATCCACACGTTGATGTACAACTATCTCTGCCCCACGCACAGTTACTACCAGAGAGAGAAACAATCAGGGACACTCACTCACAGAGTTCTTATTTCAGCTGCTAGCAGGGAGCAGCCATCTGTCCTGTGCTTAGCTCTGATGCGAGACTTTGCTCGCCAGCCTGAAGAGCAGGAGAGGAGGCGAGCGCAGCCCCGCGGGGCCCGACTCAAACCAGAAGCTGCACCACGCTAACGAGGATGAAGGTGGAAGAATAAATCAGCAGCAGCGATGGCATCCGGGGAATCTTTCCAGGAGCTTTTACTCCACCGAGCGCAACACAACTGCTACTACCTCTTCAAACACAGATCATGTCCCACCAGCTGGAACAGATGAAGCCGACTTTCGCTCTACAAGAAGGCGCAGAAGCAGTCTGCAGAAGATCTGGGTTTTAATTAACAGAAGGGACTCTGCAAAGCAAGTCAGTAAATATCTTCACATGCAGACGGAGGAGGAAAGTAATTCGTAGCAGAACGGACACACTATACACATGGAACAGTAACTGTAACTCATTAGCTAATCAGCTTCATAAAATAAAGTTAAAATCTTTCTTACCCCGTTTATGGTGTTTACAAGTATAGGCACCTCTGCTCAACACTCTCATCTCACCCTAAATATTTGCTACTTCTTTGTTCAATAACCTTCAAAATGACAGTTATAAAAGATAAGGCTTTAATCAGTGTACACAATACTAAATGAATGAATGCATAAAGTCTAAAAATGACACTAACCTATTTACCTGTGACTACATTACATCAAGACAGTGCGACTAACAGTAACAAGAAGCTTTCGCAGCAAGAAAACAGCAGTAAACAAGGAGCACCAGTAAGAGCACTTAACCCTGCACACAGCGTTAATCAGCACAGATACCTGTACTGATGGATGGAAACTTGATCGGAAAAAAGCTGACAGCTGTGATTTAAATAGCAGCTGACAGAGGAAGAAGGAAAAGGCAGTGAGTGACAGAAATCACCTCTATGTGCTGCGTGATTCAAAATCAAAAAGCCAGATGCCAATCTTGAAATTCAGAAATCTGTGCAAAACTGAAAATACAGAAATATCTACTGTGATGCATCTAGACAAAAGTGCCTTTAACCAAATAAAACCAACTAATTTATTATTTTTACCTGCTGCTGTGCTGAACAGGATAACAAAGAGAACCCCACAGGCATCGTAAATAAAACAGCCCATCTACAGAGAACCTTGACTGTTTGGCTTTTCTGGGGGAAAAGCACATGAAGACCACAAACCCAAGTCTCCTCTGACAATCTGGAGACCCAAGGCCCCCAGATCATGACATTCAATGACAGGGGGTTTAAACACAAATGCTTCTATAAAGGCTCAATGCATTAATGCTAAGCCACTTGCGCCACTGCATAAAGACTCAATTGGGAAATAATCAAATAGGTCCGGGCTCAGGGACAATTAGTGGAGCCGATTTTCACGGCTTGGCACAAATGTCTCCTTACACCGCTGTTTAAAACAGGAGACAAAAGGGTCATGAGGAGGCATGGAAAAAAACTACAGTGGGATCTGGGGAGTGTCAGGCCCAAGCATCCATTGGCTGTAGGAGCATGAAGGGGAGAGAGCAATAACAGAGCTAAGAACAAAAAAGCCAGACCACTTCTCACACTACGTTTAATAGAGTATTCGCCATTGTAAAGAATTTCAGCACATTTAATGTTAATTTATATAAAAAGGAAAAAAGAAATCCACCTGCTTCAGAGCAGCGCAACCTTCACATCCAGACCTCAATCTGCACCAGAGCCCCGCTCTCCGATCAGAGGGAAGGAACGAGCTATTCTGGGGATTCAGACAAGCTCAAAATATTTGAGACAAAAAGGTCCCTCTCTGAGACTTATGTTTAAATGCATTTCAAAATTAAAAAGGTAATGAGGTCCCCAGCGGGAGACAGAAATCAGTATCTTTAAAGTCCAGAACTGGGCTGCTCTCATCTTTTTTTTATTCCTCTTTTTCTTCATCTCGCAGACCCGTCTCATGAGGACGGAACTAGTGTTTAAGCCTTGAACTTTCCCTGGCTGTTCCTCTTGTTTACACGCACCTAACTCAATTCCTGAAATCCCAGGCACTCCCCCGAGCTCTCCTGTGTCCTACCTCTCTTTCTCAACCTGCTCTTCTCTTTACCTTTAAAAAGAAGCTGATAAGCTGTGCCTAGGCAGCTGCAGACTCTGATTATTCCACTTTCATCTACAAGACGCCTTCCTTCCACACTGCACTCTGTTAACCCTTCAGTGCTCCTAGTGTTTGACACGACTGTACATTAGTCCCTGGGCATACGACCCAGCCACAGGACATTGGGAATATACACAGTGATCTTTCGTTTATGTTGATCTACATGTCAAAGGTAACCCTGTGAAAAAGATGCAATAAATATAACAAATATCAGTAACTGAATAAGAAAATGCCAACCCGTTTTTTCCCTCCTGAAATTTCAGTTTGATGCCATGTGATCAGATCCAATGTCCATGTTGTTTCGCCAGCAGGCAAAAAACGAGATTTTCCATTTCTAGTTTCAGAAATCACATTTTAGATCACCACATGCAATATCAAATTGTGACAATTCCAAACTGTACTCCCTCATTTGTAGAAGCCCTTTAACACTTCGTACTAGTAATACAAACTCCCTGCTTCTCCCCTAACCCTACACCCCTGCAGTCAGTGTATCCTGTCCTCACCAGTGTCACGTCTCCACGCCTGTCAATAAGATCCGATTAAAATATCCTGCTTCCAAATGGCTTCGTGGGGAGGGAACTGCAAGGTCGGCCAAAAGTCACTAGCAGGAAGGGAGACCCATTTCAAGGGGCCGGGGGCGAGATATGAACGGGCAGAATTAATTTGCTGTGCAGCCATGGGGCCCACAGAGGAAGACTGCCACTCCGACCCGACTGACGCAGAGACTCTTTCAGTATGGGAAGAGGAACAGCTTTAGCACAATCAATGCGCGTCAGTAGCTCTAACCACAGTGCTTACACATCGTTTACATACAGACAAGCTTGACCTTTGAGGTCGGGTGTCCGGCCCTGCAGAGCACCCTGACAAAGCGATCAGCTGATACACTCCGCTGTTTATAAACAGGAAGAAAGAAAACCAAGACCATCACAAGAGCCAAGCCCAACGTAACGAGCAGCCTCCACAGCACCTCGCACTAGCAATGTGAATACAGCAGCTTATCTTTAGAAATGCATCTATTCACTGGAAACCCAAATGCCACCAAATTAAGTATCCCAGACATAACAATTAGGGTGATTTTTGTTTTGACATAAGTGGGAAAACATGTCGTATCTCGGACGTATATCATTTAGGGATTTCAAATGCGTAATAAGTGAAACAAAAAATGTGGAACCATTCCTCTACTTCATTAAGGTTGAATCCACGTAGACAAATCAATTAGGGTTTTAATTAAGACATCACACCAGCAGCATCTTGCATTGCGGTGCAAAAGCTTCACTCTGAGTGCGATGAAACCCTGGATACCGGGTAGACCACTGACGCTCATTAAGACGCCGAAGGACAGCAGACTCCGTCCAAAGCACCATTTGGACAGGAATCAAGCTGCTGCTTGCTCACTGTGCTCTTTGTGCTGCTTTTTAAACACCTTTATTATTTTCTCCAATGGGGAACAATGGACAGTTCGGAACAGTCACGACTAGTCACGCAATGTGTTGCATTCAGATTTAGCTGTATTTCTAGTTTACATCAGAAATCCCCGGCCGAGGAGAAGAAAAGCAAATACAAAACAAATACAGATAAGCTGAAAAACAACCTAATTAGCTGTCCTTTCCACAGCTGAGCTGCACCAAGCCAGACAAGTTCCTTCTTTTTAGAAAGCCTCCCCTGCTTTGGAAAGGAATCTAAGGCAGGCACAGCTGCTGACCATGTGCTGCAATTTGCTGCTGACAGTATTTACCTGTTTATGGGGTCCCCTGAGGATATGAGCCTTGGCCCCTTCACACGCAGTTCTCATGGCTTCCAGAGATGGCGTTCCAAGCAGGTCTGTGATCAGATCCAACTGGAAAGCAAAGACATAGGATCAGGAAGGCCCCACTGCCATGTGCTCACTCACCCGCACTCCCGAAAGGGAATCTGGTTCTGGATTTCATTATTTCAAAAGAAATTTAAAAGCCAAATCACTACAGAACATCTACAGACCAAACGTTTAACCACATACCCATGAAGCCTCACATATAATGTACTCGGTCCCCGTTGCGCATTGGTGACATATAAACAATTAGTAAATGCTTTCAAAAATCAACATTGCTAGAAAATAAACATAATAAGTGTCTCATCCCACCCACATGAAATCTGCCTGTGACAAACTCAAGAAAATAACACATCACGCAGAGCAAAATATGCTGCTACAAAGATCTTGGGTCTTGCTCTTGCTACACTATAGATATACTGCTGAAGACATGCTGCCGTGAAGAATGGGCCCATTGCAAAATTAATACAGTCAATCTCCGAGTAAAAATACAGTATAATTTCAAGGCTTTGGCTGGAAAATTTGCGTGACAAATCTCGTTAATTCTCATTTTTGGCTGGACAAAAAAATGAGCCACGGCACATTTGTTTCACAATATGCTGAGTGAGTCTCTGAAAAGCGTGTCCAACACTTCCCCGGCTGAGCCTCTGCGATATAAATAGAAGAGAGGGCTTCCTTCCCTGAAAATCCCCCCCGCATCAAAGACGAGGCTGGGAGGAGAGGAGGAGGAGAACGAGACGTCACACCTATCAAGGGCACATAGGCGCTGGATGCACGGTTTAATAGTTAAAAAAAAACGGTTTTATCAACCGGCAGAACAAATGAGAGACATTAGCAGGGATGGGAGAGGGGGCTGTTAGGAAGCAAGGGGGAAGCTTCAGGATCAAAGCAGGCTCCAAGCGGCCCTGCATGCATCATGGCCTCCACTCTGGGCGGAGAGGTGGCTCTGTGGCTAAGGATCTGTGCTTGTGACTGGAAGGTTGCCGGTTCAAATCCCGCAGCCGGCAGAGGA
Source organism: Lepisosteus platostomus (assembly GCF_059453375.1). Classification (NCBI taxonomy): domain Eukaryota; kingdom Metazoa; phylum Chordata; class Actinopteri; order Semionotiformes; family Lepisosteidae; genus Lepisosteus; species Lepisosteus platostomus. The sequence continues at coordinate 9,451,056 of NC_142632.1, forward strand.
ATCCTACTCCGTTGGGCCCTTGAGCAAGGCCCTTAACCCCAGCTGCTCCAGGGGCGCTGTACAATGACTGACCCTGCGCTCTGACCCCAAGCTTCTCTGCCTGTCTGTGTGTCTCATGGAGAGCAAGCTGGGGTATGCGAAAAGATGAATTCCTTATGCAAGAAATTGTATAGGGCCAATAAAGCAACATTACATTACTCTGGCCCCCCGATGTCACCCGGAGCTGCACAGCCTCACCTGCTGAATGGGGCTCTGCGCCTGGAACAGGATCCTGCGCCCCAGCAGCTCGGCGAAGATGCAGCCCACAGACCAGATGTCGATGGCGTTGGAGTAGTGCCGGCTGCCCATGAGGATCTCTGGCGCGCGGTAATACTGAGTTACCACTTCTTGCGTCATGTGCCGAGATTCGTCGGGCTCCTCCACTCTCGCCAGGCCAAAGTCGCAGATCTACGCAGGCAAACCCAGAGACAGTGTTAAAAAACTCGGGATCAAGGGCAACACAATGTTGCCGTCCATATCCTTCTCGCCCAAACACACATTTGAAAACGCAGATTTTACAATGCCATTCTTTTTTACTCCATGCTTAGTTAAGCAGTAAAATATACAATATTTTTAAAAAGTCAATCTGGATTATAAATTGAGATTGACACAAATAATCACACATTTCTATTGAAAAGCTATTATAAAAACCATTCATTTCACTGTGGTTTCAATAAAGCACATTACAAATGTGCCAAGAGGTACAATGCAGTCATTTTATAATTCAGATCAAAAGGGCAACCAACAATAAGAGAGATGCACTGCAGCAGAAGCAGCACACTCCTAGGGGTATAAACTATAATACATTTACATTTTTCATGTCAAAGCTTTCATTTGGCTTGATCAGTTATGGATATGATATATGGGAGCCTTGTACAAAATAATTTTGTTCTACAACATAACCATGAATGGTAATGTGAGCCCCAGTCAAAAACCATACAAATTTAAAGTGTGGAATCAAGCGTTAAGAAGATCACAAATGTGAAGATGAGTCGACCACATGATGATGCATCTTCAAGACTCTTCCAGGGTGCTTGATATCTCTTCATACAGGAGAGCAGGGACACCCACAGACAGGCCTCCCAAAAAAGGGAGATGAGTAGGCTAAAAACTGAGAAGGTGCATGACCGCAAGATTTATCATCCTACTACTTTTATGCCCGCTCTATCATACATAAGAAAAAAAAAGGCTTGCCAAAAGATGACAAGACACACTTGCTTTGTATTGGCTCAAGAAGCTGCATTAAAAAAAAACCTTTGTTGATTCTGGTTGATTCTTGTTCAACATCTCAGCAGATCAGCTCCATCCCGATTTGAGGCAGAAGCTTTTAAAAAAGTTGAATCCAAATCTCAGGGTGCTATTTAATTCCTTCTAGTTTCACAAGTGAGACATTAGAGGATAGATGGCGCGTAACTAATGATGCTCGATGCTGAAAGCAAAGTCTGAAATAGTCGAGCTACGGCCAGTCACGGCAACATTATTCTGCAGGTTTTTAAAGTACTTTACGTCATCTGAATGTGCATGTACTTTTAAATTCCATTTTATTGTGTACACAATTAAGTGAAACCATAGTGACTTTATGTACTGGCTGTCTAGTCTGATGATTGCACTGCAAGTGATGTAATGCCTAAATAATCTTCTGAGCTTACAACTCTCAGGAAAAAAAAACTAATTTTTGAGTTAACTTTTACCCAAGTGTCTTATTTCTTACGATTTGACACTGACAAAAAAAAAAAGATTTGTGATGAGTTCAGATTGAATAGTGACCCCAGGTAATTGAAACCAAAACACGAATTCTAACAGCCCTGTGATTTAGCCATGGAAGTGAATCTCGGATTGGGACTACAATTAAGCACCTTATGGTGCTGTTATGTTAAAGAAACAGATTGTACTTGTCACTGATTAACGCTTCGTTGCCAGGTGTTCAAATGAAGAAAAAAAAATGAATAAACCCATGCAGACGATTTCAGTCCAGCTGACACCCAGAGTGCTATACAGAAAGTCTAATAGAGGTCAAGAGGCCAGCTGGACTGGTCCACTAATTCCTCAAAAGCTGACATGCAACACTGATTCCTTGTTGCTGATATTTTAAACACCCTTCTTTTGAGCCTCATATGTACTATATTCAACCAAGGAAAAACAAAATGATTGTGGGCTTATTGCTACTAGAAAAATCAAATCTGGCCTTACGCAGGGAACAAATGTTCCAGTAAGGTAACAACATGAAATAGTGTGGTAACAATAAAACCACTGTTTTTGAACCTATGATGAGCAAAACAAAAGAGAGAAACAAGAGTGGACATTTGAAAAGCTTAAATCATTTCTAGATTCTCGAGGGCACAAATAGAATACACACTTATGATCTTATGATCTCAGAACAGCACTTGCACTGACTGAACAAGAAAAGGCAGAAGAACCAACCTTGAGGACACAGTTGCTGTTTACAAGTAGGTTTCCTGGTTTTATGTCTCTATGCAAAATGCCAGCTGAGTGAAGATACTTCAGGCCTACAAGATAAAATTCAAAACACCCCAGATCACACTGGCTCCTTTAAGGACTACAGGCACACGTTAAGTAGGTTAAGAAATTGAGATATCCTACATTAAACTGTAAAAAAAAAGGTGAGCAAGTGCAGTTTAATGCTAAACCCACACCCCCCCCCCCGCCTGTCGTAACCAGCTGCCTACATGTGCTCCCCTCGCTGAAGTCTGGTTAATACAGGCCTCTGTCAGAATAAAGGAAATCTGGTTAAAAGCAGGAGCTTACTGGGTACATAAATAAGGGCTGCTGAGTATGACAAAAATAAAAGCCACCTGAGTATCAGAAGAGAGCCTTCAACAAAGGTTTAAGAGGCACACATATGGTTTTTGCCATGATGGCGAGTAGTTTTAAAAATAACATCAGTAATAAATTAAAACATTATCCATTTCAATTTCAGTATAATATCACATCTGGTGGTTTTGTTACTCAAAAATGTAAGTCCATGCTAAAGTAAAAAATTATATCCACTAGTTAAAACTGATGATAACTGACACTCTCCCTGTACAGCAACATAAATGCTACAATCATGTCAAAGACTGGTGGGGACATTTGTTTTGGTATGAAGAAACGTAATGTTCTAGAAAGTAACAATCTTGCACTTCTACCTACACTCAGGCGATTCAAGTTACCCCAGAAAAATCCTCATATTTCAAGTCTGGCTGATTGAATGAATTAAACATTCGAGCAACATCTGATCCAGTTCCAGCAGGTGGGCTTGTGAATGCTCTTACCTCTCAGTATCTGATACAGAAAGACCTTCACGTGGTCAGAGCTGAGCGGCTGGGGGGACACGATGATCTTGTGGAGGTCACTCTGCATCAGCTCGGTTACCACGTAGCTGGGCAGGGCGCAGAGTCAAGGAAGAAAATTAAAAGAAAAACAAGGTGGGGAATAAAGCCTACACGCAAATCACAAAGAACTGTTTTAGAGGATCGAAAAAGCAGGAAAAAAAAGGCAGAGCTCTGAGCAGAAACCATGGCTGGGAGCCCAGGAAGAGCAGAACAGCGCTCTGCACCTCTCACTAAAGCTGGCAGCTTGACGGAACATATTCCACTGATCGGGCTGCAGGTGTAGAATAATGGAGGGAGCAATTAATGGCCATCATATGCTTTGATAATTAGGGCCCTGCCTCTTTCTTTCAATCACATCTATGTGCCCACAAGGAGCCCAGAACTGCCTTTCAAGCAGTCTCAGGGGGGATGGAGAACAGGAAAAGGTCAGTTAACGCTGGTACTTTGCATTTATATAGCGCTCTTCCTTCCCCGAGGATCTCCAGGCACTGAAGTGCTGCACACTTAACCTTCTACACAGCAGACGAGAGGTGAGCAGTTATTCCACCAGTGAAGCTACAGCGAGGAGACGGTCACTCTCTTAGTAAAGAGAAGACGAGACAGATGCCACAATAAGGCCAGGCCTGTGCCTTGGGCTCTACCTGTCATTTCACTGGGCTGAATAGCAGCTGCAGCATAACATAATTGGTGTAGAACTTGATACAACACCAGAACAGGCATAATAAACTATCAGTCTTAATAGAACATATTTGTGAAATGATCTTTTGTGATAGGAAAGACTGATCTTAAGATTCTGTTGGTGTGAATAGTTCAGCAACATCACCTGATGTCGTTAGCTGGTGAAAGGATCTGGTGAGGTTCCCCGAGTGCTGTGCGTACGAACATAGGTGGGGTGAGGAAGAAAAGGAAATTTAAAAAATATATATACTTCTTAGCAATATTACTCAAATCAAATTAAGACCACTGTATAAATACTCACAGTTAATCACTGCTGAACACATGTATGATCAAGCACGCTGAATAATCAATTTTTTTATTTTTTTAAATCACAACAGCAAATGTTTTTTTTTCTCCCCTGGGTTAACAGGTTGCAACAGAATACAGTACCTGGGCAAGACATCACAGATAAAAACACTCATCAACTCCAGCAATTAGAAAGTCAGCCTGCTCCATTTTTCACACCCTTTTCCTTTCGGTTACATTTATGCCAGAGGACAAAGGAACCACGCATTACAGAACCCGCCCAGCTGCCGTCATGCCGAGAGGACATTTGTTTGGGAAGCTATTTCCCGATCTAGTCTTCTTCATGCTCGGAATACGACAACACCTCCAAAGATAACCTGTGGCACAGCTAGAGAGCGTCGGCTGTTCTCCAGTCGCAATGTCTTTATCCATCCAGCCATCTTGCACTGTCAGCAAATGAGAACATTCCCTTGGCTACAGTCGCACACAGCCGCTGAGAGCAAGACTGAACTGTGAACGCATTTTGGCAGCAAGACTGATTGGTGCCGATCTCTCACCACTGCATAATCTGCCTATCAGTCCCTCTGGTGCTTCCAATTAGAACTTATGTTGTGAAGGTGTTAAGAACAAACCAGGAAAACCACAAACTAGTGAAGAAAAAATTATCCTTCAGGGGAAGATTTGGACAGCCATCGGAACATGTCAGTGACACTGGGAACAGACTCATCTTGAGCAATCACCCTTACATTTTAACATCTGTTCAGGTTACAGTGGATATCCATTCACTACCTTGCCGTGCTATAGTGAGCAAGATCTTTTTTCCCCCCATACCACATCAGCGTCAGGGCTTTGACTTGCAGGAAGCCAAACAGCCGGGTACCACATCATACAGAAACGCGATGAGCAGCTGAAACCGGCCTCTTCAGGAGTGGAGTGGAAGCACAGCTCTATCCCAGCCAGACACCTCCCCCCACCCCCCTGCAGGTTCACCTCCCCTATCAGCAGCAGCGAGCAGAACAAAAATGCCGTTTCCCCTATGGCTACAGCCTGCACTCACCTTTCCTGCTAAGTGCAGAAAAAAAAAAGAAAAGAAATGCACAACACAAACACTTCAGTTAACTGTGCTTGCGATTCCTCTCCCTTTCAGCCGAGCACTCACCACAAATCGGAATCACAGCTCAAGGTTCAGCTCCAGGTGTTTCCCTGCTAGCAATAATGAAAAGCCAAGGCATGATGACAAATATTTCAACAGAAATACTCTGCTTTGCCTGGAATTGCTCGCTCCTCTTGTGTCTTGTAAGGCACATCAGAACGTCTTGTCATCGGCGTTTTAAATGAAAATAAACAGCCTGTGTTTCGATAAACACAACACATAGGGGTTAACCAGCCTGGCAGTGGAGAAGCAGCACAATATTCTACTTTGGCTATTTGCTTACATATTCAAATTAGTCAGGAAAGAACTAGGTTAGGGGGAAGTCTGTACCAAAGTTTCAGCCCCTTCCATTTACTTATTCCACACCAATTTACATACTCAAAAATAGTTTAGGAATTGAAAACTGGCAAACCACTTACAAATAGTTTGCATTTGATACGACTTTGATACATAGCCTTAGAAATGAACAATTAACAAGCAGCCTGTAATAAGGCTCTGGAAAGCTTCTCCCCTAGAACTAGCACTGCATACAATAAAAACTGCCCTGAAAAGCCACCATGCGGTTTTAAAATAAATGGACACAAAGAATGGCCCTCGTGTGGGCAGACACTTTGACCTGACAAGCTCTCTTCTTATTAAGGCTTTAAAGCCTCCTAAATTTGAATCCCCAGCATAACGTATCCCAGATGTCTCAACCTGTCGTTGCCATGCCAACAAAAGCCGCTTACAGGGAACGAGAGGCGGAGAGGCACCTGTGCCGCGAGGTCAGGCTCCACACCAACCGGAGCGGCTAGGAGGCGTGGCCAGCAGGCGCCCAGCTCTGCAATCTCACAAGGGCCTGCAAAGCCCACCGCTGAGGCCATGCTACCCTTCCACTGGACAGCTACACAATGAGAAAACAAAAACCAAACAGGCACAGGCACACACACGCGCACACACACACAGGCACGCACACACACAGAGAAAGGGGGGAAAAAAACTTGTACAATAACCTCGCAAACAGATGGCAACCCCTAAGTAGGTCATTCTCTGCTCTCAGGCCCACTGATCCACAGTTTGGAGAAGCACTAACCCAGGTTTAGTCAGCAGCCCGGGACTGATTATCGTTCGGCTGCATCCAGCACTGAGGGTGAATCCCCAGTTTTGCTCATCATATTATTTCCTATATTGGGCAAAATAAAATCCGACCCTACTGGCCTTCATCCAGTTTTTCCCCCATCCATAATCCTACTTTCCGTATTTCAAGGCCCTACTGTAAACTTCAAAATCCTGCTGTTTTAATATCTGAAAAAAATTCTGGGCTGCATAAAAGCATACGTTCAATAAAAACCACATCACCAGCCACCTACCCAGCATGCCTTCCAAATTTGGATCTTAACACATTGGAATATACTCCCATGGCAGCTAGCTCCTTGGCAGTGTGGTGCAACACATGCTACACACTTCAGCACCCGATCAAACACTTGCACAAAAACAACAAACAAAAAAAATGAAAGTGGCCTTTTACAAATAAATATTCAACTCAAAGACTCAGACATTCCTGCTGGTACCGACATGAGGCCATGTTCGCTTAACCTTTGACAAAACTGCTAAGGCCATGAAAAGTTAATTTAAAACTTACCAACCCACTTACCAGTTGCAAATTACAAGCCCCCTGGGTGCAAGTAAGAAGCCTCTGTCAAACAAACACTTCTCACGGACTGGGGTGGTAATTTGCAATTGGCAAGAGTTAAAGCTTTGATTTTACATGAGGCCAAGACTGTACGTTAATTTGTTTTTCCTTCTCTGCTAAGACAAAGCTATGTGATGCAACAAAATAATTCAAATATTCCAACGCATTTCTTTATGGGTTTGCACATATTCCCTTCTTCAGGAAAGTGCTGCAAACTGGAAGCGGTAACCATGTGTTAAGTATACATCTCTAAGAGACCTGGAGGCAGTTACTTCACAATAGAATTCCTCCTCTTTCTTCTCAGGCTGGAAAATGTACTTATACACCCCATTTTATGGTAGCAACCCTGCTTGTCAGACTCTGTTTACAAGACGCTAAGTCTTGCCACAAGGAATTTCACTGGACTCTGCAGCAAGAGCTCCACTTTTTATTATCACTGCAGAAAATATTCAGGAATCAGCAGTATAAACAGGCGTAATCAGGACTAGATCAAACACAAAGATCTCATGTTGTATTCCATACAAATGTTCTCCTACATATGCTTGAGTTTCTAAATGTATTTTGTATTCTTTAAGGCAATGATGGAATCTTTTCATAGCATTATAAATTATCGCAAAATCTGCTTGTGCCAAAAGAGCTCTACATCCCAAGAGCAGTTTTCATCACCTTGTGCAACACACACATATAGAGGAGATCCCCCTGGTGCAAAACACCCCCGTGGAAATATTTAATCAAAACACTCAGAGGATTCATTCGCAAGCTTGTGCGACTGAAAGCAGAAGACAAAACAATCTCAATTAATAACAATATGAAAACCATAAAACAAAGACAAAAAAATCTATAATGCCTTCACTATACCAGTGGTGCACCAAATGGGATAAGAACTAAAGCATGTGGTCTCTGACCCTTGAACAACACTGTGATGTTTTGCTAGGAGGTGAAAAGGCCAGCAGATTAGTCTCTAAGGCAGAATCACAGGGCTGGCGTGGAGAAACAACCTCCTCCTGTTGCTCAGACACTTGAGCTTAGTTCAGCTAGACTCAGACCAATTAGATAAACATAAGAGATTCTTGTATGTCCCACTGATGACAAACATACTCACTGCTGCTGAAATTTCTTATAAGTAAAGCAATAGCTTGTAACTAAACAAAACACAGGGAAGTAATTTCCCGTTCCCCCTTTTTTCTACCCTCGTCGGCTCACTATATAAGAAAGGACCTAATTCACTGTAGCTGTTGTATGAATGCAATGGAAAAAAGGCATTAACACTTCCATATTAGTCTCTAATTTACCACAAAGCGTGCACAAGAAAGAGGGGTGTTCTACAGACAAAACTGATGGGTCAGGCAAAGGATCTCCACTTTAGTGTAAATGAAAGCGAAACAAGTACTTCAGCCTTAAACTGCAAGCATTAGATCCGTCACCATTCGAAACCAGACTCATTTTCTCGAGCTGCCCTCCGTCCGACCCCAAGAAATCGAGCCCCACGCAGAAGATCAGGGGTCAGAAAAGAGAAGAGGATCTGGGCTAACACTGTGGGCCTGGCGGCACGCCAGCACTGCAGGAAGAGCTGTGAAGGCAATGCTCGTGCCAGCATGCTGATGGCATTCTGCAACGCGCATGCACTTCCCTAATTACAGCACGGCTGCTGAAATGCAAATTTCAGACCTCTCCTTGTCCCTCTACCCAACAAACTAATCTGCTGCATTTGCTCGATTAATGTCTAGACAAGGCTTCCATTCACTGAGAATGGAAGAGCTCTAGCCTCGGTCTGGCTTCCATATGGTTACAGAAACACAAAGATGGAATCAGTGCAGATGTTTGCCTATACAAGGACAGGAATTAATGCACATACCTTTTAATAAGGTGTTTTGTGTGTAAGAGAATAAAACGAATCTGCTGTCAATATTCTAAGGAGATGCATTAAATGTGTGCTTTTGTGTAATAACATTTGATCATAATTTTGGGTAAAAGGGTTGTTCAGTTTTTGTAAAAAAAAAAACTGAAGTCTGGCATAAAGCTGTTTACCACTTTGAACTGAAAGATTCTGCACATCTTTTTCAGATACAGTTTTCTGAACCACAAAGGTAGGAGATACTATGTTCTTACATCAGAAGGGTCTAAACCTAAAGAGCGATTGACAACTAGGAGAATTTCACAAAGCCACAAGAGTATGTCACCACAATTCAGCTGTCGGGTTTGCTTAAGAGGAAAATAGCAGGAAAGTCATCTTGCAGAATCTCAATATAAATCTGAGGCACAAAGTAAAAAAAAAACAAACAATAAAAAACACCCTGGATAGCTGAAATCTATAAAAACTCACACAGAACAAGGGGGACAGCAAACTGATAAAAAGCCAAGGATATAAATCTTTAATTCCAGCACCCCCTCCTCTGCCATGAAGAAGTATGTGCAGACCCCCCCCCCGGGGAGGCACAGAGCCTGCAATCGTTATGGAAGTGGTGTCCGACAGCGATATCCTGAAAGAGGTCAGTGTGCTGAAAGCCCAGCTCTCTGCATACGTTACACCACACCCCCCCCCCCAAGCCCGTCTTCTGGAACGTTAAGCATGGTTTGCTCAAGCCGAAGAGCTACAAAAGAAGAAAAAAAGAAAGAGGGGGGTGGCAGATCACGTCCAGAGATAACGCATCAGAAGCCCCGCCGAGATCAGATCTGAAAAACGGAGCAACTAATACATGAAGCCACTAAACACGCGCCTCTGCAATTCAACTCAGGAAGAAGATCGTGCTAACTTGTAATACAATGGGGGGGTGGGGTGGAAAAATAACAGCTTTATACAATTAAAAAAAAGATAAAAATCATTCCTAGAAAAGAAACGAACAGATCGATTTGGTGGATTTACAGTTCAGCGAGCAGCGTAGTATAGATGCTAGCACCTCCGCCTGTGAGCACAGGATAGCAGGCACTGTAACAGGGTAACATGGCTCTCGGCTGTAACAACCATGTGTGGAATGTAATGCTGCAGCTAAATGGCATAATCCGGCCAGGAGGGCCCAAAAGGGCAACGCAGAAAGAGAAGGGGGTTCGCATGCGATCAGGTTACATCTGATGAGAACAGGCACGCGTGGATCCCGCAGGTCATGCGACGTGGAACACTAAAACACCAAGCCCTTTATTGCTTGGCTTCTCTCTGGGGGGGGGGGGGGATATTTTCTTCCAAACGTTTAAAAAAACAAAACAAAATAGTGCTTAAAAAGAAATAATGCAACACAATAGACTAATACTGAATTGCAGACACAGACTGCAAACTCCACCCAAGAGCCCAGCTCTTAGAAATTAAATGAGCCCTACAATACCAAAAGCAACATTTTTCCAGAACAAAACTTAAGTGCGAGACGTGACAGGGAATTCATCATCACAGAACATAAAAAAAAATTCTCCCACCACAACGAATGAAGCGCCATCACAAAAAGCTGGCGAGCCCTCCTTACATGAGATCACAGGAGGCCGAGTTCCACGTTCAGCTTTTCAAATCAACTCTCTCTTGAATTTTAAAATCAATGCAAAATCAAGTTGCGTCAAAATAATCTAGATCCCACTTCTTCCTGAAATCGAGAGTCCAGTCACAAAAGTCCAAGGTTAAAATTCTGCAAACGCAACCAAATCTGTTTTACTGGAACAAAGCCCTGCCAGGTTTTGGAACAGGTTTTATTTTCTTTTTGGATAAAACCACACGACCCCCAGCGGTTCATCCTCCTAATAGTTGCCTTCTGCACTCCCCCCTGACACCCTGCTCTCTCCCTTACAAGCTAACTCGCCTTCCTGGAGACCACACAGCTGACAGAGCCCTTGTGCCCGAGGAGAGATTCACGGATTGAAATTTCAACAGAGATGCACTTTCTGCCCTTATCAAAACTGACATGACAGTTGTAATTCCATCTTGCTCCACACATCCTTATTCCCTGGCTCACTAAAGTGTAAGATATCTACTTCCTAGCAGTCCGATACGACTTCCACACCCTTCTCAGGAGATCCTGTCAAGTATACTGTATTTATAGAAATATCCAAAGATTTTGATCACTTACTATTTTGGGAACTTGTTGCTTAAACGATGAAGAACAGCTTACATAAAACTGGAGACATGACAAAAGCTGTTGGTAAAATTAAGCATAGCTGAGAAAAATGTCATAATGAAAGCTTAAAGAACTCACTTATAAAGGAGCCAGAAAGAAGTGCTCATTTTATGATGAACACAACTTCATAACATAACAAATCCTAAATATCTGCAAAAGCAAATGGTAATACACTATACTCTAAAAAGTTTATTAACTAAGTGATTTGTTAGCTGCTTGTCAAATGTGCATGAAGCAATTTAAAAAAAAATCTATTAGAAAAATGTGCTAATAAGGAGCAAAATACAGCATACCTACTATATCGTAAATCAGATTGCATTGCTTTTCCAAAAGTTATTTTTCTAGGTATTAACATGTCACCTTAGAGACATTAAATTTTTTTTAAATCAAATTTTATAATCATACTGTACTTCACCATAAAATGCATTTCCATGGTGTGATCTACGAAAGGAGAACACCCACGTCTGCCACAAAAAGAGCAGGCTGCCTGAATACCCTGCGAGACAACAGGGAGAACACAGGAGAGGCAAATTTGTTTTTTTAGTGTTTCAGCACAAGTCCCCCCCCTCCCATCACTTCTACAAACAGACACCAGCACGAGATGAATCTTTAACCAGACCTACCAGCGCTCACTCACACTCCGTCTGTCTCTCTGCGATACAAAACAAGGGAAGATAATGTATCTGCAACATCCTGTGCACCCACAGATCCCAGCTGCCCCAGGCTCTCTCTGACAGAATCTGCAATTCCAGCAAGAAAAAGAGCAGGCGATTCTGGCCAAGCAGAAATGCTTGCAGTCTCAATCCCGTCCAGGTGGACTTCAGCAGGTGGGGCGGAGCAGCCAGGTGGGCCTGACAGACACCAAGCTTTATTCCAGCGATTTGTTATTGTCAGAACTTACATGAGCACTGTGAAATTAAACGGCTTTCTGCTTCACAACATAAAAATAACCCAATGACAGATTACCAATGTACTCTGATGTACTGAACTGAAGATAAAGAAACTGGGAAATATGACCAAATATTCTGGGAAACTGGGTCATATGACCCCATACACATTGAATAAGTACTATGCACACCCCTGGGCCCCAGACCTATATCTTAGTCACATGAAGTGCGATTGCAAAGTGATGTTTCTGCTTTTTCACTAAATCAGAATAAGGATACATTTCTTCAAAGTAGTCAATGTGTGGAGGCTGCAGAATGTCAAGAGCAGAGAGGACCTGGGGAAATAAGACAGTGTTCAGTTCAGCGCAGGCAGAATGGTAACACACAGACAATGACAGCAATATCAACACCATCTATCAAGAGCAGAAAACAGTACAGAAATTAAGATATCATCTGAACTGAATTTGGTGATTGAATGGCAGCAATTTCTTATCAGTTCTGTGTCTTGCACATGTCTCCACAAAACACACACTGCCTCTGCAGGGCTGGTTATTCCAGGCTGGCCAAAGCACGGACTGGCCCTAGCGCCACCTGTTTTGCACTGCTTTGGACCAATTGCAGCAGGACTGCAATCTTCTTCCATTCTGACCCTCCGCAAATCTGCTAACCTTCCTTGTAGCTCATTACTCACATCGAAACCTGAGAAATGCATGGCAAGCATTAAAAGCTCATCAGCACGTAGCGTTATGTCTAAGATTTATGTTCTTGAGGAGCTGCACAGTTAAAAAGGTTTCTCGTCTTTTTTTTTTTTTAAGTGAGCCTAGAACACAAGGCGATGGGAAGAGAGCGACCGGCTCAGCAAGATAAGATTGATTACACGCTCCAATCCCGTTCGACAGTTTAAACCAGCAACCAAGCAACCACTTAAACAGCACGCAGATAAATCTGCCGGTGCATTTCAGGCTGTCAGACACATGTGGAAGGTTTGCAAGAGTTATAACATAAATCTGATGCGCAGTTACATCATTTTTTTCACACGTGCACCTCTAATTTGGAAGCTTGCACAGTCTGCGGCTTCCACACAGGATGAGACTCCACATCGTGATGTTAAGCACACCTAGGTTAAATGGGCCAGAGGCCATCTCTGCAGCCCTAAGGAACTGGTGGGCCTCACCGGGGGGCGGAGGGGGGAACTGCTTCCTTACAGGGGTGACTGGCTGCTGTGGGGATGTGGGCAATCGGTTCGGAACAGACTACCAATCACAAGCAAGGGCTTATACGCTTGTGAAGCACATAAATGAACTCCCTGGCCACAGAGCAGAGCGGGTTATTCTTTCTTTGCTCAAGCAAACCTATCGGTTGAAGAATCAACCTGTTCACGGGGGACGTCTGAGGCACAGCTCATGAGGAGCCCTCAGGCAGACATCTCCACGTCAGGAACAAGGTCTGGCGAACTTTTTAATCTCGGATACCGCGTGGGAGCTTGAATACGGTTTTAATAAAGTTCTTAACGTTGCTGGGGTACCATATGGGGACATTTAGAAGCTATCAAGAGCTCTAAGCCAGGAGGAAGAAAAGAATAAAACCAAGCTGAGCAAATGAGGCAAGAGAAAATGGTTGCAAGGTGAAAGGGCCGGCCGAGGCAATACTGCTGGAATTACTCTGGGGGGGTGGGGAACTCCCTTTACAAACAGGAGGGGCAATAGCAGACCTTCAAACCTCTCCAAACCGAACAAGCAATTAAACAAGCAGCTTTGGCATTTTTACTGAGACTCCATAACAAGAGACTCATCCGCACGTTTTATATGGCGGTCTCAACCAGCAGAAACTCGGCGCTGAATATCCGATTCCCGCCTCACTGGACCCCAGCACTGCAGAGTGGGCGTTCGTCACGGGCGGGGTGTTAGCAGAGGCCGGCCGGATTCACTCACGTTGTCGTGCTTGAAAAAACAGAGCATCTTCAGCTCACGGAAGACCCTCTTGCAGGAGACGAGGTTCTGGAAGACATTGGGCATCTTTTTAAGGGCAACCCGCTTTCCATCTCTGGGGTCTGTAACTGACCTGCAGGGGGGGGGACAAAAATGAGCAGCGCTTATAAGAGGATAAAGCAGATCGATACAAAAAAAAATCTCCTTCTCAGCCCTCTCTGAAGACATAAGATAAAGTAAGGGGCTAGAGGAGAAGAACCTGATGAGGAAAGTCCCAATTCTTTATTTTCCCCACCTTGAGACAAGCTGGCCGGTAAGGACTTAATGAAATGTAAGCAGTGGGAGAAACCAACAGGCCCTTGAGAGAAGGAAAACAAGTGGAGAGCTTGGGTTTTTTTTAAGGGGGTTGAGGGGTTACCGAAGACCCTATATTAAACCCAGGACCAAATTTCATTTTAAAAGGACCCCCGAGATCAGCGATGAACACTGAACTATAAAACGTACTACGGCCACTCAGACACAGATAAAAAAGTAACGAGGGGGGAGGGGTAGGCTGAAACAGCACGTGTCCTAGTTTTGTGCCGGTCAATGTACTGCAGATTACCAGAAACTGCAGGGTCAGAGCCATCAGTAAGATACAAGTATAAAACCCTCCTGTGTCTGCCTACCACACCAAACAGTCAAAAGCGATCAAGACAGTCAGCACAGGGCAGTCCAGGAAACCATTAAGCCCTGGTGCTGGAAAGAGGAAACGCGGGCAACAGATTTGTTGAATAGATAAGGCTGCCATTGATTTTTAGCTTCAGCACTAATACAGACCCGGTTTACGAGCTTTAACCTCTTTCCTGCTTGTGACAGCACCTCAAACAGATCTGCAGAGGAAAGGGCCCAGACTGTTTATCACATGAGCAGCATTTGATTCACAAGGTGGATTAAAACTTGTGACAACTCACAAACGCACACTGGCAAACCACAAGCATGGATCCACACAGAATAAGCACTTGCTTGGAGGCCTCTGAAGGGGAACTGGTATCCTCCACCCACTCCAGAGCTCTCTCTCGCCACCTGAAGCAGCTGAGGCACCAGTACATCTATCTTCTGAACACCTTTTAAAGGCAGTGGCAGCATCCGCTAGAATGTAAACCCTGTCTAATGCTGCGATCTGTCAGATGGAGAACTGATGGGCAACACCTCTACGACACAAGCAACAGCAGCAGGTAACCAGGGAACTCCTTGCTCTGAAGTCTGGGCTGCCTGCATTCACACACGGGCGCTAACTGTCCAGAACATAGTTGAGTGCCACACGAACTTTTCACAGCGCTAATTTCAAAGTCCCTGGAGGAGAGAGGCTCCGAAGATCCCGCCTGTAACGATTACTTAGAGGAAACCCTGCAGGCGTGACGGAGATAAGGACGAGCAGAGAACCGTGGCCAGCCCGGTCTCCAAATGAAAAGGACAGTTCGGGCCGTGATGTCCCTTAATCAGCAGCCATTTTTACAGATGTGAAACCAATTAAAATATGAATCTTATCTGACCGGCTGGTTTAAAAATAATCAAATAAATTAGCACCTTACTCCATCAGACGAAAAAGCCTCAGAGCCTATTTAGCCTCAGAGGAGGACGGAGGAAGGGCGGAAAGGAAGAAGAGTCAATTATCGCAGATTGGAGAGCAAGCCTATCAGCGCCCAGTGGATTTTTTTTTTTTAATTTCCTTTTTCCCCCTAGTCTGTTAATAAGGTAACTTAAAGCATTTAATTAAGTGTGTGGGTTCATGAGTCTGCTGATCATATAATCCAGAGCTTGGTATTGCAGGCACCGGCTGAGTGGGTGGGGGTCGCTGGAAGCAGTGCGACAGCACTGCTGCGATTTTCCGCTTCCTTGGACAGCATTAACTCGGATCAGGGTGCGAAGCAGCGGTGCAGCAGCTACCCTCTTGCTGGGAAGCGGCTTGCCGTTAACACCGTGCCAAGTAGACGTCGGACCAGGGCGCACACAGAAAGCTCAAGGCAGTCGGCAGCACAGCCCACAGCCCATGTGAGCTGGCAGGCTAACTCCCCTTCAGGACCTGGCTGTTCCCCTGCCTCCTATTTACACAGGCTTTTTAAAAAATGCTCATCACTCAGGATAGCCGCTCAAGTGTACCAAAACGAGCATGCTAACACAATAAAACCACAGTAATAAAACACTGATGTATTAAGAGCTGGGCTTATCCATTTATAAAGTGCAATTTTCCGATGTCTAAATGCAGAGCTAAGACTAAAGCTTCTCTGCAATCATTAAACAGAGAAATGACAATACATGTTCCCTCCTTTAATGCCCAACTGCGTGTTCTGGAATTTCCAGCTTCACTGCTGTATCTGTACAGCTCCTCTACAAAAGCAGCCAGACAGAGCTGGAAAGACCATAAAGCTATTACTCCCCACTCCGATTTAAAAAAGGGGGAAAAAAAAAGTTTTTTCTGCCACAAATGCTGTAATTTAATTCCAGATGCCTGTTATCCAATTGACATAATTCTAGAATGTCAAGGTATATTAAAACCAGAGAGCAATTTATACACATTGGTCTGTGTTAATGAGAAACTCAAGCGCTCAGAAAGTGACTTTCCTTTTTTGTTTTCAGCATGTGAAGCACTCCAGGGATGTAAAGAAAGCTTGTTTAGTCAGCAGGTTTAGTTATTTAACCACTCCAGGGTAATTTGTCCTCCCCATATGATACATTTTTAAAGTGCTGGGAAAAACAAGAGAAGTCAAAAAAGAAAAGGCAGCTCTCCTTTGTTTATTATTAATAGAGAATCTTCAGCTGCAACTCTAATGAATGGGACTGGTGGTGCAGCAATTTCACGCAGCACTGAGCTCTTTTTCCCTGAACTCTGTGGAGCAGCTGCTATATATCTGCTCCAACACTGCCAGCATGCAATACCAAACGAACACAGAAATGCTTTTATTGTCTTTGCACTCGAGGTGCAGAAGTTTGTAAATTGCAATGACCTGTAACTTAAACCATCAGGTTGCTCAGACTACAGAACTGGAGGAGTCCTGAACAGCACTTATCTCAACCTCAAATACAGAGCCACCCCATCCTGAAAGCTGCATTCTGCAGGCCCAACTCTTCCCAGCATTCATCATCTGTCCAGAACTAGAATCATGCCTATTTTTTCCATCTTCTCAATACAATGTGTGATAGCGTGCCATAAAACCGTTCCTGCATACAAAGTAACACCTGTATGGACAACGTTTCTGCTGTGCTGATATACTTTGAGCAGGCAAACTTTAATTGTTCGCCAACTGTGTTCATTTAATCATGTATGACAATAAAAGGCAATTGAGGAAAAAAGACCAATTAGGACAATTATGATTTTTTAACAGCCTGACCACCCCCCAATTTCCCCAAAATGCACATTCTGCTCATCACAAGCATCATTCTGAAAAAGATATTTGCATAAATGCTAAAATGCACACAGCTGGCCCAGGACTAATGACAATTTGCATCGAGTAGGTTTTACATGATATACAGAAATTCACCTTAAATATTAACCCCGAGGAGTTTTTTTAAACAAAATATACCTCGAGGAGTAGATTCCAGGAGTACTGCTGATGCTATGAAATTTAAAGCTAGAATAACTCCTTCAACAGCTTCTGGGAACAGAATCAAAACAGAGATTTTTACAGCTATTAAACTGGTTAAAAATCAATGCCCGTGTTCATAGAAAGTTTCATTTCTCAACCTGCCTAAACTCCCAAGTTGAACAGCTGCAATGCTGCAGGAACAAAGCAGTGTGGAGTCCAGAGTCCACTGACCCCAGTTCTCACAACCTGGAAGAAGACCGCCTTACAAAAAACCCGCCTTTCATTACTGTATTTAAATAACGGCATTTATATGCTACCTAGTAAAGCTTTCCAAAAAATTATCCACCCATATTCTCATTTTTTGAATTAGTACTATCGGTAATCCATGTCCCCCTAAACACAGCCAATCCAGGATGTGTACACGGTATACTCTCTTCTGCACAACAGACTAGTTCAGTAGTGACAAAGGTCTGGTGATCACTATTCCCACAGAAATCCAATGACTACTTCTGTTCTACACTTCTGCTAAACAAATGCATGCCAATTTTTGGTAATAGAAAAACTGTCAGTGCAAATCGGCAGCTACCCCTGGATCATACTGCGAGAGAAGAAATTAATTTGCCATTTAGAATTATGAAAGAAGAGGGGACAGTCATTTTCCACTTTCACAAAGCATTTTTAAAATGCAGTGTGCCAAGGGAGTCCCACTGAACAGGAACACGAGCTTCACAGCAGGAACGTCTTTTAAATCAACTCTGTCTAAAGCACCTATTAGCAGATTTTTGGATGCAAATTGTTTCAGATGTAACAATGCGCGGTGCTCTGCATCCGCTACAGGCAGGAGCAGTGTGGTTATTGCTTCAAGATTTCAATTACAGAGCTACAGTCATTCCTGACAATCACCAATTACTGTAACAGAACACTTCAATAAGCCACAGTGCTACACTGCAACACCTGATGGGTTGCTATGTAACCAGCCATTTGGCTGTTTAGCATTTATTCCTAATTAGGGCTCAAGTAAATACACAGAACCAGGTCAAAGGGTAGAAAAATTCAGTAGCACATTATGACTAAGCATTTAAAAAAAACCCTTACTACACATAGTATCCAAGAGACGACCATTTTTCAGACACAATCAAAAACTGCTGTAATTAACCCTCCACTGTTCCCATTACAAATTAGCTTCATATACAAAGACTTGATAAAAGATGTGCCATTAAATGTACCGAACTGATTCTAAGTCACATCTAGAATTCCTAAAAAAAAAAAACTGGGTCTGTCTCTTCTTTCAAGGCTAGTATAGTTCATTCAGTACAAAATACAAACGCAGTGATTTTTTTAAAATGGGAACAAAGTGCCCTTTATTATACAAATACATGTTATGCCCATATTCCCAGATATAGCAAATTCACAATAGGAACAATCGAGCTACTAAGCTTCAACCAAAAACGCTAATTTACAGTGACAGCATGTAAAACGAATCAGGATGTTTTTAATGTTAAATTAATTGTAATTAAAGATTTTAAAACAAAAGCACCAAAGTGCAGAATTCCTATAGCAGGACAAAAAGATAATGTTTATAATAATAATTAACCCAGCAGCAGCTGGAGGGCACCATCCCAGCCTGCTACACCTGGAACCTGCACACAAAATGCCACATTGGGGTGCAGGACCCTGACCTGGGGAGGCCTGAAGGCCTGTGCTGTATCTAGCACACCTTCAAGACGTTCTGACTGGGATTGTACAGCTTCTTGGTTCCAGTCTACAGTATAGACGGAGCAACACAATGTTAAAAGATACCAAAATTGTTCTCTCTCATGTCTCGCTCTCGTATAAAGGAAACATGCTACACAGTACCCACAATCCTCTGCCCCGACCAGTACTTCCATCGTATAAGCGTGCTTGTGTGATGGGGGAGGGGGGGTTGTTAATGGGAGGGGATGTCACATTCTAAAGTCACAATTTGTTCATTTGTTCTTTTAACTACTAATTAAAATAAACAGCAACTATGCAGATCAGACAGTTTACACGGTGAACAGTAAGTGTGAAAAAGATATTGCTGCCCCACATAGTGCGACTGCAATTATGATTACAGCTCAGGTCTGCCAGAAAGCTGGAGGGGACAGCTCTGGCTGAATTCTGTGGCCAAATCTCACATGCCTGTTTCTCATTTAATCAAAAACTCTGAATTTCAAATGCTTAAGGCATGCACACGGGGGATGTGATAAACATGCCGCTTTGTGAATAGTGAATCGTACCACAAAAAGGATGAGCATTTCAAAAGCTCTTGCACCTGAAAACTAAATTCCGAAAAAGTAGATATTTGCTAATGCTGGGGTTGGTCTTTATGGAGTGTTCCTCCACTCTGCTACAATACGTCAAGAGGAAACAAATTGCTGTAAATCACAAAGTTTTATATAACCTTTGCATTGCAACTTCTTCTCCCAGAGAAATTTAACAGTACGCAACTGCCTCCTTCTTTACCGTACAAACAGTCGATTTCTTATAAAAGGGATGATTTTTAGAATTGAGGGGGATCAGACTAAAAACTAACCAGAATAATCGTCAGAAATTGGTCGGCATGAAGTCAACACAGATTCCATTCACCTTGTGTGGCAGGTACATCTCGCGCACATTCAACGCCATAGCAATCGGACAAAAGGAAAGTGCAGCAATTCGGCATAAACTCCTGTAGCACAAGAGCTAAGCTCTTGAAAGTACAGGGAATTCAATGATAAAGTAAACCCGCCAACGTCAGACCAGCAACAGCTTGCAGAGGACCTGAAGGCTAACCGCACATGTGGAGCTGAACCATGATCTTGTCACACACCTAACTAAACAGCGCTAGCTAGGTCAGTGCAGCAGAGGACACCCAATGTCTCCCAGCAGCGGATTTAATGACGGGCGAGCACAGGGCTCCGTTTTAGTCTGGGAGCCATCTGATGACATCCAGCACAGGAGATTCGTCTGGGTCCTCCGCCACACATCTCGTCACAAGTGTGTTTGAACTTGAAGCTGACAGCAAAGGCCAAATTCCCCACCAGCCGACACCAAGATCTGTCAAAATAAAAGGGGGACGCTTTCGTCTTAAAAGCCAACAAGAGCTTCCCGAATAGAACCCATCAGCTTTGCTTGTGGAACTAAGAGCATGGACTTGAGCCTGGGTCACGTCACTAGCTGACTGTGGCCAGGATTCCCAAAGCTATCCCAAGAGGTTAAGGTGGGATTAGTTGGTCGGGGCTCTCAACTCTTGAGTGACCCCTGTGGTCTCCAGGAACTTGCAGGCTCAAGAGACGCTGTAGGTAAAGGACATGCCTCAGCTCCAATAAGCACGGAGCCCCTGGTACGTGGGCGGTGCTGCCCATGATGTGTTAAAAGATGATTGGCTCGAAGGTGGGCAGGTCCAAGGAGTCTGCCTCTCTACACACCCTTCCTCACGCTCCCTTGTGCGATCACAGGGCTCTTATCTGTGTGCCTAGAGCCAAAAAACACAACTGTCTATTCCAGACCAATTGAGTATTGCAACGTAATTATCCATTCTAAAACTATAAAAAGGAACAAATGGGCGACCAAAAAAAAAGCCAAGAAGAACTGAAGATGATTTGATCATGAAAACACTCTGTCTCTGAGAAACCAGGACACTCCTTTTTTTCCTAACGACTAAACAGAGATTCCTCACAGCAGTTCCAATTTCCTGCAGAAGTCTGATGTCTAATTAGAAGCCCCCGATTTCCTTCTTACATTTTTAAACACCCCACCACCACTTCTCTTCCTCGACTGTAGCTGCCGCACGGCAATTAGTGTATGAAAAGGAGGGAATCTAATGGGACTTTAAATAAGTATTGAAAAATGGATCCAACACAAAAGAACACACCATTCGTTAAATCATCAGACGACTACGAGGCTATGTAAAAGGCAAGAAAAAGGAGGCACGGTCTTTGATATCTACACCACTGAGAACAGTGGCGGCACAGTCTGGCTGTGGCATCTTGTTAACCATTCCCCTGACTGCTTTCATTCCACTAATTAATCTACACATTTTCACCTCAGCACCCTCTCACATCAGCCACGCAGTAGGGCAAAGTGGTGCACATCCTGCAGACCAGTCCTCTGTGCTGTCATTTCAACAATCGTTAATGTAACGAGCCGCTATACATTTGATAGGGTCCACCGCAGTGTCCAATTGCTTAAAACCACAAATCAGCATACAGAATTAGCTTGCTGAGAGAAATCTTTTGGAATTAGCATCAACACAAATGAACATACGCCTGCATAATGAATTAAAAATGATCAAACATCAGCCCCAAGAGACCAACATTTTAACCTTGGATTGATGAGAGGTCTCGTACGCAGGAAGAAAAGGTTATACGTCTCATTTTCGAGCTCAGCTGTCAGCGCACCCACTTCCGAAATAAAATCTAACAAACACACAACAAACGCACTAATGCGCCAGTCACAAACAGACAGATTGCTCAGAACTACTTTGACTAAATCTTATTTAATGCCTCACTGACACCACAAAAAAAGTCTCATGAATATTAGAAGCTGACTGAACTGTCCAAACACAAACGCACACTGATCCATGCAACATAAAACCTACAGACATTAACAGAGTCAGCGTTTACTGTACCTGCTGACCTTTCCGACTTGTGGGTATGGGTAACTTTACGAGCAAATGTATTTTTCTGGAAATTCGTGACCGTTATTAATAGGTTTTAAAATAGAGCTGGCAGCTGTACTTGACAATTTTTAAAGCTCCCCGCAGATTTAGGCCAGTGACCTACTTATTCTTAAATTAAAAGTGCAGCCCGCACGCAAGCACGGTGATTTTAACATGCTGGGAGCAAAACGCAGGGGGAGAGTAAAAACAACATGGGCGCCCATTGTCCTTCCAGGACAAAAGCATTTCGCCGCACAACAGATTTCGAGCAAGTCCGCCTCGCCTGCTGTTTCCATCGCGCAGCTCTCATGGCACACAGCGCTGGAATCTGAAAGACTGGATGGACAATGCCTTCTGACGGCGGTCAGCGTTCTTCAGAGCGGTCAGCGGCCAGGGCGCTTGAAATCTAGGGGGAGCATTCCCTGAGATTTTTGGGCTACCACAGCACTGTGTGGTGCACCTTAGTACATTTGCTAGGAATAAATGGCCTGAAGAAAATGAACTGACTGGGCAGTGGGTAATAGCACCCAACACTGATGAAGTGCTCACAATCCTATATCTAATTCACCTCCCCCGCCCCAACATATCAATTTGGCTTCGTAACTGCAAGGCAGGGACATGCCTGTGTGTAAGTGCAGTGCTGCCTCTTGCTGTAAATAACACTCCCAACAAGAGACTCTGAAGTCATTAAAATAATTACCTTATCCCTTTACCCTTTTAGTTTAATTGTACAAAAAAAATAAACATTTTATCCTGAGTACTATGCTACATCACAAACCATTTTTATGTTGTTTTTCCTTGAGACACTGACTGATGGCGGAACTGCATTAAGCAAAGAGGCAATTGTGATCTTGAGAAGGATTAAGGCCTTACATCAATGCACTCATTGTATAATGGAAATTAATTGGCTTAATCACTGGAAATTAATTATAAATGTCACAAATTTGAGAAGCATGTCAACCACAGGAAAAGAAAATGCTGCTCCTTTTTTTCAGTGCAGAATAGAACTCAGATTCTTCTTGGATTTACTGAAGTGGGAGACTGAAATTTGTATTGTTCCATTTTTTCTTCACTATAAGTCAGTCACTTGACAGGTTCTGAAACGGATTAAAAGCGTGAAACACTTCAAGCACTACAACACCTGAGGAAAGCTTTACCTTAAAACTGGTCTGAGATCCTTCTTGTAGGAATCTGAAACTCTCAACACATTTAAACTTTCCATTAAGGTGTTCTATCCGACTAATCAGTGACGTTTTAGTTGCTTTTTTGCCACATATATTTAGATATTACAGAATAGACGGCTCTCTGGAGTCTGAGTCAAGGACAGCATGATACAAAGACTTTGAAAAACCCTGGCTTTTCCCTGGGATGCTCTCATGCCTACTACTCTTAAGAGTGTTTAATTCAATTAATGTCTTTGTCTGACATTTATGTTCCTGAAACAGTCGTGACAATTAAACAAAATCTGACTATCCAAATAAAAGGCAATAGAAACAAGGCAGTGTTACTCTACTGTACTCTTATCTCCACACTGAAACTCTAAGACTATTGAATAGAATATGCAGTGAGGAGGGAAAAAAGCCCATCAATACGCAGTAATGACTCTTCAGCTACAATATTTACATGAAGCTGGCTATAAGATATTGTATTTCTCCTTCCAAAAACAAAGCCGCAGGGCTGAATTTCAGGGCACTGACTTTTAAAGCACGGAGAAATAGGCAAAATATAGACATCAAACACGATTCTACAGGCAATTCAGTCACAGACTACAAAGAGGAGAGGGATTCTGGGCAGAACCTGAATAATACTGCAAATTATATTAATACAGTGAGCGAAGTGGGGGAGGGCAGGGAATCCTTATGATGAGACCGCTTCCCTTTATAATAACTGTTTGTATAGCTGGCAGACCTCTTTCAGATTCATGAATATGGAAATGAACAAAGCAATAAAGACATAAGTAACCACTTCAAGAAATCTTTTAAATGAGAGAGAGAGAGAAAAAAAAATAATCTAGAAATCTCTCTCCCCAAAGACCAGGCCATGATTCAAGAATGTGTATTTTAAAAAAATGCACAGAGCAAATAGTTACAGAGATCCCCATAAGAAAGGAACACACAACTCAAGGGGTTTCGCACATACAAACCTGCCCCCGAATGCAGGAAGACTTTGACGGGGAACAGCTGAGTGTGCAGAAAAGCCCAGAGCTGTGCTGCACAAGGGTCTTCTTGGTACCGTGGCATTAAGGAGGCAAGAACTGACTTTGGGATGTTCTCAGTGACTGTTGGCGTTCACGCACACAAAAACAGGAAAGGGAAATGGAAGCTGGGGGTCTGCAAAGAACAAGGAACCCAAAACCCATGGGCTTCGACGGCCTTCACCCCAGTCTTACAGTACTGCGAGCAGACACCCCAATGCCCAGGACATAACTAGCAAGACTGCAGATAATGATTGAGGATCCAGAGTTGCAACTGTCTTTGCAAGTCTGGGGATGCAGGCCAGCAGGTTCACATCCCAGGGTTAGGGGAGGGGATCTGGACACAGAACTGGAAGGCGGGGGGGGGGTTCAGATCCCAGGTGGGGGCACTGCTGTTGAACCCCAGCATAGCGCATCACCCCGACTGGGTCACCCAGTAAAAGGCTCAGCCACATACAGTAAGTGGGTACAAACGAAGTACAAGACTCTTGGGATAAAAGCGTCAGCCGGATGAATTCTAAAATGCGTAATTATAGAGGAGTCTGCAGGGAGCAGATGCTTAGCCACTATTCTCCCAAAGGGCAGAGGGTAGGGTGCCAGGTAGGCTGCCAGCGATCAGATTAAAGAGGACAGCAGCGGTGGGTGAAAGGAAGGAACGGTTGCCGTTCTCCAGTCACACCCACGATGCTGAAATTTAACCTGACAAATGGCAATGCGGATATGCTGCATTTAACCCAATTACTAAAAATTGTTTTTATGACTTATGATGGCATTTTTTCCCCCAGCAGAACACCAGTAATTACAAAAACACATCCCCCAGTTTTGATTATTTTTTATTTTTTTAAGATCTGATTTACGACTCTAGGAAGGCTGTAGAACCTCACGAGGAGTACTGTACTGCTGTCAGGATCGATCAGTCAGAGACATCGGAAACCCTAGGGGATGATGGAAGATAATGGATTAGCAGAAATCTTTTGTGTCCCTCCTGGCTCTCCAACTGAAAACACACACATGGGCAACGGGATGCCTGCTGTGATTTGGAAATTCAGAAAACAAATTATTTTGAAATAAAGCTTTTCTAATCCAGTTTGCTGCTGATTTCCTCCCTTTTATAACAAGAATAAGGGTTTTTTCACATCAAATATTTTCAGCTCTTTCCAGCCATTCTAGAAACAAGGGAAGTCTGCATTTAGATCAGTCCCTTGAGATTATGTGAAGCAACATTCCTGTCTTTGCATCTTTGTGTATTGTGCGAAAGCGCGGGCGCATGTAGCAGGTTCCTCTGCGCCCTGCAGTAATCATGACGTTTCAGACAAAAGGCTCTTCTGCCCTTCAAGGAGTAAGTGCTGCTATTAACTCTGACAGTGCTGCTGTGCTGAAGACACCAGGCTATCTACTCACACAGCCCTGCTTTCAGAGTCTCTTCCCTGCTGTACAGATCTCAAAGCTTAGACTTGCCTTACAAGAAAACAGCCTCAGGCTGAATCTGGAAGACCTCCACCAGCTCTCTTTTTATCCCGTCTAAGTACTGCTCTGTGAAGGGGCAAAGGGTATCCCAGAAGTGGTTACCGGTTGTGTCATTAGAAGAAAAATAATTCCTCTTCTCTCTCCTCCCTAAGGTAAATCTTTTCAAATAGGATCAAAGAGGGAACCATATGGTGGCCTAACACCATTAGTAATTAAGGATAAGGACAATTTTGTTAGGACATACGACAAAGGCACACAAACGTTTCAAAGACCAGACGGCTCAGTGTATAGTTACCTGAATATTAGACATGGCTGCTTTGACGTGAAAAGAAGAAAAAATAATTAACAGTACACTTTCCTGCAATGTAATACCCTGTCTGATCGCTGTTGCCAGTTTTGGTCAGACTAAGTTTAGAGTGACCTGGGACCCTGAAAATAGCTTACAGTTATTAAAAAAGAAAAAAAATGCAATTAAGCTAATTTTAACTTCATTATATCTGGGTTCATAAATTAGAGCAGATCAAGCATGGCTCTGTAAAATAACTTCGGACTTGCATTTTCTGCAAGAACTGCATCTATGGTGTGAATTTGGTTATCGCTGGCAGCCACTCTGCGCACACAGTCAGGGAGACAGCAAAAAAAAAATGCACAGGACTGATAACGCCGCTCTCTCGGTCAGAGGACCACACCCAGGGACTATAGGAGTTGCTTTTTTAGAAAATGTTTTTGTGTCTTTTGCAGAGCACAGCAGCAATAGCATGTAGAAAAAACATGAGCAGATGCCTTAACTCAACTCATCTCGTGATCCAACCGAAAAGAGAAACGGAGAGAACCCCCCCCCCCCAAGTCTGCAAACACCATTAACAGTGTTAGATGCAAACCCAGTCCATTCCTCTGATTAATCTCTGAAGTTCTGGTAGTCATGTGTAGGAAGGCAGATCAAGTCCTTTCTAGCAGACCAAAAGAGCCAGTCATTTCTCACTGCAAGGGGAAATTGCTACATTTATCATCAGTGGGGGCACTACCATTTCTTAAAGTCTTTAAACAGAAGAATCAAACTATTAAACATAAGACATGAACAGCACATCTGATTCACAAAGATTTTTAAAAGAATATTCCATTGCAAATCATTTCCAGACCTGGGTGGTAATTTTTCTAAAGTAGACAAGGTTAAGACAATGAAACCCATCAGGACAGTGTATGGAAGCAGACCCCTCAACACCACAGCAGAGTCTAGGCAACACAGAAACAAACCGCAGGAGCCAGGGTAAAGGTGAACACATCAAGCGGATTCACAAATGCTCCTGGTTTAATATGGCACTGGCCAAGGATGTCCAGTGGATCCAAACTAAGCCAACAAGAAAAAGAACAGAAGTGCCGCACCCTTGGAGCACTCCCAGAAAACATGAAAACCAGGAATAACTCTGGGGGAGAGACCCGCAGGCCTCCCTGCAGCCTGCAGCTCCCATGTTTGCACCTTATGATCTAAATGCAATTCCATGTTCCTTTGCAGCGATTTGAAAGTAATGGGGGTATCCTGCTACTCTGCTTGGTTCAATAATGGTACTGACTGATTGGTTTTTAGTTGTGTGATAGAATTCCCTAAAACCCGCTTTGCCCCCAAGGCTTACAGCAAAGGTTCACAACAGGAGGTTCATTAGTTGCCATCGTCCTGCTGACGAAAGCAGCAGCGTCACCTGGGGCTACAGTTAGGAAAACCACTGGACTGCAGTGTTTACTCAGTCTGCTCTGATCCGCTGAGGATTTAAAAAAACTTTCAAGTAAAGAAAGCAATCCTTCCCAAGAATGACAAAGGTCCCTTTAACTCCAAACACGATTCTGAGTTTCTCTATAGTTTGTAAGGCAAAGCAACCGAAACTATTATGCAGCAGTGCCGTCTTTCACTGCACAAGCCCGAGGATGTCTCGGTTCCCTGGCCAGCTCTCTTTTCAAAATGAAAGAGGCAGCCAAGGTTTGCATAAGCAAAGAAGACAACTTGTTTAATACAAACCATCTGCAATTAAATTGCTGAGCCCGAGAATCGTTCTGGTGACTCGTAATCAATGGCTTTATCAGTCCTCTCCCCATTTCCTGAGGATGCTTTAATCATCCACACAGCTTTGTGGTCCTCCAATTTGCTGAGTGATCACAGCAAAAAAAAAACCATTGAACACTGTGCGAAGCCGATTTCTGAGCAAATTCAAAATACAGACAGGACAAACACTGCCCTACAAAATCAAGTAAGGTGTGAGTTTTGGGAAAGCAAATATGCAGCACTACCCTCATGTAACCATCTTATGCCTGTACAGTGGGCTGAAAGCCAAGCATTTTCTGAAAAGAATTAAAGCAAACTCACTTAAACGAGATCAATTTCCAGACAAATATCTTTCTTCCGTGTAGACGTTAATCACTTTCTGGGGTGCGTTTCCACAGAAAACCGCAGAAGAAGAAAAAACAGGATGATTTTCTAATCACCTGGTTTAATTCATATTGTGCTCTCCTCTGGTACCCTGCTGTTTCTGCAATGAGTCATGCGGTACCGATAGATTATATCTGAAAGACTGCTCTTAGCACATAAATACCTCCAGTGGAGAACAGAAGAGTCCTGTTTTTTTTGACACGCTGTTCAAATAGTCCTTTTTTAAAAAACAAGCTGATTAAATAAGAGATTAATTCAAAAAATGAACGATTTTGAGCCAAAACAGTCTGTCTATAGGCCTGTTTTGTTTAGCTTTACTCTGGTGTCAAAGTAGACTAACCCCTTCTTTCTCTCCTCTATGTGATCCCCAGTAGCTTGAGAGATTACTAGACATAATGTTCATTTAAAGCAGCAGTGAAGATATTTGCATGTGTAGGCAGAGTCCAATTTTTTCCAAATACATTTGCATCGGATGACAAGGCACATTGCTGGTTCGGATCATTTCAATCACAAAAAAGAAAGCTAACTGAATGCAGAACCCAAAACACAAAATCCTTAACCTTCAATCTCTATTTTTCTCGGCTCCAATGGTTTATTCCATATGGACCTTGAAACCACCAGGATCTAGATTAGCACCAAATCACTGGTTTTCTCAGGTATGCTGCCAGTGTCATGCAAAAGTGAACAACTGCTGATGCTATTCTGTCATAAAACAAATATATTAAAGACAAGAGTGCTGAAGAAGGCTTCAGTCCTCTCAGTCAATGGTAGCTTTTATACGGCCAAATCACTCAGCATAAACACAACGCATAACACAAATGAGAGAGTGAAGTCAAAAGGGGACCTCAAGTGAAAATAAAATACCAAAGATCATCAAGTTCCGATAACTGAATACCAGACGAATTAGGAAAAAATTGCAAGAGATACAAGCCAGTGCACCACCATTACAGATTCAGGGCAACAAAGAGTGAAGGTGACAAACACTACATCAGAGGACACCTTGAATTTCCTATACATATTCATATATTGGCCCTTACCAGTCATGGCCTCCTAATAATCCCCATCTATGACTTAGCTTCATCACTCTGCTCTCCTCCCCACTGAGAGCTGGTGTGTGGTGAGCGTTCTGGCGCACTATGGCTGCCGTCGCATCATCCAGGTGGATGCTGCACATCAGTGATGGTGGAGGGGAGTCCCCATTACCTGTCAAGTGCTATATAAGTGTAAGCAATTATTAATTATTATTATACATAAACCATGGGTCTCAGAACTATATGGGTTAAACTGTGAGAAATGGTCAGCAATTATTTAAATGAGGAATAAAATCCAGTTAATGGACAAACATTGATCAAATGAAAGGCACCATTGATGTTATACTATATATTTTAGAATATTAACTCTGCAACTGACTCAGTAAAGTAGTGTAATGAGATGGGGACTTTGCTGCTGGGCTCCATTTAAATTGCAAGTTATAACTCAATGAACAACATGACCATTTACATTATGCAGTTTATTCAGAAAATGCTCACAATTCTTTGATGCTAAGCTTTACCATATGCAAATATTCTCACATAAAATTAACATATGCCTATTTTTAACATTACAAAAACACCTGTCCTTATCATTAGGTGGTTAGTAAGCAATAAACATACCTGGGGCAGGCTGGCTTATGAGTACATCTGAGCACTTTTTACAATTAGTAGTGGGAAATTAGTATTAATTATCAGTAGCTTGGTTTCATGTAAGCTAATTAGCAGTATTAACGTTACTCAGTTGCTTATCCCTGACTGGGTTTTAAATGGTTAATTTTAGTTGTACATTATCCATTGGTCAGGTAATACGCAGAAAGGACTATAGTGCAAGATTTGCTTTTTAGCATTTTGAGACAGTGCCTTTTATTTCATGTGGCACATCTTTTACACCAGGAGTTTGGAACAGCTAACCAGGCATGATGCTGAACCTGAACCCCAGGCTTCTTTCAAGAAAAGACTGTATAAGGCCCTTGGATCACTTAGCTACTACCCTTCCTTTGGTCCTAACCTACGAGTTTAAAAAACAGATAAGAAGCCTACGACTGCCGACAGAAGACAAAGGGTTAACCGCAGGGCTGCACATCACACATGTCTGCATTTCAGAGGTGAGCTGCACTCCTGTCTTGGGCTGTGCATCTGCCCAATGCAGACTTCTTAAAAGCTGCTACTGTCTGCTGCTGCCACTGTGCTATTAAAGTCTCCTCTGTAAGGCTTTTATTCTGGGGTACTAAAAGCCCAAAAGGCATGTGTGCCATTAACAACAATGCTCTAAAATCAAAATCAAAGAACAATAATGTATGGATCTGCAGAGTAATGTTGCTAGGAGTTTGTGACATTCAGCATGCAAAAAAAACAGGACACAGGAAAGCCAGATAACGCACTTAAAATCTGTCTTCTGTTGTTTTTGCACTGGAGTCAAAGCAGTCCAACCAGAGGCTTTCTGCCACAAACCACTAACCCCTTCTTCCAAGGTCACAATGAAGACTTCCCCTCTCCCAGAGGAACACTGTTCAGAATTGTACATTTCCTGCTCAAATGGAAGAAGAGAGAACTCTGGACCAAATCTTTTTTTTGTGTGCCCAAACTGGACCACCCACATCAAATCTCGCCTTAGTGCTGAAACCACAAAATTCTGCCATGCACTCACACCGACTTACAGGGCGTGAGCTGTGAACATTTAAGACGCATGCAACTCCAGCACACAGCTCGGCAGAGATCGCAACAGCTTGGGCAAGACCGAGCTTCGGGTTCCAGCGCAGTAGGCCTCACTCCTGCGACCCACGTGCAAGAGAGATGCTAAGAGGATTCTAGCCTCCTCCCTGAGCCAAATCTTCCCTTCACCAGAGAGAGCGATGCATGCGAATGAAAACCCCCTGGGAAAGAGCCTGAACACCGCAGCCTCAGCGTGGGCCAGCACAGCTCTCCTCCCATGCCAACACCCAAGCCCAGCCCTTTCACCCCCCAGCTCAAGGCACTGCTATGGCCAACAAGCCCCTGCCCAGAACTAACATCAGCTCAGCCAGGACTCAAACCCACTTCCCCCTCCACTAAGACCTTGTCATGAAGAACTTTTAAAAAAAATCCCCTGTGCAACGTTCTCAACAATGCCAATAACCGCACGAGCAAAGTTTGACAGATGGGCAAAAATTAATCAGGAAGAAAAACGAAAGACTGCATCACTCACTCAGTGTTACCACAACCTATAGAGGGCTGAAAAACTTGGATTTTCGCAAACCAACCGCTAAACCAATCCTTTAAATACCTCTCCCCATCCGCGAACCCCTGTGTGAGGCAGGAATGGACATCGGACTAACATGGCTGCCCCATTGTGGACAGGACGAGGACACCCGCCTCCCAATAGGGGGAGGAAGAGAATAACAGGGCAGGTCCGAGGAGACACGGAGACAGGGGAGAAAGCGGGAAAGGACGCCAAGTCTTCCCGGCGGCGACGCGGAGAGACTGGCAGACAAGCATGGCGGCTCGTGTTGTGTCTACCACCTTGCTACACCCCAGGCGCCTCCCACAAGTCCAGAGCAGGAGGAAGAAGAGAGGCTAAATTTAACTTCCGAATAAAAACACACTCTATTCCCATTGCCCCTTTCACTTTTATTTAAGACTGGCAATGCGCGTTTATGAAATTGGCCCCAATTTCCTTTCTTGAGATAAAGACCAGCGATACAACACTGACCCATTGTTACCAAGGTTAAGGATGCCGGTTGTGTTTTAATGGTATAATTTAGTCAGAGCCTCCAGCAGAGGATTAAGCAGATGCGTGATTAAATGGTGAAAGCAGCAGTATTAAAGACTCTCACATACAAACGAATAAAGGCAGCAGATTAATAGTCACCTGTCCCAGGGTTTGGTTTCCCTAAATCTCCTGTATCGGATGACCATCTCCAGGCTTCTGTACACACCTCAGCCTGTCTAATTTCACCTGCGATGGACGTGGAAATCTGCTGCTTCAAAACGGCTCCTGAACAAATTAAAAGCTCCTGAATTGAACCAGGTTTCAATGAATAAGGAGAATGGGCCAATTCAGAAGCAATATTACTGCTCGAGTACATAAACTGACAAAAGTCTATTTCCCACAGCTACATTGAGAAGGAAAAAAAAAGATGAGCTCTTGTTTAAAGGTTGCCATTGCTTGTTTAGATTTTTTTGATGCACGTTTAAAATAACGACCCTGTACTGAGGAGGCCCATTCATCAGTGCCAATGATGTTCTGTTATCGGAGAGGGCAATCGAACAACTGGGTCCACATCAGCTGTAAATTATGGCAGTATGGGAAGAATTAAAGATAACCCAGACTGCTTTCATCTTAGACAGCTATAAATACAGATCACCATAACCATTATACGTCTCACTGTCTCTTTCTACTGGCAGAATGAAGACTGCATGAGGAAAGGGTATCACCACTAAGTGAAAAGGGGAGATTTTCCCCTATTGTTCTAAACAAAGCTTTAAAGCAATAATTACACATTTAATGCAGACGTACATATCTTTATTTAGCAAAATGCCTTTGTGCAACCCAGCAGACTTTTACGATGAACTGTCAGACACAAACCAAGGGATAAAAGTGAAAACCACATGGAAGAGCATTTAAAACCAAGAACAGAACAGGAGGTTTATTTGGCAGTATGGAACAAGCTACCCAGGCATGTTGTAAATGCAGATGCCCTGGATTCTTTCCAAAAACAAAGGGGTGAGAGCCTTGGTTCACTTACTTGCACGAAATACCACCCAGACTAAATGGGCCAAATGACCTCTTCTCATGTCTCACTGTTCATATGTTAGCGTTTGCAAAAGGTGATTAAAAAGACGGCTCTGAATAATGTATCTGTCAATAAGATTCTGCAGCACCGCATAGGGCTCTTATACCGCACAAACAAGCTCAACATGAGCGCGTGAGTCTCAGCTGGCAAGCACCTACCGATCAGGCACAGACACAGCTGGGGGAACCTCAGGATCACCACTGAAAATTACCTGACCCTCCCTTAGCAAACAAGCGGTCTAAAGCAACCGACTCCCACCCCAACAGGCTTCACTAGTTGAGGGTCACAAGGGGCTAAATTAAATCGGTGTCTGCTGAACCCTTCAGATTCAGGGAGTAGGACGGAGAGGCAAAACACTTGGCTTGAGCACCTGGAGTGATTCTGAAACTGGCACTTGAAAATGTTTATTAAGGTATTTTACACCAGAGTGATTTAATATGCTGAGCACACACGAAAATGCCAGAAGCAGGTTTGCAGCTAACTCAGATTATTAAACCCTCTTCATTACGGTCAGACAAGTAGCGGCACAAGCCTGGATTTGACATCGGCACAGCGACGAGCCACAGTGCCCCAAGTCCCGGCTCGGTCACCCCAGGCCTGACTGCCACACGCACATGGGCTCTCCTCTCCAACCCAATCACTGCTGGTGCTCAAGAGGTTGGTTGTTTTTTTTAAAAAAAAGAAAGCGACAGCAGGGGTACAGTAATAAAAAAAAAAACCTGAAACCTACATCTAGCAAAGGTCAGATCAAAACTGCAGGCATAGCAAATCCAAATACTATAAATAGGACAGGTTAAAAATCTCTCTGTCCAAAGCACAACTGATGCAAAAAGGGTTAAAATCCCCTGGCATACACTCTTCACCTTTCTGCAATACTTAAAAGGTCAAAAAGCCAAGATGTAGATAAAACACAATAAAAAGGGAGAGATTTTTTTATAGCGCACATTTGGATTCCTTTTCAAGCTTATTTAAGAGGCTGGCCTTGCTGGCCACTATAGCTCAATTCGACTGTCTCTACCTTGCACCCCCCACCTCAGAGAACCACAGCTGTCAAGGTCTTGATAACAGCTCATCATCCATCATATCCCTCCCTTCTGATCAACCACGGGAAAAGAATCTTAACGCTTTAAAATATATTTCTAGAGAGGTCCGGATTTTTTTCTCTCAAGAGTAGTTGTACTCCAAGTTCTTGTGGAGTCTTTTTTTCCCCCACATTTCAGGAACTTGGAGCCTAAAATGGATTACAGCTAGCAAACGGGCTTTCAGCTATTATGTATGTGTTGTTAGTTGGAGAGCTCAAACACCACATAAGGTTTTACAGGCCTTGCTTGGCTCCAGACAGACTAGGGCATGTGTAAAAAATGATTAGAGGTTAAAAGGCTCCCTGAATTGCTTCTATCTCCACCACAAATGCTTCTACCTTCAAATCATCAAATTGACATGATTAGTACCACAATCTTTGCCCTAAACACTTTATTCTGAAAACATATCCTCATATCACCATCCGATATAGTGATGCATCAAATTTAAAACTGCTCAGAAAATCAATTTTTTTTCTGAGCAATTTTAAATTTGACGCATCTTAGTTTTAACAAAATGTTTACCAAAGCAGGTGTAAATCCTGAGTATTGTGTGAGAAAATTTTACAGTCTAGGCACTATTTTTATGCTTCACCACTTCACAAGGAAATATTAACAGACACCTGGCAATTTGCATTATTAATGAGTATCCAGGAGAACCTACAAATTCAAAAGGCTGCTCCAAACCCATGTAGAGAAAATTCACATTGGAGAACAAAACAATTACTGCACTCTATATATTACAGGTTACACAGACTGCTAAGAAACAATTGCAGAACAAAAGTGACAGATCAGTCGGAGATGGCCTTTCATATGTGTATGGCTGGAAATGAATCACATCAGTCAAGGGTCCCCAGAGTTGGTTGGGGGGGTCGGTGTGTTTCTGTCCAACTGGGCTCTTAAACTGAATCAGTTTATTGTCTTAATCAGAAAATTTACCAGCGTCTCCGTTCTTCAGGCCCTACTGCTTTAAAGAGAACTAAAAATCCTGAAGACACCCAATCCTAGTTCTGGAGGACTGGAGTATCTCCGCCCCAAGGTTACACAGTGAAGTCAATATCTGAAGCCGAATGTGAGGTTCCTTAACTTATTAACCATGTGTAACAATCATTGTACACTTTATATCGCTCAACATTGCAGAATGAAAGATCACGTTCATGGTGCCAAGGCTACAGTTCAATAACAATTAAAGGTTAAATGTAACTGCTTTTAAGTTAAAGTAGGGAGCTGCGTCAGCATGCATAGGCTGCAAAGGAACAAGTAAAGGGTTATTCCCTGCTGGAAAGAAGAGACAGCCTTCTTCGGGTGCGAAGACACCTGAAGGTAGCTCCACCACCAAAATATTGTCTATCTTTTCTTTCAGCATGGAATAAACCTTTACTTCTTCCACTGCTTCTAAGTGATGACCTGTTGTAGAGACTAAAACTACTTTAAAAAGTGACAGTGTTAACATTAAAAACATGTCTACATAAAATGCACAGGCTCACAGCTATTTTAAGGTTATTTAGCATAGCACCTAAATGTGTCTTAGAAACCACAGGTTTTTTATTCTAACCTGTAAAAGCACAATTCCATCTTTATGTACTGAAGTACAGAGCACGTGCTTTCTAAGCAAGAGCAAACAATTTGCTTCATTATTTGAGCTGTGATACATCAATGAGCAGATCGTACACAAGAGTACTTTCATAAAAAACGCCCTGGTAAGACACTGGCTCCATCTGTTAAAAAGCTTTGCAAGGAATCATGCTTCCTCTCCCCTCAAACACATTTTCCCCCCAAACACTCACAAACTCCCCACTTTGAGTTTTTTTTACAAAACTTGGAGCATCAGCAATGGTTAAGCTTCAAACCATACTCAGTGTCGTGCCTCTGCAGTGTGAAATCTGTAAAGATCGTTTGCTCCCAGAGTCTCCGTTCAGAGTTTCTAAAAATACGCAGAGCCACAGATTAAAAACAGACAATGAGCAACAGGAAGTGATTTTCAAGAAAGGTCAGCCTAGATAACGACTACGGCTTCCCTGCGTGAAACCGAGACACGCCAGAGCGCCTCTTGATTGTTTTGATAGCCATTAGCCCCCAACTTCTTGTGCTAATGAAGCCAAATGCTTTTTGTCAGAAAAGAGGAAGCTGGAGAAGAAAAAAAAAAAATCAACAAGTCCGAGGATATTAACCCCTTGTTCACTGTCACAACACTACCCCTCTCTGCACAGAACTGAAATCACCTCTGCAGTGATTTGGAAGAAATGTAATCTGGGAGAGCATGCAGCAGAGAAAGAGGGAATATTACCTATTTCCCCCATTCTTACCTCAAAAGCAATCAATAACATGAAACTCGCATTTATTTTAAACAAACAGCCACAAGCTCTGCACTGCACGAGACTAGCATTCAAGGCTGGGTGAACACTTTGTGACTAAACACTCACTTTTTAAACCTGACAGTTAAGGTTGGCTAAAGCAGGCAGGTGCCTTTGCGCTTGACCTTGACTACTCAACTGGGATCGAAATAAAATAACCAGGGTCATGAACCGAAATTCCTAAGGCACCCTCAGCCATCTGCTGTATACCGCCACTGTTTCCTACGGTAGATGCTCTCTTCATTAACACCTGCCACCTTAGCCACCTGTAAATAAGCCCACAACCTCAAAAGGCACCGCCCTGAAACTAACTGAGGGAGATTTCTTGGTATGCCACAGGAACTTCCAAACCAAGCAGATTCATAACCAATCTCCCTTCTTTATATACTATAACTACTGGGTTTGCGTGATCAAACCTCTCCATACATGCTTTGAAATCGAGCTGCTAAATACAGCTACTTTTGAGTGAAAGAACAGGAGGCAAAAAACGCCACTTCAATTTTTTATCAGGGTTTCTATTTTTAAATGTCATTACCTTAATTAAGCCCAAGGACAGTGCTAACCAGAATGGATTTTCAAACAGTGCAGCCCTCTTGTTACAAGTTTATAAAGCTAAAACCCAGCATTTTAGGTCAGCGATTATAGATTCTTTGATTTGCCGTGCAGATGATATAACACACTAAAGCCACTGATACAATCGTTAAGAAACACTTAGAACAAGTCTTTACTGATAAATATATTCTAAAGAGCTGGACAGAGACCCAGACTCAAGTACGTCATCACTGAAACAGACTCTGGGAAAACGCAGGCTGTGCCGATTTATCTGTCAAGCTGGTCCAGAGCTTGATGAACACATTAATTGCCTATGAGCTTGAACAGACAGAGCCATTAGGAGAAGAACAGGACAAAAACCTATTTCAAAAGGGCCAGCCTCTCCAAAGATCCCACCGGCAGCCATGTGAGGTTTCCAGCATTTCCTATCAAAGCTAAATTCATAGAAACAAAACTCCAGAAATTCTCCCGTTAACAAAACAGCACTTAAAGCACAGCAATGAAAAAATGTGGATGAAATAAGTATCAGTAGGGCGTCAGAATCAAAGGCTTTCTACGACCCCAGGTCCAGAGCAGCATGGGCACAGCTCTCCCTGCAATAGAGGGCGATAGCGTCTCCACACAGCTCCCTAGTTAAGAACAGCAGCCAGACCCATCTGAAAGTTTTACCGAGTGTGCAGAACGGTGCCAGAGAGTGTGCTCTCAGCCCTGGGCACTGCAACCACCACCTATAAATATCCATTTCACTGGCACTGCCAGACTGACATCATCATGCAGCAACGCTGCAAGCCCTGTCGCGCTGACAAGAAGAGAAAGGAAAGCCCTAGGTGGCAGAATGACGTCCCAGAGAGAGAGGAGAAACGGGTCTCCATCCCCGCCTGGCCAGATTACTACAGCTGTTCTCTCCGGTTGGTTCGGCAGGTCCCGTTTTGAACTCGCAGGAGAAACGGAGCTAACACTCCCCCCCAGCCCCGCTCAACTAACTCCGGCTCCCCCAGCGATTCTGGAGAGCGCAGCTTCATCAGCACAGAGTTAACTAGGTCCAAGTTCACGCCGGACCGTTCTCTGGAAGATCTGAACACTGAACGAGCGATTTTCTTTTTCCTATAACTCAGACCGCCAGGCTACTTAAGCAGAACTTACACCCCGCCCCTCTCCCGCCTGGCACCTTCTCGGAAGCGGTCCGGGGAAGACCAGGCGCAGACCCCTGCCTCCCATGTGACACCGCGCCTGGGGGGGGCTGCCCTGAGCACAAGGCGGACGGGTGACCCAGAGAGCTCTTACCAGACCACTCCGAAAGCTCCGTATCCGATGGGCCTGTCCGGCTCGATGTCCAGCTGCTGCTGCTGCGGCAGGTGGTGCGAATGCGGGTGGTGGTGGTGCGCCTTGACGGCCGCGGCCTGCACTTGGGCCGGGGCCGCGGCGGCCGCCGGGCCGGGGGCCTGTCCCGGAGCCGGCGAGGGGAAGTAGGGCTGCTGGCTGGGGTTGAGCATCACCGCCGCGGCGGCCGCGGCGGCGGCGGCGGCAGCGGCCGTGGTGGAGGCGTGCTGCTGCTGCACCGGGTGCACGGCGGCGGCCGAGCCCGGGTGCAGGTGGTGCTGGCCGGCGTGGTGGTGGTGGAGGTGGGGGGGAGGCAGGTGCTGGAGCTGGTGGTGGTGGTGGTGCGGGTGTTGCGCCGAGGCGCCGCCGTTGTACGCGGCCATCATTTTTGCGGCGCTGGTAGCCGTGGTCCCGCACAGAGCCATTCAACTCCGCCGACAAACGACCAGCCGGGAAGAAAAGCCACCCCTCTCCTTCCTTCTTTTTGTAGTATTTTCGTGTAAAAGTAGGGTGAATGGAGAGCAGGGAAGAGGGGGAGAGGGGGCGAGAGGGGACGAGGGGGTGGTCAGACGGGCATTGGGCTGTCACCCCACCAGGCACGGCACGGAAGGGGAAAAAAAAAATCCCAAAATAAAAAAAAAAGTGAGGAAAATAAATTAAATAAGCTCGAGCCCCGCCATCGCTTGTCTGAGAGGACGGCTCACTCTCTCCGGCACCTCATCTCCACGCAGGAGGGGCCTGACCCACTTCCCGGGGTAGGGGGCGACTTGTCCCGGGTCCGGCCCAGCAGCGTCCCGGCCGGGGGACAGCGGCAGCGAGGACACAACCTTGCCTTGCCCGGCCTCCAGGAGATAGCGCGCACACACACGCACACGCAATAACAACGAAAAGAGGATGATTAAAAGCTCAAAACGGTACTCCTCCGGCGGGGAACGACCCGTTTCTCTCCCCCCCCCACCCACCCACCCCAACAATACACAGACGCAACGGCCTTCAACACTCCCTCATTGTGGACGCCGGGGTACCCCCTCTGTCTCTCCCTCCTCCCGGGGGGCAGGATCTCGCCCCTCTCACGGCACGAAACAGCCGGGCTCCCGGATCACACGGGGTGGGGGGCAATCATCTTTTTAATTTCCTCATTTTTGACTCCTTTGGATCAAACCCCCCACCGCCACCTCCTCTTCTCCTCCTACAGCCGCACTTGTGCGCCAGGCAGCTGCGCGCAGTTTGAGAAGTTGGGAGGATGGATGTCGGCTCGCCGGTCTCTAGGAGAGATCTGGTTTTCGCCCCGCTTTTATTTCTCGTTTAGATTTTGTGCTGGGGGTGCCGGTGTTGTTGTTGTTGTTGTTGTTCCTCTTGGAGACACAAAACCAGAATTGCACAGCAGCAAATCCGACAGCGGGGTCTGTTGTTGAAGGCAAGCGGAGCCACAAGCCGAGAAGATGGGGTCTGGCTGAGACTGAGTCGGGCGGCGGGGGGTTTGGGGGGGGGCAGCCGGCCTGGAGGCTCTCCCTCGCTCACCCTATCTCTTCTCCCCCCGTTACTGTGTTTTTTTTAAAACGACGGCGATTTCCGCGCCCCCGTGTTTCCAGAAATCCGGATCATTTTCGTGAATAACCCCCCCTCCAGGTCTCTCGCCCTGGCTGCGAAGGAAAAGCAAGTCTTCCCCAGGCACGGAACAGTCAACTTATCTTTTCCATGGGCGTCCAGTTCTGCCGGCTTTGCTAGCCTGTCTGCCGCCCCCCCCCCCACACCGCTTTCACAGCATGAAAACAAAAGTAACCTCCCCCCCCCCAAATTAAAAAAATTCAAATAAAACACACCCCAGGCCGGCTCCGCCGTAGAAACAAAAACAAACCGCCACACTCCCGTCTCCCCTGCGCCGGACAGAGCGCTAGCTGCACTGAGGAAGACACGCGCCGCCTAAGATTCAGGCGACCCGCCCACTGCCCGCGTCATCGGCGCCTCCCAGCCAATAAGAGGGCAGGCAAGGAACACTGTGACTTGTGACAGCCAATAGGTGTGCCTCCTCCGCGTCGAGGCAGCTGGAGTGACAGGGCCGAGAGATTTAAATCTCTCGAAACTGCCGCCATTGTGGCTCAAGGCGACTCGTGCTGAGCGCTACCTCGCCTGCCTTCCCGTGGATCCAAAATGGCAGGCGGAGTGAGCGCAGTTTCAATACGTCATGGACGAGACTGTACACCAATCATTGAACGCCAAGGGCAGAGTTTTCCTGTCTCCGTCAGATTAGCCAATCGTTGTTGACGCAGCCAGACGAGACTGGGGTTTTCGCTCGGTCACGGCTAGCTGTAAGAGGCGTGCTGTATAGGGATTTTAAAATCTTAATCTTCTGGTTACCTCAGGCAGAGAAGGGGCCTTTATGAGAAAATATAATTAAGACGCCGAATTCCTGTGCGTATACAAAAGATGATGCGCCCCACACGCGAGGTCAACTTAATAAGAGCAAGTGTGTGTTGGCGCCCCCTGGTGTCCACGGTTTGTCATGGCAGTGAATGGTAATACACAGGGTCATCCCGGGTTCATTGAGGAGTACTACCACGAACAGGTGTTTGCACGAGTTGCCTTGCAAACAAATAAAACCTCCACTTCTCCTCTTGTGTTCTGGTTGCAGGTAAACCACAAATTCCCCAGTTGCGTTTTGTTTATGCGAAGAGACCATTACCATCTCATTGCAAGCATGCCTTCTCATTAAAACAGACCATAGGGTCCATTGAAATGGACCCCATGCATTGAAAGAGGGAGGCAGTCACAGGGTTAGTCCTTCAAAAATATTCCAACACATCATCACAGGAAAACACTCAGACCTGCATTAAAATTCCACGCAGTGGAAGTGTTGGCACTATCAGCAGGGAATAAATGGCAGAATACATTAGCTTTGTTGCACAAATGCTGTGATACTGTGTATCCAACAGAGTTGTGCTACTGTCGAAAATAAAGGCACCCCTATAGATTTCCGAAGCCCTGGGTAGCTCAGTTGGTAGAGCATGACGCTCATAATCTCAGGGAAGTGGGTTTGTGTCCCACGTCAGGTGTGAGGTTCTCTAATAACCCATACCGAGCAGCAGCAGTATGGGGCTGGGTTGGTGCAGGAGGGTCACATATCCGTGACAACGGCAACAACACTCGCACTGTCTGCGCAGAAGAGAGGCCTGGCGATCTACTTCCTGTCCTCCCATGAAAGCCCTGTGGATAGTGCCGGCGGACCTGTCCGTAGGGTAGGGTAGAAACACCGTCTCTCTGGTTGTCTGGCTAGTCGTTACAGGAGGATTCCTTCAGGAGTGGTAAGGTGAGGAATCCATGACAAAATAAGAATAAATTTGAGGGAAAATACCCCGGTCATATTTTGCAATCCCTCTGACAACAAAACTGAACGAAAAGAGCATTACTTCACAACATCAGCAGGTGGTAGGCGCAGAACAAGATTGAGACGTTTCATTATTGGACGTGACATGTCACATTAGCATGAAAACTACATATTAATTTTTTTTTTGGGGGGGGGGTGGGGGTTAGTTTACTGGGTTGCAAGATTTAGCAGCGGTGTGAAGGCAAATGGGCTACCTTCATCAATTTCCCTACGGGATTAATAAAGCATTATCTATCTATCTACCTTCCTGCCGCTGGCGTGTTCAAATATCGAACGAGCCGCCCAGTTGCTCTCTCCTGGTCAGCGTTTGGCGGTAACGTGAGGGCGCGGGCACCAGCTGCGCATTCCATGTCACGAGACTGAAGTTCGGGCCTATTATGACCTGATCCAGGGGTGTGGAGTCGCAGGAGATGGATTTAGGCCTGCAAGGTCTTTGTCTGAAGCCTGGTGTCCTGTGCCTGTATACATCTGCCATCAAACTGCTTTTGTCCTCCCTGTGTTCCTTCCTGCCACCAACTGGGAACAGTTTAGCAACTGACAGAAAGAGTTCTGATGTCACACATACTGGAAAACAAAGGCTTGCTGAATTGTTTTCTTTTTTCGCCCTGCTCAGTCAGTAGGAAACAACGGAGATGCACCAGACTTTTAATCCTATTATCCTCTCTAATAATAACAGCGATAATAAATCCAGGCATTTTGTGTGATGCTTTTCATTTCTAAGGGTTTCCAAATAGCATTTTACTGTACATACAGGGGGGAACCCAGTTCGTCTCATATTGAAACGTTCTTCCCAAATACCCCCCTGGCCTTTACCAATCATGGCCTCATAATAATCCCC
The DNA here is from genome assembly GCF_059453375.1 of Lepisosteus platostomus. Classification (NCBI taxonomy): domain Eukaryota; kingdom Metazoa; phylum Chordata; class Actinopteri; order Semionotiformes; family Lepisosteidae; genus Lepisosteus; species Lepisosteus platostomus. Next base: position 9,493,762 of record NC_142632.1, read on the forward strand.
ATCTCTGAACTGGCTTCATCACTCTGCTCTCCTCCCTACTAAGAGCTGGTGTGTGTGGAGTGTACTGGTGCATCATCCAGGTGGGGCTGCACACTGGTGGTGGTGGAGGGGATCCCCATTACCTGTAAAGCGCTTTGAGTGGAGTGTCCAGAAAACTATATATAAGCATAATTGTAATAATTATTATTACATGCCTACGATGGGTCTCTGTTGGTGATTAAATTCACTGTGTTGTGGATTATTCATTCATTATTCAGGTATAACATCTTTTCACTGGAAGAGTCAGAACACCCTTGATAGATGACATTCAAAGATTTTTCCTTCATTGCAGACTCTGGTCAACTTGGCCTAAATTCCCAGATCTTCCTAAACCGTTCCCTTTTTCAAGTGCACACTGTGGGTTTCGGAAAACCCGAGAGCAAAACAGACTTTGAAACCCAGGCTTCTGGCACCACTTACGCCAGAGATCTGCAGCCCAAAGAAATTCTTTTTTTTTCTAGTTTTAAGATGCACTAATTATCAACAATTAATTCATCCCCAGCCCAACCTCGAAATAAGAGCACTGTCCTCTTTAACGCAAAGCCTGCTTTCCCTGTGTGCTTGAAGCCTGCTCCAGAAACTTTGCCTCAGTCCCACTCTCTTCGGCTGGGGCTATGGGGTTCTGTGGCTCCTGCACTGATTTATACACTGGAGCGAAAAAGGCACGCCGATAATCAGGAGAGTGGCACAGGCGTAAAAGACAAGGTGATAAATTATCCGAATAATGGCATCGACCTTTACTTGTGTGCCTCTTAATTACCTTAATTAATGATTCCTCTTGACGAGGGTAAATTGGGTCACAGTGTTCTCGTAGCATTGGAGCGTATTCCTCTGGACTCGCAACCCTATCACCATTGCATATTTCACTTTCAGATGTAAGTTGTTTCCCAGAGGAACTCCTAACACTACTGTAATCACCATAGAAGGAACTCCTGTAAAGTAAGAATCCTTTCTATGAATCACCCCTATCACAGACTGTAAGCCATCTATACTTTACAAAGTAAATTACTGGCATAGCACATGATTCTTTAAATTTCAATGTCATTTTCTTTTAACAGGAAATTTATATATTGGCAGAATATGTGGTGCATTTACTCTATTTGTTTGTTAAAGCACCTAATCTGGCGTTTATTAATTTCCTTGGACAAAAATATAACTGTCAGAGAAATGAGGCGCATTCTGCAGGTACAGTATATTCATATATAAAGTCATATTAACAGCAAAACTTCAGAAGTCTGAAGTTCTTTATTCCTCGTTTAAATATGTCATACATGGACAATGAAATGAAGGGTCTGAAATCAAAAAGTAATTGCGGTGCGTTTAAATTACAGGAATTAGGGGGAGATGAATCAGATGCTCTTACCCAGTTAGGCTGGGGTTTGTATGTGTTGACCAGGGCTCAGTGAGGAGGGGAGATCACTCACAAGGACTTCCCTGACAAACAGCACCTTGCCTACTGATTCAGTTTCACCTCATTCGTAAGGAACCCCATTATTTATTTCCTGCTTTGAGTATCAGATTGGTTTTCATTTAATTACCTTTCTTCCGGCCACAAGCCTGGAATATTTCAGACCGCCTGAGTTTGGCATTTTACTTCTGATGCCTCCTCTGCTGGCAAACCCATCAGCTCATTCTGCAGGTCCAAGCCCCTCCATCTCTGTGCTCTGCTCAGGCGCGCTGTCAAGTAGGAAAAAGTGAGTTTGGATTTGACCATTCAATCATATCGGACTCCAGGGGCACTCGAATCCCATGTGAAGGAGCTGATGGTTTTTATATTCCTGTTGCAACGTGCTTTGTTATTGAATGTTCTAATTTCATTCTTTAATTAGGCAAATTAAGCATTGTTTCCAGGTGGTATAAAGTCAGACTTGGTGGCAGACATGGTCCTAGGAACCTGATACTGTACACTCTCCCATTTTACAGATGTATTAGGCTATATGCAGTGTATGCAGGACAAGAGGTAAGTGTGTATTGTGAGTTGTAAAACCAATCAGCAAAGTGTAGCAAAGCACAGAGAAATCATGGTAAACAGTGCAGATTTCAGATATACACAATCTTGTAAAGCCATGCAAATTTACAGTAGGAAGTATTTCACAAGGTGCATACTGTTCAGCTTTTATACAATAAATACTCACAGGAAGCATTTAGGTCCTTCTAGTGTCTTCTGATGTCACATATACTCATTAAATATAATAGTCATGCATATGTCATTCATTTATTTCCCTTCAGGATCAATAAAGTCTTATTTATCTATCTCAACCCAATTCAAACTGCCGAAACTCAGAAAAGGGTTAAAGATCTCTTGCATTGCCATGTGTTAGTGGCACACTTTCCAAAGACAGCATGGCTCTTGTCTGAAGACTGGTACTGTAATAAAAAGGCTCAGATTAATACAGAAGATTTACAACTGGAACTCAGTCAAAGGGGCCCCTCCGATCTGCTTGCCCAAAGAGGCATTTAAGGCATGCACGCAGGAGTACTGCTCAACACATCCTGCATGTTAGACATCAAGTCCAGCTACATGAGCATAAAGATGATTACATTTCTCTCTACATGCGTCAGAAATGGCCTGTTCTGCAGTGACCCAGATCATTACAGACTGGAGCTCCAGGGGCATTGCGTGGAGCAACCGAAATGAAAGGAGGAAAAAAGAAAAACTCACTGCCAGGGTTGAAACGATAAACTGTGGAGCTATTCCTCCTGCAATCCTAAGCCCCCAGCCTACAGCCCCCAGCCTAGTATTAATTTTCCTCAGGAGCCCCTCAGAACTGAATTTCGCATGCTCGTGTTTCATCCCAGATGCCTTTCAACCTTCAGTACTTTTGGTTTTGAAGGCTATCAAAGTCCCTTATGGAGTCTTATGCTCTGCAGTCTCTGCTGCACGTATCACATACTGAGGGCACGGGAAAAAATAAAGGACTTGTGCACATGGCTAGTCCCATGCTTTATCTTTAGTCGCTCCTAATCCTGATCAAACTGTATCATGCCTGTGACTCCGACGTGCTGAGGACCCAGCCTGTGGCCTATGTCCCCTGAGTGCAGCATTGGAAAGCCACGTAAGAGAGTTTAGCAGCCCTTGGTGCTGCACGAAATCACCTCAAAACGCCACACAGTAGTTTCATGCACCAGATCCCACTCCTGCCAGCGCTACGGCTTCTGCACACCAGCGTTTTGAGAAAGTGAGCCCAGAGCATAGACAGACCACTCCAGTGGGCACCGCTCGCCAGTGCAAAGTGGGTGGCGGGCTGGCCGCTGAGGTCCACATGCCTGACCAGCAGCCCGACAGCTGGGCCGGCTCTTGCCTTGGGCGGGGTTGTCAGTGAGGTCAACCGCATTTCACAGCTGACTGACAAACTTCATCTCTGCATCTGTGTTAACAACAGCAACCTGGGGCTTCACAGGGAGTCTGCTAGCGCTATGATGTGCATGTCTTAGTATATCCCTGGGCACTATCGCTAACGTGGAAGGTATATGTTTTATATACCTTTATATACCTTATACACCAGCTTTCGTTCAATAGACATATTATAAAGCTTTTACGTGATTAGTTAAATGAAGACGTATATCAGGTATATCAAAACTTCATCAGGTGGCAGGAAAAGGTTATTTAAACTTCTACTCTCGCCCTGTTATTCTGGTCCCTGGGGCTGCATCTGAAGTTGTCGCACTGGTGTGTGATTTCATTTTGTTGGTCTACGTCTCTGTACCATGAGGGAGGTCAAAGAAATGCAAAACTATTCATGCTTGCTTATTCTGACCTTACGAAGAGCGGTGTGGAGGAATCAATGTGGTTTATTGATTAACTGAAATGTACATCACTGCAGAGATTGTTTCATTTCGTCTTCACCAGAGTCACATGCAGGGCTTGGTACAATACCTCCAGGTAATTCTGTTACAGTGCAGCTGAAGCTAGTTGCTCGGTGACATTTATTTTTTGCAACCCCCATGCATTTTCCTACCGCAACGGTGTCTGAACTGTGATGTACACATACTGTGCTGGATTTGAGTCCTTCAGCTGTAGTGCGTGATGCAATGCTTCTATAATTTATGCTATTCTTTTTGCATGCATAATATTCCCACTTGATTTAGTGTTTGCCAGAATAAATTCACCCTGAAGCCCAGAGAAGGGAAGGGGAGGGGGGAGGAGAGGGAGGGTGATGATTGTGATGGAAATCCCAACTTTTCGTTTAGCTGCTACAGATTTGAAAAATTGCACCCCAGCCGGGAATAACCTGCAGCAGTACAAGGTGTATACTAGACTAGAGAGAACAAGAAAGCAAGGCTAGGATGATGGAATGATTTAAAAAGTGTCAGTCATCCTTCCTGTTTGTTCATAAATTTATAATCTGTTTAATTTTCCTTCCAGAGATTTGAAACCTCTACGGAAGAACATAAGGCTACAAGGAAAAGGAGGTCATTTAGCCCACTGAGCTCGTTAAGTAACTGATTGATCTGAAGCTCTCATCCAGCCATTTCCTGGAAGAAGCCAGGGTATTGCTTTTGACAACATGGCTAGGTAGCTTGCTCCATACCCCCACATGCCTTTGGGTAAATCAGTGCTCTACTTACTCTGATTATTTTTGCAAACAACCAATCTTGTCACCCCATCTTGCCACCACCTGCGTTCACGTTGTGCGAGCCCCACAGAGCCCACTGCAGAGTGAGCATTGAGTCCAGGACTGAAACACCTCTCACACTATACCAATGCACATGTAACGAACAGTTCTTTCCGGACCCTATGCGGACGACACAGTCCGACGGAGTGGGGGAACACTGGGGAAACGTCATGCAGGAAAACAGGGCTGAAGACAGGGGGGCGTGTCCAAGGTGCGCTGGTGCACGGGGGAGGTGTGGCCGAGGCGAACAATCCCAAAAAATAATCCATAGAGTATCCAAAACACGAAGGTAAGTCCAAAACCAGGAGATCCATCAGAACTCGGAATTAAAAACCACGAAGGCCGGGTCGGAACCGGCGGACGGGAAACAGGAACGGGAACGGAGGTTAAAACCTTAACGGGACCAGGCGCTTCCTGGTCCCGGACTCGCACGATATGGAAATCAGATGCAGAGCCCGGAAGAGCGTCAGCGCCTGGCTTTTAAGGTGGGCAGGGAATGGGAAACAGGTGCAGAGAATGAAGTCTTTAGTGAAAGGGCTGGAGCACCCTTAAGGAGGGGGGACTATAGTCGTGACAGCACACTCACAAGCATCCAGCATGCCACAGGAGGTCCAGTGGCACAGCAGACTGGAGTTGCTGCTCAATGCTCAGTCCTGCTGGCACTGCCAGGTGGGCAGTCAAAGTTACCTTTAGCTCATAACAGAGCCTAATAGGGGGCTCCAATTGTGTTGCAAACATTAGCTGCTTCAGCCAAGCAAGAGAAACACTGAATTATTAGACTCATGGGGTGTGAAGCAAAGTAGCAGCGTGGTAGCAGCAGGGGTCAGGGCATCTGGGCTTGTAACTGGAAGGTTGTAGGTTCAAATCCCAGGTGAGATGCTGCTTCTGCTGGACCCTTTGAGCAAAGGCACCCAAATTGCTCCAGGAAGACACCCAGCGGTGCAAATGAAAGTTGCTTTGGATAAAGGTGTCGGACAAATGAGTAAAAGAGAAGGAAAAACAGCATTGCTTGAGCAAAGGATGCCTGGGCATGGAAACTGTGGTCGGAGCTGTAACAGAAAGCAGATAGTGAACATGCACACATTAAATATATTGGGCATACGGCGGAGGATGGGGAAGACAGTTTGAGTGACCTAAATACAGCCCATTTAGCACCGTTCTGCAGTCTGCAGCTGATCAATCAGTGCATTCAATTGTAGAGTGCTGTACATAACAGATTAATAAACAAGACAGGGCAATCCAGGATCTCATGTTTTAATTAGTGCAATCCACTAGTGCACTGGAGGCAGAGAGCTGCTCGGTAGCTCCAGAAACTCCACACACCCACTTCCAGCACGGCTGAGAACGTTATTAAAATGAATCAATCATGGTCAATTTGAGCGCAAAGGAAATCTGAAAGACATGCCTCTTAAAAGTGATTTGCTAATCTGATGTTCTTTTATCTCTACCCCGGAGCGTTCCGCTTCACAACCTCATTTGCTGACTCCCTGGCTTCTTCTTCGTTCATTTTCCTTTTTCCCAGTGAAAATGTGACAACGCTCTTGGTGATTGGATTGTATGTCCCCCCAGTAAACACTAGTTGCTGTGTGTAACCTGTTCTATTAGTTAGACCTGTGATAAGAAGGTTGCTTCTCCAACATGTAAGAGAGATTAGTTTTGACATTCCAATAAAAGATTGACAGACCACTAGAAGATTGTATTGGACCACCAGTTAACTCAATAGGTCACTGGTGCCCAGTCCTGGTCCTGGAGGGCTGGTTAGTGTGTCTCCAGGTTTTCCATGTCCCCTTAAAGCAGTCTGCACTGAAAACCTTGAGATAAGATTCCTCCAGGATCAGAATTGGGGATCCCTGCCCTAGCTCATCATTTCAGGCATTTTTCTAAGAAATTGCAATAGATGCACGTGCTAACAGAAGGAAGCTTGTAGTTTTGGGGAAAAATTGTCAAGGAAACCAAGGGTTTCTTGGCTGACATAGCTAAACCCAGGAAATAATACTATTTGATTAAGATTTATCTGCAATGTGAATCGCATGTTAAAATATGTAAATGTGGTCCAACCACAGCAATCATATTTCAGATTCAGCCTGTTTTTCCCACGCATGCAGTCTGCAGAATTGTAGAACTGCACAATGAACCCTTAATCCATGTCTTCCCATGAAGAGACAACCCTAATTACCCCGTTCATCTTTAAGAGGCTGTGACTGTTCTTCCACACTCTGCTGACAGCGGTTTTCATCTTGCTGACACAAAAGTATCGTACAAAAGGACACATAATATACCGCCAGAGAGCAATAAGCTTCAATGCTGTAGAACACTGTATATGTATACCAGCATGAACAGATGAATGAAAGAAGCATTTTATATGGATAGCTGTACTGTATACATGGAATGTCATTTAAAAAACGAAGCACAGAATCACTCCGTGACGTTTCTGATGTGGTTATGAAGGCAGCCAGGGAATTTCTTGCATTCAGCTACAGGTTTCAGCAGGTGGCACGGTGGCTCAGTGATCTGCATTGCTGCCTCGCTGCCCAGGGTTTAAGTCCAGACCTGGGGTGCTGTCTGTGTGGAGTTTGCATGTTCTACCTGTGGGTTTCCTCCAGGTGCTCTGGTTTCACAGTCCCAGAACATGGTAGGTTAGGTTGGTAGGTTAATTGGGAAAACTGGTAGGTTAATTGGGAAAACATACGGGTAAGCTGGGAAAACTGGTCCTGGAGTGAGTGTGTGTGTTCATGCCTGTGTCTGCCCTGTGATGGACTGGTGTCCCATCCAGGATGTACACTGCCCTGCTCCTGTTGCTTGCCGAGATAAGTTGCGGCTCCCCTGAAACCCTGTATCGGATAAAGCAGTTGGAAAATGGATGGATGGATGATCTTCAAACTACCTGATTGCCCGAATCACCTGCTTCATTGAACAGTACTGAGCAATTCAGAAACTGCCCCTTTAGGAGTGATCTAGAAAAGCTGCATGACCTGGGTGGGGCTCCCCTGGAATGTGTTGATAGCAGCGCCCCCTCCTCCCCACAGACCTGCAAGGACAAACTACCCCAGATCACTGTCAGAGCCTCGGGTAAGGAGCCCAGCTGCACACGTAGGTATTGCTGCCTACCTTGGTTCACCTGTGGCTTAATTGTAAAATCCTTTAGGATACCTGAGAGTAATGAGGCAGGCTGTACAACTGTGAGAGCCGTGCAAAACAAAATAATACTTCTGAAAACTCTGTCCAAATGAGCTCTCAGACAGATCCAAGGTACTTTGGATTTCCAAACTCCAGGTGCCTGTTTTCCTGACAGTTTAAATTCAATCATGGAAACTTCAAATGTCAGATTAAATTGTTCTGGAGTGAGAAAGCTGAGTTTTGTAAACCTTAGACGGGGAGTCGTTATTGAGTGACAGTAGCAGAGCTGTGCTGTTTTTAGAAACACACCTGAGAGCAGTTTCTGCAGGGGAGTAAAAACTCAACTATCATTATTGCTTCACAAGCTATTAGCAATCACCTGTCTGTCTGAAGCATTTATCCAGAGAGAATTACCTTGATACCACTGGGTGTTTTCCTGGAGCAATCTGAGTGAAGCATTTTGCTCAAGGGAACCACAGCCACAGCAGCCATATCGCAGCAGCCATATCACCCTGCCGCTCCCAGCTCCCAGCTGGTAGCCCACTGAAGCCCAGCAGCTGTGAGCCTGGTCAGTACCTGGATGGGAGACTCCTGGGAAAAACTAAGGTTGCTGCTGGAAGAGGTGTAAGTGGGGCCAGCAGGGGGCGCTCATCCTGTGGTCTATGTGGATCCTAATCCCCCAGTATAGTGACATTCTGCTGTAAACAGGCGCCGTCCTTCGGATGAGACATACAACCGAGGTCCTGACTCTCCGTGGTCATTAAAAATCCCAGGGCGTTTCTCAAAAAGAGTAGGGGTGTTACTCGGGCATCCTGGACAAATTTTCCCTTGGCCTTTACCAGTCATGGCCTCCTAATAATCCCCATCTCTGAACTGGCTTTATCACTCTGCTCTCCTCCCCACTGAGAGCTGGTGTGTGGGGAGAGTACTGGTGCATCATCCAGGTGGGGCTGCACACTGGTGGTGCTGGAAGGGATCTCCACCACTACTGTAATGTGGAGTGGAGTGACCAAAAAAACACTGTATAAGTGTAAGTGATTATTACTTATTAATATTATTATTATTGAGTTTCACACTCTGAGGGAGCAGGCTAAGCTGACAAAGGGAAAGACTAGCAGGGTACTTGTTCTACAGTGTGTCATCAGTTCCAGCGGTCATGGCAATACCTTGTCGAATTTGGTTTTGAAAAGAAGTGATGTGATCTCACAATGCTTGCAGCAATATCTCCCAGAAGTTTGACGTTTGTGGAACAATATTGGGGAGATCTTCGGCTAGCAGCGAATCGATAAGGACTGAAGAAATGTATCGATAGGCAGTATGTACTATCTGTATAAGTAAGCAATTTCTATATCTAGGCTACTGTGGCCAGAGCTCATCCTGGCCTCTGTGGAGTGAGTGGACTAGAGAGCATGTGACTCCCTTCCCCCCTGAATGAGACACCAGTCCATCTCGGGGATCCCTCCCAACACTGCAGGTCCCCACTCATACAGCTGGGTGCACTGGAGCAACTGGGGTACAACAACTGGTCTGCAGGGGAGACTCGGACAACCTGTCAGCGATGAGACCAGAGACTTACTCACGTATATAAGTACTGGACACTTATTAAATAGGCTGCATTACAAAATATTGTCACATCAATAGTACTAGTAATATAGAAAATACAATGTATTTCGACTGAAAAAGGAGCATTGAGTGTTGTGCTTAAGGTTTAAATACTGTATAAAAAATGTTTCAATTTGAGTCATTTGAGCACTGCTGGGAGCCCGAAAGTTGTTTTCAGTAGTTTGACCTCCTCCAAAACCTATTATGCCGTTCAACAATTTAATACAACAATATTAAATTAGTTATTAAAGACCTCCAGGTGGTGGTACACACACACACTCACAGTAGCAAATGAAAACCTGGTTGGCTCTTTCAATGCTGCCACCAAATCCCTCGTCTTTGACCTCATGTGTTATTGGGCTCAGAGGGGGACATTTGAAAAAAAAAAGATCCCAGGTTAGGAAAAGAACTGAGAGAAAAAGAACAAACACGAATATTAAAATTGCAGCCGCCTCTTAATGAGTGTGTGGATTTGAACGTGAATTTAAAGTTATTGAGTCAGACACCTGTGAAGGGTGGAACAGACGAATGCCTCATAAAATTGAACTTCAAATGATTAAAATATAAAATGCAGATTGTGGCTCAGAATAGGTTTGCATAATAATGGCGTGAAAGTGATTTGACTTACAAATGATCTCCCGACTACACTTTTCACAGGAGTTTGTTCCAGCATACATAAGGGGAAAAAGAAAAGTCATAATTCACATTGTTCTCATGGTGTCCCACTACACAGGGCAGGGGAGGAGCAGAGTTAAAAAACAGGCACGGTCAACTGACTCCTTTTTCTTTCAAAGACCCCAAGCAGGATCCGGAACAGAACCCCACAGAGACAGAGTCGAACCCCGAACCCTGCGGCTGAGCCCTGACCTCAGTTCTGCTTCAGTATGCAACAGAACTTTTTTGTATGCATTCACTGATTTAATATTACACTTCTTTTTCAGAGTCAGCTGAAAAAAGACAAGTTAAAATGCCATTTACCAGCACCACTGATATACAACTACACCTACACCTTCACAACCTAAATTCTTACATCCCCAGCTACAGTACTAACCTGTGACCTCGTGCTTTTCAACAGATAGGTGGACATGACAGCTGACCAGAGCCTTTTGTTAATATGGTAGCGGGCTTGACTGCAGCCTGGCCTCCATTCCTAGTGCAGAATGTCATGTTCTCTAGGCATGTTTCGGTCAGATAGATATGTCTGATGCAGGGGCCTTTCTGACTAGTCACGGACTGACAAGCTCTGTCAATGACAGATATCATTCCATTTGTATATCTTCAGGGACCTAGGTCTGGGTCTTAGTCTTCTAAACATTTGTGTGTGTGTGGGGAACGCAGTCACTGCAGGAGGTTCTTGATTGTTGATTGTTATCTGTTAACGAGGGTCTGTGTACTGCGACTTGGGGGAGGGGCACCTCTCTCTGTAGGCTTGCTTCGCTGTGCTGTTGAATAATGAGACACAGTTTAGTGCAGCTGTGTTTGGATCAGAGCCAGGCTAGTCATGTGTTGCATCCTTACGCTGTTCAGCCTCCTGTTTGCAAGCATCTCCTTTTGTCAGAGGGCTTCCAAAAGCAATGAATGAACAGCAGCCCTGTGCTCCGTGCTGTGCCAACAAAAGGCCAGCAGCCATATCACCCTGCAACTCACAACTGGCAGCCCCACTGAAGCCCAGCAGGTGTGAGCCTGGTCAGTATCTGGATGGGAGACCTCCTGGGAAAAACTAAGGTTGCTGCTGGAAGAGGTGTTAGTGGGGCCAGCAGGGGGTGCTCACCCTGCGGTCTGTGTGGGTCCTAATGCCCCAGTATAGTGACGGGGACACTATACTGTAAACAGGTGCCGTCCTTCAGATGAGATGTAAAACCGAGGTCCTGACTCTCTGTGGTCATTAAAAAAATCCCATTGGCCCTTACCAGTCATGACCTCCTAATAATCCCCCTCTATGAACTGGCTACATTACTCTGCTCTCCTCCCCACTGAGAGCTGATGTGTGGTGAGCGTTCTGGCGCACTATGGCTGCCATCGCATCATCCAGGTGGATGCTGCACATTGGTGGTGGTGGAGGGGAGTCCCCATTACCTGTAAAGCGCTTTGAGTGGAGTGTCCAGAAAAGCGCTATATAAGTGTAAGCAATTATTATTAATTATAAAAAGCATAAAGCCCCACTCCTTTCATGTGCTGCGTTTAACAGGAGCATCCCTGAGCGTTCAGTCACAATGTCCACTGCGCACTGACACGAGCCCAGCCCTGAGACATTCTTCCACTGCAGAAATCTGTCTCCATCTCCATTAACAGCCTCTTTTCAAACTCCATTCTCACGGTCATAAACATCTGCAGAATAATGACAGCTCATTGAGGGAAGACTTTTGCTATGATTGCAACACAATGTGGGGTCAAAGAGATGTTCTTTTTCCCAATGGGGGTAATTTCTGAGTGAAGACCTGTTATTTGACCTGCAGCAACAGCATAACCTGCATTATATTGACCTTAACTGTATATAGCAATATAGACACATCATTGCGAGGCTCAAAGTTTTAAGACAAGATCTGAAATTGCTGACTGACTGTAGACTCAAGGGTTTCTGTGCAATCCTTATTATATTGAAATCACAATGTGAGAACTATTAATCAAAAACACTAGGTGCTGCATCATCCAGGTGGGGCTGCACACTGGCGGTGGAGGAAGAGATCCCCATTACCTGTTAAGCTGTTTGAATGGAGTGTCCAGAAAAGTGTAAGGATATTATTATAAGGATATTATTATTAGCTGCATTATGCTGTATAAATGTCAATAACCCCTATTAAAAGGGATACACACTACACATACACTATCATGGACTTGAAAAGCCAAAGTCCTACTGTTTTTTTTTAAGTGACATGAGATCCATATGTACATTTGCCACATACAGCAGAATCATTTGCATAGGTCGACCGGGCTAGAACAAAAACGTCACTTCACTTGTCACCAGCAGGGGGGTGGTTGAGACCCGCGTCAAAGGAGACAGGAAAGTGTTAAGTGAGTTAAGTTTTAAGAATGCAGGCGAGAGTGACAGGTAATCTCCCTCACTGCTCTGTCTGCCGGGAGCACGCTTGGGACAGCGCACAGCTGGGGGGAAAGGCCAGGGAATAAATATTTGATAAAGAATAAAGTCTGTCGCTGCGGGAGACGACGACGCAGGAGTGTAGCACCAGCCCCGTTCAACGGCACTGAACCCAGTTCGCCAGAAGGGGGTAGCAGACATTGCAGAGGCGCTTTGGGCGGCACAACCTGCTTGGAGGGTGTGCTCCTGAAAACCTATCACTGTAATTTAATGTTATACCATTGTTTTTCTTTATATTGTACAATAATTCACCTGGCCAACAATACTATGTTACAGCTGGATATATCCTGGTAAGTTATCAAGCCGATCCCCTGAAGTTTTTTACTGTATTAAACCATGACTAAGAGTCCATTAACATCTCATCAAAGAGCTACATGAAGCCCGATTCATCACATTTTAGTCTCTGCTTCTACATTGTCGTTTGTTTCTCCTTATCCACACAAGAAAATTGCAAAACCAGCCAGCAGCTCTATCACCTTGTGGCTCAAAGCTTCCACTGCTGCTCAGCAGGTGTGAGCCTGGCCAGTACCTGGATGAGAGACCTCCTGGGAAAAACTAAGGCTGCTGCTGGAAGAGGTGTTAGAGGGGCCAGCAGGGGGCGCTCACCCTGCTGTCTCTGTGGGTCCTAATGCCCCAGTGTAGCGATGGGGACACTATACTGTAAAACAGGTGCTGTCCTTCGAATGAGATGTAAAACTGAGGTCCTGACTCTCTGTGGTCAGTAAAAGTCCTAGGGTGTTTCTTGAAAAGAGTAAAGCGCTTTGAACGGAGTGTCCAGGAAAGTGCTATACAAGTGTAAAGAGTTATTATTATAACACTTTGTTTAAAGATTCTGTGGCTACTTCCTGAGTGATCTTGACATGCTTGTAGAAATGAAGAGCACGTTCAGCAATAGACTGATCTGTCCACGGTGCGACAGGGAGCGCTACAGGAGGTCATTCTTGCCTTCTGGCATAAGACTGTACAACACATCCACCTTGCGTCTGGGCAGAGGCAACACTGACAGTGACCTGTTTCTGGACTGAACAGTAAACTGATACATCTGTTCTTTTTCTGTTTACAACCGTTTTTGTGCAATATATGCCAATATAAACATATATATACATTTATATTTATATTTATACTGTGCAATACAACTTTTTTGTGTGCTGTTCTGTTCTGGTTTGTTCTTTGTGTGTTCTGGACTGTGAGTAACTCTTCTTAGTGCACTTCTCACTGTACTGATTGCATTGTATTATTATTATTGTATCATTCGTTACACTGTTGCTGTGTTGTCTGTGTTAAGCTGCTGTTGCATTGCAATTTCCCTCACGGGATCAAAAGATCTATCTTTCATCTTCTATCATACAAACACACACATTCCTAAATTATTTTGATTAGGTATGGTCTGTAGCTTTTCTTTAATTACGTGGGGTTATATGGTTCAAATATTTATTTACTTATTGCAACATTAAGAATCTGTCATTTAATGTCATTCTTTCAAGGGTGGGGAGAGTGGTGTAGCACCTGCTGACGCACACCTGTGGTTTCTCTACCTCATATCACATTCGTTTTCATGGCTTGGCATTGTTTGTGTGTGTTTTCGTTGCAAAGAAAATTAGGTTCTTGGCTAAATTACTGTAGTCTGTAGCAACAATGATACAATGATACAGGAGATGTGGTCCCATCTGAGCTGTAACCTAAGAGCAAAATGTTAAAGATAATCTAGATGCCATGAATATGTACTTTATTACTGAATCACAGCTTGCTCAGTGCTCGTAAATGAGTGATGCATGGCAATACAACATTGTTTATAAAACATGCAGAACTGACCTGTGTCATTGGTTTCAACAGGCAATAAGTATCCAGCTAGAGGTTGAAATGGGAGTTAGCCAGTATTTATTTAGTGCGAATATGTCACTCATGAAGGTTTACAGGTAACTCTAAAAACTTAAGCCTTTCCTGCCCGCTGGTAGTTTCAAAGCAGGAACTGAAGAGACAGTCCAGTGCTTTCAGAAACGTCAGTCCAGGAGTTTTTAGAAATCAGCTTGCAGTCATTTCCCTGTAAACATCGGGGCCCAATCTAATTAATGTGACGCCAAGTCTTGCATATTTTATGAAAAGCGAAAAAATTAAAGTTCAAAAGTTGTAAACCCCCACGTGGGCTGTCGTACGTAGCCTTATTTAACGAGGCTATATTTGAAATCCGCTGCATCCTAGCAACACTGCGTCAGAACACTCTTATAGGAAACATTCAATTCCTTTCAGCATGTAATTATTTTCCCTGTTCTACCAGTTGGGAACCTTTTGAAGTGAAACACTGTTAAAATGTGTAGTGTTTACCGATAATTTCTTTTTTGTATCAGGTACATTATTTTTGTACATTTGATCTTTGGTCTACCCTTTCTGCAGGCGGCAAGTGGGAGAGGGGTGGAATTTCAGACTTGAATTAACCTTTATTAACCTTTATAGCCCCTAGGGGCACTTGTCTTGCCCATCAAGAGCTCATAACATATAACATATATGACAATAATACAATACAGCAACAGTACAATACCATGATACAGAACACATTTAACAACATTGCTCGGTCAGAACTCCCTACAGTATCATAAGGTTATAAACAGACGATTAGCTGATAAAGTGTCTAAAACAACAATAAAATAACCTACCTCCAACAGGAGGTGAGGATGCCAGTCTGGTCAAACGCCTCCCGGTCTGCATAATCAAAGCAGCCTTTGTCTTTCAGCTCTTGTCTTGGGGTGTTTGCTTGGCTTCCAGTACAGCCAGTGCTGACAGTGGGACTGAAGAAAAATAGAAACCAATAAGTTTGAAGGTGGGGGGCATTGTGGTGGCACAGTGTTAGCGTGCTGCCTGGCAGAGCTGGGGCTGTGGGTTCAAGTCCAGACCTGGGGGGCTGTCTGTGTGGAGTCTGTACGTTCACACTGTGCTTGGGTGAGTTTTTCTCTGGGCGCTCCGGTTTCCTCCCCCACTCTGAAGACACACTGGCAGGTTAATTGGTGTAAGTGCTTGTGTCGCTGTGTGTGCCCTGTGACGTCAAGGTTGTAACAACCGCTTACAACCGCTGTGTGCTGGGACAGGCTCGGACTCCCCTGCAACCTTGAACTGGATAAAGTGGATAGAAAATGGATCTTTCTCTCGGTCTTTCTGATTCTCCGGTATGTATGCTGGTTCCCCCAAAAGCAATTGCAAACAAGGAGGATGTTCCTCTGATGAAATGAAAGTTTACTCAAACAGCTCTTGGGAATCGCAACATTTGTTCCATATGAATCAGTAGTTTGTGTCCCATGAACCTCGAACGACAGCTTGAAATCTCCTACCTACCAGATGGAGATTTCTCCTGCCACCTAGCGGTTTCATCCTTCTTTATTCTTCATTTCAGCTGCAGTAATTCATCACCGGACTGCCGATTTGCTACCAGGCGCGCTGGCGTGACCACGACGCGGAGTCTCTCGGATGCCTTGCGCTTCATCACAGCTAAACGGATTAGCGCGGCAGCCTGTACCCACCCATGAGCAGCTCTGTCACACAAGGCGGGTAGAACAGACCCTGGCGTAAAACGGTGACAAATGCAATTCTGAAATTGTTTGTAGCCGCAATGATAGTAGGAGATGTGGTCCCATCTGTATTTACAAACTGAAATGTAAATACTGTACAAGCTGGGTAAATGAGCGATTATGTTTTGAATATTCGTATTCAAAATAACATTTTAACAAGTCATTGCAGTGAAAATAAAAATAATAACTTTTGAACACTTTAATTTTACAGTTATCTTCCAGAAATGTATAATCCACATCCGCTATTTTGTGAGCATTTTTTTGTTCAGAAAAGGTTAATGAATTATGTCGCCGCAGTCCATAGTCAGCAGTTTGACTTTAAGAAATGTAGAAAAATATTGCCGGTGGCCACTGGGTGACGCTGTTTCCCGAGTTGGGCGAACACGCTTTAATCGAAACGGACGCATTGACCTCGCTCCGTGCTGGACTGGATAACCCCTGCCAGTCTCACGGCTCGCCAGACACGTCCCACAAGTGTCTGTCCGCTTCACGCAATCACGCAGGACGGTGATCTCATCAGAGAATTGCATTTCAAAGGAAACAAACATAGGAAACATTCATCATCATTCATCTTTTGCTCCATTATTTCACTTGGAGATCAAAAATTAATTTTAGAATTGACACCTATCTCCTGGGCTCCACCCCCCCCCCCCTGTACTGGGTGAAGCTGTTTAGAAAGTGGATGGATGAATGATGTGCTGGAGACCCAATTATACACAGTGGCACCGTTGTTAGCATTGCTGCCCTGCAGCGCTAGGGTCCTGGGTTCAACGCCAGACCTGGCCGGGGAGCTATCTGTGTGGAGTTTGTATGTTCTCCTAGCATTCACATGGGTTTCCTACAGTTTCTCCAATGTCCTTCCAAAGTCCATAAAAATACTGGTGGGTTAATTGGCTTCTGGGGGAAATGGGCCCTGGTTTTCAGAGCACTCTAATTATCTGTGTTCGTGGTCTGTCAGCCCTACAATGGACTGACGTCCCGTCCAGGGTGTAGCCTGCCTTGTGCCTGTTGCTTGCCAGGATAGGCGTAGAAAATGAATGGAAGGCACTGACTCTCTGGAGTAAGTCCGAACGACCTGAGAGGAGCGCCTCGCTCAAGAGAGCAACAGCAGAGTCCCAGCCAGGATTCGAACCCACAGCCCTTTGTTGCAGAGCCCAGAACATTATTACATTCAGCTGCCTGGTAATAATAATAATTAATAATTGCTTACACTTATATAGCGCTTTGTCTGGACACTCCACTCAAAGCGCTTTACAGGTAATGGGGATCCTCTCCACCACCACCAATGTCCAGCATTCCAGGACAGGTAGGCGCAGCCTGTCCTGGAATATCCTCTGTAATGCACCTGGAAATGACACTTACTTGCAACTGATTTGGTTCACTCATTTCCTGGCAGCTCAAGAATCTAGATTTTTTTTTTTGTCAAATGTAGGAAGGGTAGTGATTCTAACACAGATCCATATCGTGCTCTGATGTAACAGCGTCAGACTAAATTTAGCAGTTCTATTTGATCATATTCAAATGAGCAATCTAAATATAGCATATTCCCTCTTTGTAACCATTGCTGCTGTTGTTTGTTCAAAAGCAAGACCTTCCTTGTCTAAATCCCTGCTGGCTATGCCCTAGAATCATATTGTCATATAAAGAAGATCCTCTAGTTTAGATGTAATTATTGTTGCCTCAATCCTGTCTGCAATATGAGGCAGTATAGACCTGGTCTATAATTACTTGGTTCAGGTTTGTGCACTTTGTATAGATGGATATTGGATGGGCAATCCTCTAGTCCATTAATAAACTTGATTTACACATAATGGTTGTCATATCAGGAGAAGGTGTTGTCACTGGAGTTGAGGTTTGGGTTGGTGGGTCAGGAGTGGGGGTAGTCATGAGTTTAAAGGACGAAGGGGTTAAGGCTAGAGCCCTGTGGTTGCGGTTAACATTAGAGGCAGGCTTGGGAGATAGAGGGTTGATGGCTTTGTGCTACAGACACAAGAAGGTGAAAGATGCAGCCTGCGATAGGGGAGAGACACACTAAGATAAAGTCAATCTTTGATTTTTAATTTTAACTTTCATTTCTCTTTTAAAAAAAAAGGCCCTGTATGAGTTGCTTGGGAATTGAATCAAGGTCAGAGCTGACAGACGGATTTTACTCACGAGTGTGGAATGCAGAACAGGGAAACTCCTTGGTGTGAACCAATGCGTACTGTATATCGATGTCATCACAGTTTTCCATTCACCAACAAAGAGGCAATTTGTCCCTTGCACAGCAAAGACCTGTACCGCGGTGAAATAAGAGGTTTGTTTTGGGGCCTTGTGAAGCCAGCTGACTGCTCCTTGCTCAATACAGTGGGTGTGTGTCGACAGACAGGATTTTTGGACATCATCACCAACGATAACAAATTATTAGAGTGCTCTGAAAACCTTTTACAGGGCCCTTTCTGTTTGCTCACCACAATTCCAGAAAGGCAAAAAAAAAGAGGTTTATAAATGTGCACATTAAAAATTGCTCTCTCTCCGTGGGCAGAATTGCATAACATCTGAGAGTGGAGACAAAGGGTTTCAGCATGAGATAGTCCCGTGTCCACCTGTGCATTCCTGTATGATGGAACAGAAAAATATGTGGAAGTAAAACTCATTAGCTATAGGCACTAGGTGCTCAGTGGACAGGATCTGCAAGGAGGAAGGCACAGCTGGAATGTTGCTCAGCATCTTGTACTTCATATAGAGGCAGAAAATGACAACTTAGCCTGTGTGTGTGATTATGTAACTTAAACAGCCAGGGGCTCCATCAACTACGTTACACATAATAATAATAATAATAATAATAATAATAATAATAATAATAATAATAATAATAATAATAATATAAACTGTACTTTATATAGCACCTATAAAGGTGGCTTCTCATAGCACTTTACAGAACAACAGCAAGGCATGCACAATGAAAATACACAATGAGAGGAGACAGTAGATGGAGATACTGAATACAGCAAAGGGGTAAATAACAGAACAAGTTAGGTAGTTAAGTATAGGTCCTTCTAAAGAAGAAGGGTTTGAGCCTAGATCTGAAAGAGTTTAGCGAAGGTGACCTTCTGATATCCTCAGGGATAGAGTTCCAGAGCTCTGGGGCAGAACAGGAGAAGGCACTATCACCCATAGTGCGTAGATGGGCTTGGGGGACAGAGAGGAGACCATAATTAGAAGAGCGAAGGTTGCGAGGTGGGGAGGAGGATGATAGTAGCTCAAACAGGCTCTGAGGTGCCCAGCCAGGTGAACACCAAAACATACTCTACACAGTGCATATCATGTAACAGGGTCAGCGCACTGAGTGAGCTACAGAGGTGATGTCGCCCCACCTCGGAAATCTGAAATGGAATAATGTGCAGGGAGAGCCGTGCTCGGCACATTTACAGAAAAGAAAGATAACCCTGTGAAACTATCACGCGACACCAGAGTCACCGGATAGCTCATTGTCCTGTTGTGGTGTTCGGTATCCATTTATACCTGTTAAGCAGATACCAAGCACTTGGTCACTTGAGAACTCCCAGTGCACACCACTGTAACATACAGCGTGAGCCTGCGGAGGAAGTGAACACTTCAGTAAATCGTAAAGCAGGAAACATTTTTGGTATTCCTCGGAGAGCCCTCGCTGCTAAGAATATCTGTTTCCTTATTCATCTCTGAGGTTTTTTTTTGGGGGGAGAGATGTTGGCTGGGAAATCAATTCTACAAGCAGAACACAAATGCAAATATAGATCCTGGGTTTATGTAATAATGGAGATGCGTTCTTCAAGTTCCCAGTTTGTGAAATACCTTGGCATAGCTCTGACGTATATAAACTATAGTTAAACATGTGACACAAGAGCTAGCCCAGCATGATGTTGACATAGAGGAAAAGCAAAACAGGCTCTGTGAGGTAAGTGATCTGGGAGTAACATGACAGCGGCGGTTTGGAAGATGTTTAATAACTGTTGCCGCCACTCATACTGAAAGTAAAGAAATCCTGTTCCGCGAAAATTAATTTGAACCCTTTTTGTCTCATGTTCAATTAGAGCTCATCCCGTCTGATGCAACAAGATGTATTGGACCTTACTGGGGTTTAATTCTCCCCCAACGAGCAGACACCAATGTGAATCTCAGATTTAGTGTTTCCACAGGAGGTATTGTGATTGTTCTGCTGAAGCTTGGTTAAGTATACATAATACACACATTTTATTATACCGAAAATATTTTTATGGTTAGATCATTATGGTTTATGATCGCTATTCTACTCACTGGATTATATGTTATTTTTAATTTAGGAAATATTTCTAATATGACACATCATAAATCTGTTTTAATCCTATTTCAGGTATACGTGTATTTCAGAATTCGGACATAAATCCATACTAGAGTAGTATCCTGTCTCACACAACGGCAGGCTATAGACAGGTTATTTCTTGCATAGCACTGGTGGGTTTACAGCAAAAAGAAATAAAATATTCATTGTGCTCAGGCCGGACACCACATCCACTTTCTGGGACTGATACAAACACTTGCCAGGCAACCGCTTGGGTCTGTTTGGATAGGCTTGGTTACTCAAAAGGTTTTAAAACGACAAATTATAACAGGAAAGGCAAAGCCGGAGCCAAACGACGGAAAGTCGCTTTCCCTGTCGGTCCTGGTCAACTGTGAAGAGAGGGTCTGCTATTATTTTTATTAAATAAAAGCAATCTCAGTCCTTAAGGATCACGTAGTGCCCTCAGTATAGTATAGTTTGACCTGTAGAGTTATTACATGAAGGATGACTCTGTTTTATACTTTTACTTTAATTCCAGTCGTGAGGTCTGCAGACGTGAAAAAAGATAACCGGCAGCCCTAAGGAAACATCTACCGGATGTACCCCCGGAACTTTAATTTAAAGTTTTCTCCGTTTCCTTCAGTGGAGCTTTAGGGTTGCACCTTTGTGTTGTATTTTAGGGAATGTCATTTGGGCTGGATTTAGTTTATATACAATAAAAGCAGGGTTGCTCATGCTGACTTGTACGTAACTCTTTAATGTGTTTTTATTTATAGTGAGTGACTATCGTGTGGATATCTTCGTATTAAGAGAGGGTTTTTAAAATCTAGTATCACTAACGCGGTTAGACTGTTGACACTCGCCTGTGGCCAGCGCAAGGTGACTCTTCCTTCGTGTTTTTTGCTAAAATTTTATACGTTTAGATAACTGGGCCTTTGCGACAATATCACTTGAGTGACGATGCGCACAACGTAGGGCACATTAATCACTGAAGTGCGTGGTCAAAACTTCAATAAGGGGGCAATAAGTAAATCGTGGTCACTGGCTTTCAAACTCGGCTTGTTTGACTTTTATTTATTTTTTGTATTTTAACGTAGCTGCGTCTAGGTGTTGACGGATCATGAGTCCTTTGGCCGGCGCTGAGATGGTGCGGACCCCGGTACGGCTGTATCGCTACCTGCTCAGGTGTTGCAAAGTCCTGCCCTCCGCGGCCGCGCAGAAACACTACAGACATGCCGTGAGACAGGTAACGTGGTCTTCATCGCTGCTAATTAAGACTAACAGCTTATCCTCAGTTCAAGCCAACCCTTTCCCCCTGACACTGTGATGATGATATGAACGCAGGTGTGCCAGTCTCAGGGTAGGGCTGTCACCCGGAATTTGACGCGGCAGGGGCCTCGCGTGTTGCGTGTAAACTAAACTAAACTAAAACTAAAAATATTCATCGTGTGGAATATCAGGAATTGCATAATATTTTTTTCGAGAAGCTTCTGCGGTCCAGATCAGCCTGAACAGCTGATGCGTATTCCTGACTTCCTGCGCAGAGACTGTGCGAATGAAGGGTTTTATCTAAATTAAGAAAATTCACCTTATGGGTGACTGTAAATTAAAGGCAGGAAAGAGAAAGGCGCATATGTAAAATACTGCTAGATTTTTTTTTATTTCACCATCCTTTAGACTGGCCTCACAGCTCTGGACACCCAAGTTTGATTCTGGACTCTGGGTTCCTGAAGGGCCTTGTGTGTGAAGTTTGCATGTTTCACCTGAGTTTGTAGGGGCCTTTTCTAAGTTCAACGTAAATCACGCCTGTGTCCTTGTGCCCTATTGAGGAGTGATTGTGATCCTCATGTGACTTGCGATTCCAGGAAAGAGATTAGGTTATCGTGACTCTTACTGGATGTGAAATGCTTTCTGATAACGTTTTATTTTGTTAAATAAAACAATATAAAGCCTTCAAACACTAGGCTTGGAAAACACCTTCTAGAAGTTGAAATAAAAGTAAATAATAACCCAAGGCATAGGAATTGCAATGATAAGTCGTGCAATATAAGGATACAGTATAGGATATACACATATAGGATGTGTTATTTAACACTGCACTTGGAAGGTAAAAGAATTTGGTTTGAGTATAACCAGCTTCCAGTAAGCACACACATTTATAATTTAGTATACATAATATCTATGGCTTCACTTTCATTCTCAGTCTGAACAATACCACAGGGAAAAACTGAGCCAAAAAAACTACATCTTCCCAGACATCATACTTCATAATTACCATACATACCAGTTACACAAGTGCAGTTACTTTACATGAGTGCATTCCTTACTAACAGATGCAAAAAACAGCTTTCTTCCCATTATGGTTTTCCAGCTGTTCATAGTAGATTTAATGCAGAACCATGCTAAGCTTGGCTCTGCCAAATAAGTCCAGATCATCTTATACCTCCTTCCTGTCTCTGTACAGCTGTGCTGGGAAACAGTTTTTGCTTGCAGGATCTTCAGCACTAGAGATACAAAAACTGCCTGGCATTCTGTTTTTTTATCAAACTACTGCCACCTGTAAATCAGGCTTTTCCTTTGTCCTCAGGTTTGATCTTTTAGAGATTAATGTTGCACAGTGGTATGCTATACAAACTCCTCTGACAGTCGCACTGGTGTGACGCTGTACTGTGTTGTGAAGACCTATCATGGATAGAAAATAAGAGTGTAGGTTTTAGGGATTTATGAGTTGAGGGTGTTTGGAAGAGTCAGTCTAGTCCCAATCTCAAAACACACAAAAGTCCAATAGATCTTTCAAAGGCCTTGTCCTTGGATCAATAATACCAGCAACCAGATGGAAAGATGGGGTGGGCAGATGGCCTCCTTACGTGTTACAATGTCCTGTGTTTACAGAGCTTCGCCTCTCATGCAGATGAAGATGATCCCGAGAGGATCCAGCAGATCATCCGACGGGCGATCGTGGACGCCGACTGGGTTATGGACAAAGTAGGTGCCATCCTAGCCCGCGTGTCCTGCAACAGTGGTTCAGGGCACCCCTTCTCTGTTTCCACTGGGCAATGCTAAGACACAAAAGGGCAGACAACGCAAATCAGTACATTATGCTAAGACAGCACTAGTCGAAGCACATCTGGAGGACTGCCTGTACTCCGAGTCTCCGTGTTACAATGTGGGTGTGGGAAAAAATGGAGAAAGTTCTGAGAATCTCTGGTGTGCACCTGCACCATTTATCTGCAGTGAAATTGGGACAATTGAAATCCAATTATGGTTACTAGGTAGTAGGTCTTAGCGTGAGTCAAATGCTGCGTATGTGCACCCAGAGTCACTGGTCTGGCAGGGTATTCTATTTAAAAAAAAGAATTGCCTCAAAGTAAAAGCAAAACATACAGTATTTATATACTTATTATCACTAAAGTATGCTAATCACACATTGTGTTCTGAAAGTACACTTTTTAACTTGACTTTCAAATTTGGCAATAGAAGGAGCCTAAGAAAAGGAAAATTACAGGTTAGGGGTTCATGGTTACCCGCTCGTCTCCTCTGTACCCTTGGGCTACTAGGCAGGGCTACATTCTGTGACTTAAGAGGCTATTAGGAGATAAACAAGATTTTTAGAGGTTTTTTCAGGTTTGTGGGTCTACAGACACGTAAAGATCTATATGCAGGATTTTAAACTTCATAATTTTTTTGACCAGTGGAGGTGTGCCAGTACAGGGGTTGTTAAAATTCTGACAGCAGCGTTCTGAACAAGTTGTAGTGGGTTTGAAATAATGTGACTCGAGTCGCCAGAGAAAAGCTTGTTAGAAATGAACAGGTCTTGGTGTTACAGAAGCACACTTGGTAACCCAAGGGGTAAAGCCAGCCGGACTGTAGCTGGGAGAAGCCAGTGGGGGAAAAAAGGATTCAGTATAAAAAAACTAGGCTTGTGATGGAGCTTTCTGTCTGAGCAGAGCCACTGGGTTTCGTGCTTTTGGAATTGATGAGGTCAAGATGAGCTCTGCTGCTGTTGTTTGCTGCCATTGTATGTAACCAGAAATGGCTTGTCAGTCTGCTGTCTTGCTTGTTCTGCAGTACAAGAAGTAAACGGAGCCCAGAAGAGAAGAAGAGGAGACAGTACCTGGTTCTGTGTTTGGACCCGAGGGGGGGGATTGGAGGAGCTGTGCCGAGCTTGTCTTCAGGAGTCCGGTGACCGGACCGGAACGGGAGGGGTTGGGGTGAGACAGGCCATCACTCTGAGACCCTTGGTACCGTCTGGGCCCCCCTCTGTTGCCTCGTCTCCCGGGGCTCAGCAGGGCATGAGAAGCAGCTAGCAAACCAGAAACGTCTCTTGGAGTCTGCTTTGGTCTGTGGAGATGAACACAGCAATGCTGATGATGGAGAACACAGGTGGCCGAGACATTTGTTAATGAGTGTTAATGGTGTTGCTTTCTGCATGTTGTACATGAAACATGAAATTCTTGTGTGACATTAAGTTAATTACTGGTGTAGCTTGTGGTACTAGGTATACCTGTTCTTTCACAATGATATCCAGTCCCTTGAGTAAGAATATCAGAACATAAGAACAGTTATAAAGACTACAAATCAACACATTCTAAAATCCCTGTGTCACAGTGTTTATATTTTTCATCGTGATTTGAATGCACTTCTCCTACAAATACTTGAATTTCCTACAGAGGCTTTGAGTTTTTCTTGTAATTTCTTGGAAGGTTGCATAACATCTACATTTGAACTTTTTGTTCTTTGCTTGTCAGATGTGTTTCTTTTAATGCATTCTTACACCTATCAGAAAATTCACGTCAGAAAATTCAAGCCTACACGTCAGAAGCACATTGTGTGAGCCATCAGGATTCCCTGACAGCTCACAGCTAAATAGTTTGTATTAAGCAATTAGTGGGGATTTATATCTTTTAACATGCAATAAATTAAGTACTCGTGGTAGGTTAAGAAACATTTAGTTAACAGATTTATTTAATCACTATCTCGAGAATAAACCAGAAGAAAAAATAAACCTTTTGTTTTATTTGAAAACATCAGCTTGCCCATCTGTATAGACCAAAAAGTAAATGAAAGATAAAAGGTTACTTTATTTTATTTTGAAATCAAGGATTGGAAAAATTCTTATCTGTTTTTTTAAATGTGTACTCCTCTCCCATATTCCCTTATAGACAGAAATGTCCCACTCCCACTGCCTAGCCTGAATTTATCTCAGTGTGAACAGCACCTTCACAGGCTGCCTCACACTCAAGAGCCTGATGAGTCAGGTGTGTTTCCACACATATCTGGTTTTGCAGGAAAAACATAATAGGTGTTTCTTCTTTTGGTGAATTCTACCTAGGAGGCATCCAGGAAATTAATGCTGCGTATAATTGGGAGATCTAAGATCTAAGATAATCAGGCTAGCATTAGAATGTAGATATATGGCTTATGGGTTAAATATTGTTAAACCATAAGTCACTATTTACAGATTGTGTCCTTGTTCCAGGTTTGGTCTTTTTTGATGTGTTGGTATCCTTCCTCGTGTTTCGATGCTTTTCAAAGTGTCGGATTGGGCTCGGCAGATACTAAACAGTACTGGGCTCAGTCATGTCTCGGCTGAAGAACAAAGAGGGGCTTGTCAACAGATGGGGGTGAAGCCAAAAATAAAAGCAAAAAATGAAACTTCAGGTCATTGTGAACGTCTTAAATGTTGTTTGCCCGAAGTGTGTTGAGTGACGGAGCTGTCCTGCAATGCTGACTTTCTGAAAATTAGGCTCAACATATTTAAATCAACATTTTCTAAACCAATGACCTATTGGTTTCTAATCCCTGTCTCTCGAGACTAAAATCGTGTGAACTCTTTGCTGGAGTAAAGTATAGAGTAACAATACTTTGCTATATATTACTATACTGTGTAGGACTGTGAAGGATCTCCATTCATCAAAGGTTGTGAGGGAACATTTCCTCCTGAATGCGAGAAGAGCTAGAATAATGACTCATTTTTTATCCACTTTATTGTGGAAATGTGGCAACTGCAGGCCACCGAACTGGCTAGCTCTTTTCGGAAACGAGGTGGTAACACACCTCATTTAATAGAACACAATTAAAAAAAAATGACTAACCAGTCAAATTCTTCAGTCCATTCTTTGTTTCTCGATGTCCTCCCAGCTAAGATTAGAAAGCTGCTCATCCAGTTGAGTTTTCCCCTGGCTGTGTGGTTAGAAAAATCAATGTTTTGTCATGAGTGGAAAAACATAGGACATAACATAACACAGTACATAAATATAGCAGGTATTCTGTGTTCTTCATGGCCTCAGTTCACTAAATGGAAGTTCATAACTGACGATTTGGAGAGGTAATAACAGCCGAGCTATTCTCACCTGGCTGTTCTACATCCCCCTCATGACCGACGTTTGCTATACAGTATATGTAACTCTCGCACACACCCGTTCTCACAGTTTTTGCATTTATCTCCTCTCCACCTTTACAGCTACACTCTCTGAATGGGGGATCAAACCTCCACATCCTACGGCCAGGAGGCTACCCCTTAACTCCCCAAGCTGGTTAAGCCAAAACCGATTAAACTTAAATGCTCCAACATTCACAAAGCATCTGATTATGGGACATCGTTGTAGCTCATGAGCTCCAGGTTTTATTTACAATTGGAGGGCAGATGTTGATGCAGGCTGTGTCCACGCACAATGGGATATAGCTGAATTCTCTAGGTGTCCGAAAGATTTCCAGTCGCCAGCTGTCAGTCGCCTAAAGACTGTTGTGCTGGACCGCTCTCCCCATGGAGGTACAAAGCCTGCCATCCGGCTGTTCAACAATGTACAAAACAAGAAGCACCTCACTAATCAAACGGCCCTGATATCAGGAGCTGGTGTTTATCGACAAGCACTCCTAAGTGAAATTGTGATGGAGTTTATAACGAAGGTTCGGGAGGGATGACAACAACCAAGTGCAATCGGACTCAGCCGTCAGTAATTAGCTATCGCTTCTGACAATCCATTCCTCTCCCAAAACGCTATAAATACAAACGTGATCCCCATCTCTCCCTCGCGAACGTCTTTTGCATCCCCACCTCCACCCCATCTCCCCCTCTGCAGCTGCCCCTCGGTCACCCTGCAGGGGGCATCCTGGCCTCCTTGTCCTATAGCCAGGAGGTCAGCCCTCAGCCAAGCAATATCGAAAGCCAATATCCGCTCCATAATAGTTAATCGCGCTTTGATCTTGGGTGTTGTCGTTGCTAGTGAATGATGTTTACACTGCTGTGTCTACAGTATATCCTCTCTGTCTCACATGCTGCACAGGGATTATTCCCGGGCCAGTTGTGACCAGTGTGGCCGCACAGACAAGAAGATGTCTGACCACCCAAAGCAGTTAGTATAAACCAGACACTTGGTTTCATTGACAGTCACACAGATCAGGCGTTCTTCATTGCTCATCAGCGAATTTACACTGGCATTTTTTTTGCATTCACTGAAGTCAATGTGAAAATACATTTTCCAAATGATTGCTTTATGAAAATAGGACACTATTGTGTCTCGTGTGTATTACATTACAGTTTGAGGCAGAGGACTGTGCTTGTGTGGCCAGGCTTGGATGTTATTGGGTTACTGTGGTAAAGAGGATATGTGCAAGTGCAATGAGTTGAGCACAGTTATGCTTACAGGTAAATGGAAAAAATGAATTACCACCTGACAATGTCAATAGCAAGAATGCCGTCTTTTTGGAGGAAAGCCACTGTTTTTTTTGGCTACTTCTTTATTTGCGCTGGTTCTCCGCTCCTGCAGTCCGAAGAATGATGAAGTGGAAATTTTCAAATGAAACAGTTCCGTGAGCTTTCATTTACAGAAAACCCTATGGCTTGCCTCAAAGGCTCACTCATTAGCTCAGTGCATGGCTATAGGCCAAGTTAGAGAAGAATTAACAGGTTTAGAACTGGACAAATCCTGAAAATGTCTAATTAATACTTTGGTTAAAGGAATGAGGATCTAACAAACACGGCCAGAGACAAAGGTCCCAGGGAACTAGGAACTAAGAAGCCCAGTTTTCCAGTTGATGGTGTGGAGGTGTGGAATGTACATTATGGACATGTCACTCAATATATATATAAGCCTGTTCAGTACCAGTATAGAGGCTTCTAAGGGACACTATGTTGCTTTGGTGGACCTGTAGGTGGTGCTCTTCTTCTCTCTAGGCCGGAATTTCTAAACTGTAAGACATACTGTCCACTGGAGGAGACGGTACACTGAGATCTTGACTGCATGCACATTAAAGATGCGATGGCACTGCTTGTGAGCATGAGGGTGTTAACACAGGTTTCCTGGTTCGGCTCCACCCTGGGCTTGCACATTCTGGCCTCCCCAAAGCTCCCTCTTCTTTTGCCAAATGAAGCAAGTTTCCCCTTTTCTGCACCTGATCTGCTGTGTACTGGGGCTGCCGAAAGGCTACCTCATGTCTCCCAGGAGGGCCTGCACTGCAGCGCTGATGAACTCAGTCACCACCTGCTACGGTATGTGTAAAGTGCTTTGGAATGCTTCAGGACAGGTTTTTTAGAAATCCCAATAATAATTATATCAGATTAAAGCATATCTGAGCTAGTGAAATGTCCCAGCATGTAGGAAGATTGGAAACTGGGTGACCTTTAAGCAGGTAAGGCTTACTAACACAGAAGGAAAACAAAGGGCTATTTTTGCTCTGCAGTTCTTGCCTTGAAAATGGGATTCAGCTGTTACTCTGGCAAGGAATGACCTCATACAGTACATGAACGAAAAAAAAGCAGTGCCCTCACATCTTTCAAAAACATCCCTAGGCTAAGACCAATTTGAACGAGAGCCTGGATCCCAAAAAAAGAAAAAGGAAATTTGAAAACGTACAAACTTGGGCAATAGCTGTCTTGGCAGAATCCCAGGGATGTGTGAATCAGAGTTGACGAAAATGTGGAAATCCCACTAGAATGTAATTCTATGAATTGAAGTTAAAAACACCAAAACAGATTGGCAGGTCAAGTGAAAGTAAAAGTATAATGTCAGACTCAATCACTTTTACAGGATTTTTTTTTATTTTGTTATAAAAGTTGAAATGAAGAGATACTATGCCAGAGGTTGATCCAGATATTAATCATTCATTTGCTAAAGTCAACATTACACCTTAGTAAAAACACAGAAGGGAGGGAGACACTGCAGAAGCTTTATGTAATAAACCCACCTTTTTTCTGTACCAGGAATCATGTTGTATGATTTACAAGAAACACCACCATTCTCTGACCCCTCCCTCTTCCTATCTTCACGCAAGGCGTCATCAAAAACACCAGCCATTAGTCTGCTGTGCCCTGTTTCTAGATCGTATCCACTAGAGTCAAGGAAGCAGCCCAGAAAAAAAAGAGAATAAGGAAAGAATTAGAACAAAGATGCCTTGGAATATGTCATAAAAAGTAAAGGATGGATTGTTTTGTGTTGAGTATCGGTGGACAGTAGTGAAGTGGTCAGCATCGCTGCCCTGCAGTGCTGGGGCCCTGGGTCCAGTTCTGGCCAAGGGGTACTATCCGTGTGGAGTTTGCATGTTGCCTCTGTGTTCCTGGGTTTCCTCCCACCATCCAAAGACATACAGTTGAATTGTCTTTTGGGGAAACGGGCCCTGGTGCGAGGGTGAGTGCCCAGTGGTGGACTGGTGTCCTTCCCAGGGTGTACCCTGCCTTGCGCTTGTTGCTCGCTGAGCTAGGTTCCGGCTTCCCGCTACCCTGAACTGGAAGTAGATGTTAGAAAATGGACAGATGGATATCGGGGGGGGGCTCTTGTTCCTTTGCAGCCTTACGAATATTTCATTAATCTTATTAATGGGCCTGAGCAGTCTGTTAACCGCAGTATCGCTTTCTAAGTACGGTATTCCGGATTAAGGGATGAGTCTTCTCTCTTTTAACTTCCTTTTTCAGTTAGGCAGGCTTTGCAATGCCACCCCCTATTTAAACTTTTAATTGGACCTCAATTAAATAACTGAGATGTTATTCATCATCCGACAGAACTCCCTCTGCCCTTTTTCAAAGGTGTGTATTGTTTTTACTTTCTCAGTTTCCCTCTTGCTGGTGATTCATTTTGAAATCTAGCAAAATCATTATAATAATTGCACTTATATAGCACTTTTCTGGACACTCCACTCAAAGCGCTTTACAGGTAATGCTCCACCACCACCAATGTGCAGCATCCACCTGGATGATGCGACGGCAGCCATAGTGCGCCAGAACGCTCACCACACATCAGCTATCAGTGGGGAGGAGAGCAGAGTAATGAAGCCAATTCACAGAGGGGGATTGTTAGGAGGCCATGATTGATAACAGCCGATAGGGAAATTTGGCCAGGATGCCGGGGTTACACCCCTACTCTTTTTGAGAAACACCCTGGGATTTTTAATGACCACAGAGAGTCAGGACCTCGGTTTTACGTCTCATCCGAAGGACGGCGCCTGTTTACAGTATAGTGTCCCCGTCACTAGGAGCATTAGGACCCACATGAGCCGCAGGGTGAGCGCCCCCTGCTGGCCCCACTAACCCCTCTTCCAGCAGCAACCTTAGTTTTTCCCAGGAGGTCTCCCATCCTGGTACTGACCAGGCTCACACCTGCTTAGCTTCAGTGGGTTGCCAGTTGTGAGTTGCAGGGTGATATGGCTGCTAGCCATAATAATTGCTTGCACTTATATAGCACTTTTCTGGACACTCCACTCAAAGCGCTTTACAGGTAATGGGGATCCCCTCCACCACCACCAGTGTGCAGCCCCACCTGGATGATGCGACGGCAGCCATAGTGCACCAGTACGCTCCCCACACACCAGCTCTCAGTGGGGAGGAGAGCAAATTAATAAAGATTTCGAATTTCGGCGGTTGTAGAGTCCCCTTGAAGTCAGTCCGTCCCCGACCCGACCCTGAGGAGGTGATGGCGATGGTTTTGGGTTTGGTAGTAAGACAGAAATAGCCGAAGACGTGGAAGTAGGGCAGACACATTTGTGTAAGAGACGGGGATTGATAAATACCGTAACACGAGAAGGATGTTCCGTATCACCAGGATCAGTTGGAATCATGAGCTCAAAACTAGAGGGGCTCCTGTTGTTTTCTGCCAGCATTTTTTTTTAAAAAAAGCGTGCATTTGGGACAGAGGGCGATGCCTACATCGTGAATCTATCTTTCAGATCAATCCGACACGTTCTGTGCGGTAACGGCAGTTCTTGGCTGAAGACAGCGTGACGCTACCACACCGCACGAAACAAAGGACAACAGAGGCAGGCTCAAGCAGTTTACCGGAAAGCCCACAATTGATTTACAGAGGCTCGAGTGTAGCTGATACCAGAGCCGCAAGCCAGGTCGCCACTTCGCTATTGTGCGGCGTTATATAACCCTAAAAGAGCATTGATGACATTACGCATATCTTTTACATGAATTTACCAAAAACGTTTGAAGGACTTCCTTAATGTTAGCAGTGTTTGTTTACTTCGCATTGTTCAGGTACCTGTAAGGAAAGGTTCGCAACAAAGGCGCTGACAAGAAAAGCCGAAGAAGTGAATGCACTCTGGCATATTTCTGGTTTTCAACTGCTCAGCCAATAGATTTTAACAGATAAATGGTTGCACAAATGATTTCATAACACTTCCTCTTATTGTCGTTTTTGTAATGATCCAATGAATTTGAGTTTTGTTTTCCTGGGTAAATGCTTTTTTTTGGTCTTCTAACTATCCCCCCAACACACTGTTGACCTCATTTTATTCTGAAAAGAAGGAAATAACATTATTTTATCAAATAACAACACTGCCTAGGGAGTGTTGAACATTTTGCAAGACATTGCCAAGTTTTAGCGTGGAGAAAAGAACGAATGAGCATCTTACTTCTAGGACTTTTATTTCAACTGTTGGAAATCTGAAACGACTTGAACCAGTACAGAGAAATAGTACAAAATCGACAACCTTAAGAATATGTCACCTGAAGAAGGCCCCACGGTCGAAACGTTGTGTTTTCTTTCTTCTCTTGTTCCTTTGCAGCCTTACGAATATTTCATTAATCTTATTAATGGGCCTGAGCAGTCTGTTAACCGCAGTATCGCTTTCTAAGTACGGTATTCCGGATTAAGGGATGAGTCTTCTCTCTTTTAACTTCCTTTTTCAGTAATCCTGTAATTAGGGTGTATTGTAACTGCATTAAACTGTTTTGACTTGAAGAATAGAATCTTTTGCAGAATAGGGATTAGTTTTCAAATCAAGAGATTTAACAGATGAGTGGTTCCCACACTACAAATACTATGATAATTCCTTCCAATGGTTGTTAATTAATAGGTGAATTTAATTTTATGACTTTTTGTAACCAGCGATTTTAAAAAGATTTTTTTTTTATTTCGTTGATACAATTGATGAACTTAATATTAATACACACGTGTTTCGCAGGCAGTTGTCATCGTCACTGTTATTTTACACAGCATGCATGTATACTAGGTATATAGAAAAGATAGAAATAAACAGAGCCTGCTTCTAGATCAGAAATAATGGATTTGCAAATGCAATTTATAATGGTTATGTGAAATGTAATTGCATGTGACATCCATGTGTTATGTGCTTCTTCTTATTAATAATAATAATCTTAGTTTAGTATAATTTAAAACATTAAATATGGAACAAGTTATCTTTAGTTTAAACATTAAGTGAAATATTATATTTAATTAGATTGAAATATTTATGAGCAGGTAACAGACAAGACCAGAAAAATGTGGAGTGCATCGCTTGATTTGAAATCTAAAAATGAGACATTACATAGAACAGCGGTGTTGCGCTTTGGACTTATGACCGTATCATCACATAAAATGACAAAAAAAACTACGTTGACGAAAATCACATTGTATTGCGAGAACTTGTAACTTTGAGAAATCGGAGCTGCAGAGTCGCGCTGCTTTCGGTGTTTTTCCGCTGCACAGTTCAGAAGTGAGGCGGTCAGAGCGACCGGCGCGCAGGTTTTGATCGCGCCACGATAGGTAATTGTTCATTAAGTAAGGAACGTTAGGTGTAAGAGGCACTCGTTCAGCATAATCAGAAAGTGTTCATCCTAGTCAAAATGTGTTCAAACTTCCCGCAATGTGCTCACCCTGACCATAAAGTGTTTATATTGGCCACACTGTGTTCATCCTAGCCATAGCGTGTTTATATTGGCCACAATGTGTTCATCCTAGCCATAGCGTGTTTATATTAGCCACAATGTGTTCATCCTAGCTATAATGTGTTCATCCTAGCTACAATGTGTTCATTCTAGCTATAATGTGTTCATCCTAGCCAAATGTTGCGTGCCAGAGACCGCCTGTGTGTGGTTCCAGAAATCTCCAGATATTACCCATCCCCTCTAAGACGAGACTTCTGCTCTGACAGTCACCGTTTGTTTCATCCTCCCTCGCCTGCTCAAGGAAGTGTCAGAGTTTATTGAGGGGTTTTCCTCGTTTGTCACCACGCCTGCAGTTTCAGCCGACCGTCTCCACACTATAAAGCGGCGAGTGAGAGGTGCCGGACCAGTAATCGGGGGAAACAGCCGAACACTTGCAGCCACTTCGGACGAGCGCACTCCAGAGCAGCAGGTGGGAGTCGTGCCGAGAGCCGGAGAGAGAGAAGGCAGAGAGCCGATGCATTGAATTCATGCATCATTATGGGCATTTGTTTTTTGCCTCATCTCTTTTCTTCAAAATTATTTTGTTCTGCGCTTTCCCCCTTTGTAGTGTAGTCACCTTTGTAGTGTGTTTACCTCCTGC
This sequence comes from Lepisosteus platostomus, assembly GCF_059453375.1. Lineage (NCBI taxonomy): Eukaryota > Metazoa > Chordata > Actinopteri > Semionotiformes > Lepisosteidae > Lepisosteus > Lepisosteus platostomus. Next base: position 9,527,811 of record NC_142632.1, read on the forward strand.
TGCACTTATTATGGTTGAGCACCTAGGCATACAGACCTGGTGACCAACGGTCTGCGTCTGGCTTTAATTTTCTCTCTGTAGTAATTTGTCAGGCTTCTCCACAGTCAGGTGTAAAATAAGAAGCTGGAAAAGAACCGCCTGTCTCCATTACAAATGAGCCAATCGAGTTATTTTGTATTTTTGTTTCTTCCAGGTTATTCTCTATATTCTGTGTGAACAAACAAAGACACGAAAATGCTGCTTTCTTGGAATTATTTTCAAAAACTCAAGAACTTCAAAAACTCTTCTCGGAGTATCGACTTGAACAACAACAACAGCTTTGATGCTGGGGCTAAATATTCTAAGTATGTTTATAACGTTGTTGTTGTTGTTGTTATTATTATTATTATTATTATTATTATTATTATTAACAACCAATGTTAATATATTTATCTTCCAATGACAAGAGAAAGGGGTATAATGGGTTATTTATCGTTACATTGTTCCTGCGTTAAGTCAGCAGGTGTACATATATTATTTTTATAACTTTGATGAATTTCTAACCTAATAGCACAATACGACGCGCCTTGTCTCCTTGACTCCAGAAACGACTGCTTAGTTTCTCGTCTTTCTTTGTTCCTCCAGGAATTTCGAAGATGACCTTAAAAAGATCGAAGAAGAGAAAAAGGCGCAAATTGTCCCGGAAATTCAGGTAGAAAAGGTAAATAATATAATGCCCGCACCTTCCCAGATGCCCCCTCGGAGCTGCGCTCAGAACCAGGCTCGCTCCCGGTGTCCGTTCTTCATCAAAGTCAAGAACATCGAGGACAGTTCCAGTCTGCAGGACACTCTGCACCACAGATCCGCGAAGGTAAACCATTTTTTTCTCAATATTTCAATATAAACGGTTAGGACGTTATTAACTAGGTTCGGAAATGCACACAGCATTTTAAAGTATCCCACCTCATAAAAGACATGCCTTTTGGAGCAGGTACTTTATTAAAGGTAAAATAACTTTAAAATCTCAGATGTAATGGGCTCTGTAATTAAATATCATACAGTTCCTTTAGTAGATATTTGATTTAGGTTGGAAATACTGTATGCAGACGCGGGAGTTAAAAAGTATTGAACTGAAGTTCTTTTGCTTTCCCGATTTCAGCACCTTCCCTGCAAACCCAGCGTCTGTCAGGGGTCCATCATGAACCCCAAGTGCCTGTCTCGCGGGCCGCGAGACAAGCCGGTGCCAGCAGACGAAATTCTGGTCCAGGCTATTGAATTCGTGAACCAGTACTATCAGTCTTTTAAACAGTAAGTCCGTGCTCATCTTTCGCCTTTACGAAATTGTACAAATACGGGACAGCGGGCAATGCTCAGGCATTGGTAAAAGGGACGCTCTTGGTTAACCAGTCACAGTCATTGATCGGGCGTTAGTCTTGTGTGTGGTTGATATTGAATTTGAGAACAAATAAGCGAATCGGTGGAAGAATGAGAAGGAGTCTGCAGTGAGGGGCAGTAAACGTGTACAGTATATAGCCATATTGGTGCACCTGCACTGAAACATTAAAACGGCGCAGCAGGTTCTAGGGCGCATGAATAACTCCAGACATGACTTTATTCCGCCAGGCCAAGGACGGAGGACCACCTGGCTCGCGTGGAAGCTGTCACCATGGAGATTGAGAAAACCGGCACCTTCCAGCTGACCTTCGACGAGCTTGCGTTTGCGGCGAAGCAGGCGTGGCGGAACGCGCCCAGGTGCATCGGCAGGATCCAGTGGGCCAACCTGCAGGTACAGAAGCGGCGATTTCTGCAGGTCTCAGCCGGTCGTCGTTAGGTTTCGACTGGTGCACTTCTGCCAGGGCGTACAGTAACTTCCAATTGCAGTTATGTACTGTAGCTCACAGCAGTCACAACACCTTAAACTGTATTCCTGTCGGCTACCGACCTGTCAATGAAACATTTTGGATTGTTTATTCTAACGTGCTTGCGTTTGATAAAGCAGTCAGGAAAAACATTTATATAGCCTACTGTACGGTGATTTGTTTTTTGCGGTTTATCAGTGTAGCCGTGAAGCTGAAATGTCTGTGCACGCGTGTGATTTCTCCGTGTTGCGTGCAGGTCTTCGATGCCCGGCAGTGCACTACCGCCAAGGAGATGTTTGAGTTCCTGTGTAATCACCTGAAGTACGCCACTAACGAGGGAAACCTGAGGTGAGCACTGCAGCTAATCCCAACACCTAATCATGGTCTCTGACCTTTCTCTGGGGTCCCACTGAGGGCAGACTGGTGCTCTAGAACACGTCCTTTTTCTCACCCGCGGGTTTGGTGGTCTTGACCGAGAACAGGCGTGAAGCGCCAAGTTAAGGAGCAGGAGCGCAGTACCAGGTCTGCACGTCTAGCCTGAGGCTGACGGCGTTTTTTGCACTACAGTAAAAAGGGATTCCTACCGACTGCGTGTTCGCTTCTCGCACAGGTCCGCGATCACGGTCTTCCCGCAGAGGAGCGACGGGCAGCATGACTTCCGGGTGTGGAACGGCCAGCTGGTGAAGTACGCGGGGTACCAGATGCCCGACGGCACAGTCCTGGGGGACCCCACCAGCCTGGAGTTCACAGAGGTACGGCCGGCGCGGAGATCGCATCGGGCAGCGCTTCTTTATCTGAGTTCCTGCTTAATGTCGTGTGTGGGCTCCCAAAAACGTCAACAAAAACTAAAGAACAAAATGCACCAAGCTGAAATATTTTAGCATCCTCTTCGAATGAACTGCTGCACTCTTCCAATTTTGCAGGATTCAAAGACTCGTTTTTTTTTTTTAGGTGAGCGTTAAGGTCATTGCTCCGCTGACAAACGACTCTCTCTCTGTTTCTCCCGCACCTTGCAGCTGTGTGTTCAGCTGGGATGGAAGCCCCGATACGGCCGTTTCGACGTGCTGCCCCTGGTGCTGCAGGCTAACGGCGAGGACCCCGAACTCTTTGAGATCCCCCCGGAGCTCATTCTGGAGGTCCCAATGGAGCATCCACAGTAGGTGTCATGTTTTCCCTTCGCTTTACAAAGAGAAAAACAAATAAAACAATTTTCTTGGACCTTTCTAGATGGGCAATGTTTTCTCTTCTTTGCCGGGACAGCGTGGTCCTGAGTAATGTCTGCAGCAGCAGCACTGCCATGTGGAGGACACAGCGGGCATCAGTCCTGTGTGCGGGCTATTCTGCCTGTCTGATGTGATGGAATCAGGCCCGACCCACTCTTCCCCCTCCTTCCCCCAGGTACGAGTGGTTCAAAGAGTTGGACCTCAAGTGGTACGCTATGCCAGCTGTCTCAAACATGCTTCTGGAAGTGGGGGGCCTGGAGTTCACCGCCTGCCCCTTCAACGGCTGGTACATGGGCACCGAGATCGGCGTGAGGGACTTCTGTGATGCCAGCCGCTACAATATCCTGGAGGTGAGGGCCCTTTCGGTACAAGCCAGACTGAGCAACGGAGCACAGTGTGAGGTTTTAAAATATCCTATATTACAATGATCTGACCGAGGATGCCTAAAAAAATGAGGGGGAGTATTTTAAGCTTTTACCAGCCAGTAAGCACAGCATAGGTGCAATATGCAAGACTCAGGCACACAGGCGCGCTTGAATTAATGCTTAAATTAAGGAGAAGGTTGAGACCTTTCTGCATGGCAGGTTTTTTGTGCTTTTGCATGAGGCACTGAGGACAGTGCTGCTAACTCCCTGTAGGTGTCCCCAGTGAGCCTCTTTCCTGCTCAGCTTTACTACAGCATGAGCACATTTCCCTCACCTCGCCGGCTCAAAGCCACTGCGCTCCTGTTGTGAAAATAGCGAGTGGGGGACTATGGTTGCCAGAGGGGGCTGTGCCTATGTGGGGAGCCAACTGTGCGAGCCTTTGTCCTGAGCTGCGGTAGCTCAGATCAGTCAACGGGAGTCAACGTGCTTTCTTTCTCCTCCAGGATGTGGGCAGGAGGATGGGACTGGAAACGCACAGGCTCTCCTCCCTGTGGAAGGACCAGGCTCTGGTTGCCATCAACGTCGCTGTCATTCACAGCTTCCAGGTACGCTGTCATTCCGAACCCGGCTGTCAGAATCCAGCAGGGCTGATTCAGACCCTGTGCGGGGCTGGCGTGAAAATTTGAGAGAGAGAGAGAGAGTGCGAGTTCCGTTACCGAAGTCCAAATCGTTAGGCAATGCCGTGGTCAAGAAGGAGGGCAGAGATCTGTAATCCGGAGAGCAGAGTCCGGAAAACCAAATCCGATCCGGGCGGCAGGTGCGTAGTCGATGGGGAGGCTAAATCAAGAGTCGGGAGAGATTTCCAAATCCGAATCGTGAGGCAGGTCCGTAGTCAGGGGTGAGGCAGAACCCGTCATCCAAAACGTTGCTAGGCAAACAGGCGAATGGAGCAGCTCTGGTGAGTGAAACTCAATGGTGAGCATGGAGAGGTGTGGCAGAAAGGTTTAAGTAGGGAGAAAGGGGAAAACAGGTTGGATAATTGATGGATTGCGGTGAACAGTGCCCGTTGGAATGTGGTGGCGGGTCTGTGGTGACTGACACCCCCAGGAGTGGCACAGCCAGGGCCTGCCGGGGAACTGCTCACCCTCAGTGTCCCGGCAGTGAGGTGCAGCTCGCATGTCTGAACTTGGGAATTTAGCCTGTGGCGAGCTCAGTGCCTTGTGTGTGGGGGCAGGGATGTTAAATTAACTTTTTTTTTTAATTCGCTCACAGGTTAGGATTAGTTTTTTGGGGAATGAATTACATTTTTCGGAGCGAAAAACAGAAACTGAAGCGCTGTCGTGCGAGCCCGTAAACCTGGCGAAACGCAGCGTGATACTTGCCTCTTCGGAGGATGTAGCCCCTGTTCCTCAGTCTCCCCTGTCTTCGCTCTGCAGAAGCACAACGTGACGATAATGGACCACCACTCGGCCGCCGAGTCCTTCATGAAGCACATGCACAACGAGTTCCGCCTGCGGGGGGGCTGTCCTGCGGACTGGGTGTGGCTGGTGCCCCCCATGTCCGGCAGCCTCACGCCAGTCTTCCACCAGGAGATGGTCAGCTACATCCTGAGCCCCTTCTACTACTACCAGGTACGGGGCTGTCTGCCGGACAATGCAGGGGGCGGCCAGGCCAGGCCAGGGGTCAGCCGCCCTGGATCTGAAGGGTCGCAGTGTTCTCTGGTTATCGCTCCTGCTGAGCTCTCAGTGACTTCACTGTATCGATCGGTCCCTCAGATAGAGGAAGCTAACACGCCAGATCTCTGCTCCCTGACTATTTAAGGTCACAAAATCAGCGAAACTTTCCCGTGCCTCTCCAGGACCAAGGTTGCGGACTCTATGGGTGCTAGTAGACTGTAAAGGGAAGGCTAACTGAAAAGCATAATGCACAGCACAGGAGAATACGATATAACCAGCATGTATCATCTGCACAAACAGCACCTTTTCATATAGGGTTATCAGCCTTATTACTGTAACAGGGGCTAATTCCCTGTGAGATACTCTAGGTTTAATTGTAACTGCCTTGTGCCTGTTGCCTGTGACCCTGTATTGGATAAAGCAGTTAGACAATGGATTTGGATGGATGTAACTGAGCTAATAACTGTACCAGTAAATACCATTGTGATTTAAAAAAAAAGTCAATCAAAAACCATTATATTCTCCAAGCAAGTTGTAAGCTAAAATGCTGCATATACATATCATTGCATTTTGGATGTATCCACAGACAGGCTGAGGGCCTCTTTCTTCCATATAGCTGGGCTCGTGCATAACTCCACAATCTTGTTTTTTAAAGCCGGATCCCATGACGGTCCATGTCTGGAAGGATGAACAGAAAAGACCAAAGAAGAGGAAGATCTACTTCCGGGACCTAGCCAGGTAATTACATTGTGGCAGAGAAGATGTCTGGAGGTTTCAGTGAAGGTTTGGGAGGAGGTCAGGCCCTCTCCTCGGCCCGTAGCCCTCCATTGTCACATCTGAAGCCACTCCCTGCCCCATCCCTTGGAATCAAAAGGTGGGCAAGGGAGACAGGCAGCGTGTTTGCTGTACCCTCAGCTAGGCGGGTTGAGCCAACAAGCCAATCTAATTTGAAGTTACGTCTGCACTTCGTCTTAGTAAGGGTTTGAACGATCCACTGAAAGACAGAGGAAGTCAGCAAGCGAGGCCTTTGCTGAAGAACACAGTGCAGGGGACTGGAAAGAAGAGCTGAGCTGCAGCGAGAATGGTGGGACTGTGTGTCCAGGGAAGGGAAGGACACAAGACCAATCACAGCCTGATGAACATTTTTACCTCCATTCCCAGAGCCGTCTTCTTCACCTCCTCCCTGATGCGCAAGGTCATGGCGGCCAGGGTGAAGGCCACCGTCCTGTACGCCACTGAGACGGGCAAATCCGAGACCTTCGCCAAGAAACTCAACACCATGCTGAACTGCGCCTTTAACTCCAGGGTGAGGCTCCTTACCAACCGTACAGTCAGCACAGCAGAGGAGAATGGGAAACCTTTCCAAGTTTACGAGTAGTTATTAACTTTAAGCCCATGCTGCTTACCTGTTATTAGCTATCGAGTGCAGAGAGCATGGAGGAGGAGTGTGAATCGCCTCCGAAGACTGAGCGAGTGCTCTTGCATGCAGTGAAAGCCGATGGGCACACATCAGCACAAGAACAGCTGTAGTGAGACTCTGGCCGAGGGGCTGGAGTGTTCCTCTGAAAGATCAGTGGTATCTGGTGCTGACCTTGTCTTTCCTGGCAGGTGCTGTGCATGGAGGACTACGATTTCACTGACCTGGAGAAGGAGACCTTCCTGGTCATTGTCACAAGCACGTTTGGAAATGGAGATTCTCCGGGGAATGGAGAGGTGTGTGTGTGTGTGTATTTGTGAAGGCTGTCGGCTGATGCTGAACCTTGTCTGGCACCTTGTTGTGCTCAGGACTGCAATTACTCCACCACTGTCAATATAACTTCAAAACAGTCATTATATATACGATACATTGTGTAGGATATTCATTAATGTACTTCTTTTATTTAACAGACGTTCAAGAAATCATTGTTCGCCCTGAAGCATCTGAAAAACAAGTTGAGGTAGGTAGCTAGACTGTTTGTGGGCTGCTAGTTGTGGGATTAATATGCATTGCCAGGTCAGAAATTCTCCAGCATCCACTCCTGGCAGGAGATTGAAGACCAGTGGTGCTCACTTTCTGTCTCCGCAGGTACTGTGTGTTTGGCCTGGGCTCGCGGATGTACCCCCAGTTCTGCGCGTTTGCCCACGCCGTGGACAAGAAGCTGGCAGACCTGGGGGCGCAGCGGCTGACCCTCACTGGAGAGGGGGATGAAATGGGCGGTCAGGAGGAGGCCTTCTCCAGCTGGGCTGGCGTAGCTTTCAAGGTACGCTGGGCAAGGCATTGCGCTAGAGGCTAGACTGTATCCCCGTGTCGAAATGTCTTTGTCAGCGCTTTTTTAAAGGCGTGTGCCTAAATTCTCTCTCTTGCGTGCGTTTGGTTAAAGGATGCCTGTGAGACGTTTGATATCCGTGGCCAGCTGAACATCCAGCTCCCTGGCAGTGACCGGCTGAGCAACACTTGGGACCCCAAGAGGTACCGTCTGGCAAACGAGAGCCAGACGCTGGACCTCATTAATGGTGAGTCTCCCGGGTGCGAGGAGCAGTGCCCTCGGATGAATCGCAGGAAGGTGGGAGGCTCTAGGCAGGGTGCCTTGAATACATCGAGAAAGATCCTCTCACATAAAAGTTTAGCATTTTTACACTTTTAAATATTTAGATGTTAACTAGAAAAAGCCAAATGTCATGGAGTCCTACTTTGAGCTATAACTACCACTTAAAATATTAAATTGTATCATGTTATGTCTCGGTCTATACATCTGTGAATTTCATACTTTTACAGAACTAGCCCCATTTAGAATACGAACTCGCACTTTAACTTTGAATTGACTTTTGTCCCCTTTCTAAAGCGCTTTCTACGATCCACTCGAAGGACGTTTTTGCCATGAAACTGAAAAAGAGACACAATCTTCAGAGTCTGCACTCAAGGTACAATATTATATTTTGATCATAGTCATCTAGATGTTTAAATAATCCCCGAATGTCCTCTTCTGGCAATATACAATAGAAAGAGATCAGTAGTATTTTAGTCTTCAACATTTCCATTCAGTACCATCAGAAATGTGCAGCAAGAGAGCATTTTCCATTTGGAATCTTGCAATCGTATATTTTCAAGTGGGTAGTATGTTGAAACGGTGATCACATAAAGTGGTCCCTGTGTCTTAGTATAAAGACCGAACTTGCTCACGTGGGACGTTTCAGAATTACTCTTCCCCAGTGTTCACATGGATGTAGACGCCCATCCCTTTTGTCAGCAGCTGGATTCCCAGAGTGCCCAGCAGCGTGAGAATCACTGGCTCACCCCCTTTCCTTTCTTTCAGCCGTTCCACTATCCTGGTGGAGCTGGTCAGCCATGGGACACAAGATCTGCGCTACCTCCCCGGAGAGCACATCGGGGTGCTCCCAGGAAACTGCGCCCAGCTGGTCAGCGGTGTCAGCGAGCACCTCAACGACGCACCACCGTCCAACCAGACCCTGCGCCTGGAGGTGTGTCCCAGCACCAGCAAGGGTAAGAGTGTGGCCCGGCCGGAACTGAGATGCCCACCGAGCAGAACCAGGGCGGCACTGCTGTCCAAAATGAACACATCGAATGCCCCACATTACAGAGAGTATGGGTGGCCCAGAGTTCTTGAAGAAACCAGGGGAACAGATCTTTCGGAGAAAATATGGGAAATGCAGTTTCTTGTGTATCTGTGCAGTTTAAGGGCTCATTAAAATATAGAAACTTCTGTTTATGAAGGAGCCCTGTGCTTCTTTCTTTCTTTTTTTATGGATGCAACTAATATTAAACATTTTGTGTTTGTCAAACCCATATATAAAATTTATATCGTCCCTTTGCTCACTTGTCATGCTGCGTATTTTTCACCAGGGGGCGCCGCAGACTGGGAGACAGACACCCGTTTCCCAGCATGCACCCTGTCCCAGGCCCTGACCTACTTCCTGGACATCACCGCCCCGCCCTCCCAGAGCCTCCTCCGCAAACTGGCCCAGCTGGCCGCAGAAGACAGCCACAGGGAGCGGCTGCTCACTCTGGCACAGGTGCGCCATGGCGGGGCAGAGGGGGGAAACACACCTGGGCACAGGTGTCACAGGGCATCGGCACCAGCTGGATAGGCACTCAGCACCTCTCATTATTGTCCTGGCTTTGCAGTATGCAAGGCATTGAAACAGATATTAACTCCCCAGAATTACAAGAACTAGCTGTTGTTGTGTTGCTATGGTAAAATCAAGTGTTGAAGAAGTGTTGTGTGGTCCCTGGGCTACTACACATAAACTACAGCAGGCCTGTTTCAGTCCACAGAACAAAATACGTTTTCTAATAATGCATCTGATCACTGTAAGAGAAAGACACTTCACGTTGACCATGAAAGTAAAGGTATTGGTCTGAATAATGACTAAAGTACAAAGAAACCTGTCCATGCAGGGAGAGCTGTGTTTTTGACCAAAGCGATATCTACTTACAATCTTGTGCTTGTGCGTTGCCCTGCAGGACACCAAGGAGTACAACACCTGGAAAACATTCAACAGCCCCACCTTCCTGGAGGTCCTGGAGGAGTTCCCCTCCCTGCAGCTCCCGACCACCTTCCTCCTGAGCCAGCTGCCCCTGCTGAAGCCCCGCTTCTACTCTGTCAGCTCCTCCGTGGATCGCCACCCTGGGGAGATCCATCTCACGGTGGCTGTTGTCCGCTACAATACCAGAGGTATTCCGAGGGCGATCTCTCGAACACTGCATAATCGCGATACCAGCAGCGCTGTCCCTGCTAGCCTAGTTAGAACTGCAGCTACTGATAGGAGCCACAGGGAGATGCTGGGTTGCTTTCCCCTGTGCCAGCGTGTGACCCCCCCCTGCCCTGTGTTTCAGATGGACTGGGGCCTCTGCACCACGGCGTCTGCAGCACCTGGCTCGACACCATCAAGGAGGGAGACGTGGTGCCCTGCTTCATCCGCAGGTACTGCACCCCACCCGGAAACACTCCAGTTAACGCTGGCGTTAAAATCGGGCGTTGAAACACAAGCAAGAGTTTTTTTGAAACACTGTAAAACCCCACAGCTGGACAGGGGCTGAAGCCATCCTCACGGCCCTCTGAGCTGAGATCTGGGGCTGGGAGCTTTTTGAATCCCCACCTCAGGCTGTTCAGGAGCCCCAAAGAGACAGGAGGCGTCGCTCCTTGTTCCGTTAACAAAAATTATGTTTATTTTCAAAGATTAAGTCCCTGAGCATCTTTGTTTTCTGCGTGATAAACAGCCCCGTGTGTTCCTTGAATCTGCACCCAGAAGCTCTGTGCTGACTATGCTCCCTGCTCTCCGCAGTGCTAATGGCTTCCATCTCCCTGAGGACCCCACCGCTCCAGCTATTCTGGTCGGACCCGGGACCGGCATCGCGCCCTTCCGGAGCTTCTGGCAGCAGCGGCTGCATGACCTGGAGACCAGAGGTAACTGGCTCCGCCGCGCCCGCTCGCCGAGGTCACCCCGACACTGGCCGGCGGGGACCCCGGGGAAGGTCAGGGTGGGGATCAGAGCGAGACGGGTGCACTCACCTTCCTCTCCCTCTGCTGTGTGCGCAGGGGTCCGAGCGGCGCCCATGACCCTGGTGTTCGGCTGCCGCCAGTCCAACACGGACCACCTGTACCGGAAGGAGACCCTGGAGCTCAAGCGCAGGGGGATCCTCAAGGACGCCATCACTGCTTATTCCCGGCAGCCCGGGCAGCCCAAGGTGAGTGGCATGCCAACACCCCCAGGCCTGTGCCAGCCTCTGCCCTGGCTCGCTCCTGGCCGGATCCCTTGTGTGTTCCAGCTGAGCTCCAGACGCAGCCAGCTACAGGGTTGCTTGTTGATTGTGGAGAACTCTTTTTCAGCTCCTAGGATGTTGCAGAGGGTTGGTAATGAGCATCAGTCCTGAACCAGTTTCTGGGTTTCACACCTAACTGACTCCTGGTGTACATGAGAAGACACACGTTATTATTATTTGGGGAGTGTGATACAGTGCCAGGGCCACCTGCGTCTGTGGCCAATAACCATTCATTGACCACAAGAGCTGTGCAGACCATTTCAATCGTGAGCTGAGGACGGAGTTTCCATCCTGATCTTTTTTTTTTTTATAACAGCACACCCACAGCAGGGCATTTTTGGAAGCATAGAATAAGTGCACAGGGATGTTAAAAAGGGAAAACCCAGCAGATTGTTAATCCCATACAGCTCTGCTGGAATGAAATCAAACTGTGGAGTCGCGCAGGACCAGGGTTGTGAACCACTGTTAGAGCACATTTCTACTGTAATTCTCTTCAATGGCAGAATCATTGAAGCCATCGAGTCAATTAAGAGAAAGGGAGGACACGTTGTAACGCTGTGCTCTCTCGACTCCACCGTTGGCAAGAACTGTTGCTTTGCTCTGGTGTGCGCAGTCCTGCGCTGTAACCCAGGAGCTGAAGACACTGTCGGTGCTCTTTGCGCAGGTGTACGTCCAGGACGTGCTGCGGGACAGGTTGTCCGAAGAGGTGGTCAGAGTCCTGCATCAGCAGCAGGGGCACATCTACATCTGCGGAGACGTGAGGATGGCGCGGGACGTGGAGGAGACTCTCGCGAAGATCCTTGCCCACAAGCTGAGCATGAGTCTGGAGCAGGCTGCCAACTATCTGTCCCAGCTCAAGGTGAGGATAGCGGGAGACTCCCCGACTTTTCCCCAGCAGTGTGGCGCAATGGGCAGGGGCTCTGGCCTCCCTGCTGGAAGGTTGTGGCTTGTGGGTTCAAATCCCAAGTGAGACACAGCTGGTGTCTCCACCCGGCTGTGTAAATGGGTCAAAATGTAAGCTGCTTTGGTATAAGGACCAGCCAAATAAATCAGTCAGTCAGTAGTAAGAGCTCACCAGGTAAACATGAGATTAACAGAAAAGACTGCCATGTGTGGTTTGCTTTCATGACAAACAATGTCAGACACCAAGTTCTGGCAACCAGAAATGTTAACCAGCTTATAATCGTTTTATCCTGCAGCACAAGTTGTGAAGAACACAAGCTAGGGGGCAGTTACTGTAAATAGGCTCAATGGTCTGATACAGGGATTATCTCACGAAAACGCTCAACGTTCATGAACAATGCAGTGAAACTAGTGCTTGGTTGAGGTCATTCAGAATAATGTTTATAGTTTACGATTTTCACAGTTTTCATTAATTTTAGTACATGACAAAGCAGGAAACCTTAGCTCAATTCTTTTTAACTGAAAATGTGCACGTTAAATTGTTTTCGTACAATACCTTTACTCTAAATGTATTCTCCGAGTTCTAAACGCTGTTGGGTTAACTGTGTGAAGACAGTGCCTTAACATGCTGGATTATTTCATTCTTTCCAGACCGAGAAGAGGTATCATGAAGATATATTCGGAGCAGTGTTTCAGAAATGAGAGACAAGAGCTGGAGCTTGGATCACTACAGGACCAAAGATCTCCAGCACTGAGTTACTGAGATGAAGAAATACGACAGATTATGTGTAAAATGAAGTGACTTCTGCATTCTTTACTGAAAGATTATATATTTTGTAACTTAATGTATTTATAAGATAGTCTAGCTATAAGGAAGAGATGATAATATTGCAGTTTAATATGGTATTTTGTATTTAATTTTGTTCATGTTTTTAATGTTATTTTATTACCTTTAAACACTGATGAACAGTGGAGTTAAACATTGAAATGAAGATAACCAGTGCTTGGAATATGCATCATTGTATATTAACTGATTAAGTTGAAAACAATGATAGCTGTTCACGAATGGAAAATCAGTGTATGTCTTTTAAATGCGTTGCGTTTTCATGGTATGCTACCTAACTGGTGAAAGGGTCTTTTCAGTCTTCATCTGAAGCTTGACTTTTAAAAAAAAATGATATTGATCTTTGGATCAGGACATTGGTCAGCCTGTTGGTACTGTATGTGTCTATGGCACAAACTCTCTCCAGGGCCTTGTTTTTGCTGGGTTAGAGGAGAGCTGCACAACACCTTTGTATGTAGGATATGCAAATAAATATCAGATAAAAATGGACAGAAGGACTTGTGCTACTTAACTTTTATAGAACCAGAGTATAAAAATAGATGTATATAGAAATGCTTTCATGCACAGAATTATGTATTATAATATTTTTTTCTGTAAATTATATTCTAAAGTCTGTTTCACAAGCTCTTTTTAGAAACAAGCCACTCTTAATTATTCTTGTATATTGGCTAATAGAAAACATTCTTTCAATAGCTTTACTTTTACTTGATAAGACTTTTGAATACCGACGGTCTAAGGGATTCCATGTTAATGAAGTGCTACTGCCATATATATATATATTTAAAAATGATGTACGTGTGAAATACTGAAAAATATAAATAAACAATTTTCCATATTAAAGTCTGTTCACTTTTCGTTATTCTTGAAGCCACAGGATCGTTCAATGCATGATGCAGGATTTAGTCTGTTTGCTCTCAATTCTTCAGGCACAAATTAAGAAAAACGTAACTGGGAGTAGGATGTCCAACTTGTTATAGGAACAGATTCCTGAAAGGGTCACGTCTGTCTGCACGTGATGAAAGTAGCTGACCGAAGCCCGGATTTCCGTCAGCTGTAGGGAAATCAGGGGTAAAGTGGATGAAAATACCTTTCTGCTCTTCATCAGGCTTCTGTATACAAAGCTGCCAAATTCCCCCTCTCATCTGAAAGAAGCATAAATACATTTGAATCAAATCATTTCAATTCTTAACCCCAATGCTAACCATAAAATCAAGCATGGATAGTGCACAATTACTGTAATGTGAAAAAATAGCTTTCGCTTTAATAAGAATAGTACATTATTTCATAATCACGAGATAGTAAATTATCCCATAATTAGGAATTACCAATGATCAACAACCTGTTACATTGTGCAGCACCTAGAAGCTCCTGATAGCTGAGCTGGAATTTTGGATTTATGGACAGGATGTGCATGGGCTTAACTTTCCACTGGAGTTTATTCATCATGAAATGGTACAGTTTATACCTAATGTGAACCTCATCATTATGAGTACAGTCACACTTATGCTGTGACAAGACTCTACCGTGCAATCAATTCCACTGCATCAAACTGCAAGCTAATTAATGATAATGCAGGTATCATATGGCAATTGTGCTATTGTGTGATTATCACATAAAATAAGCAATAGTGTTCTCATAATTAAGATATAGTAAATATCTCATAATTATGAGGTCATCATTTGTCGTAATTACAAGATAACATGATTTTTTTTTCCTTTGATGGCAGCAATGTGCTTCCATACTAAATCACTATAGCTAAGATCTAAGAGTGGCTCAGTCTGGTCAGCTCTGGGATGGGAGGTCTTTTTATGACGAGCAGGCTATTGCTGTTAGTGGCGTCAGTAGACCAATAGGTGGCACTCTTCTCACTAGTCCAGATTTTTTAAAGCTGTGCTCCTGCGCTATAGGAGGTGCCATCATTTTGACTAGATGTTAAACTGAGGTCCAGTCAAGAGAACAGCTTCAATGGTTTTAATTTATCGCACAAAAAGATCTGGAACGCTTTCTCCATTTCGATTTCAGGCATTAAAAGATCAATATATAAATCCATATAGACGAATCTATACATGCTACAAAAATGTAGCTAGGCGTCGGTTTTCAAGAATTACTCTATTCAGAGGGTCCTCAGGGAAGGTGGGGAGGGGGAGTTAATGTAGAGCGCTAAAAAAATTTGAAAGATTTTCAAAATAAAAAAAAAAGACCAAGTGCAACACACAGTATACAGGACAACTACCAAGAGGCTGTGAGCTGTGTGCAGGTGAACACAGGCACACTGAAATCCAGAAATAGCTCTGACATGTCTAGAGAGACTCCTTGAATGCTACCAGCGAGAAGAGTTTTCCTCATGCGCGATCTCTTTTTCAGCGACATGCTTCCTGTACTGAAATCCAATTTGGTGTTTTTCCGAATTAGACTGTATTTTGACGGTTACTGTATATTCCTGTCGTGGTTCTTTTACACATTGGATAAGACATTTATTGCTCCCAACGATGAGTACATATCTTCTCACAGAAGAGCCTGAGGTGTCCTCCCTCCTCTCCAGTGTCAAACTAGCTATGGGCGCATTGCCCTGGGCAGAACTTCTGACAGCCACCCACAGTGCCCTAGGTGAGGAATTTGCAGACAATGAGTTTACCCATTTAGTGATGTAAATGGGTCATTTGTTTTTAACATCTCAATGAAGAAAACACAGCGTACCTTTTGGTGATATTTTAACACAGCACCTATTGCTTGTTGACGTAAATGCGGCGATTGATCGCACTCTTTCAATATTGCAGAATCGAACGTACCTCCCTGAACGTCAACAAAGAGACTGCAAAAGAATTCTTAAACCTCCGTGGGTACATCATTTCTTGGAACTGTGATTAACTCTGCACATGCTTGACAATCTATTCGTGGAAATAAACATTAGGGACCTCCAAAATCCAGCACAAAGTTCAGACTTCATATCTGCACATTAAACACACTCCAGTGCACTATGTACAGGTGTGCAGGTGGACTGCAAACTGCATCACTTTGAAACCTGAAGCTATGTCAAGAAAAACAACCTCTTGAGATGACATGTAATCTCTTATTTTTATTCATGATCAGATGGAAAAAGCATAGCCTTAGCTTGCCTACACGCCAACATGTAACATCTTTTCACCAATATTCCCTCTTAATTCCTGCACTTTTATCTGGAGTTTCTGTCCAATCTTCTCCATGTTTTCGGAGAATCAATTTTCCCAAAAGCATTAACCATCCTCAGGATGTCCAACCCCAGAAGACCTGCAACCTGCTCATCGTGTTCCAGCAGCACAGATACCTCCAGCTATCGCACTACCTGAAAGACACAACAGCCCCAGGGAATGAGCCCGACACCACAATTCCTGTGTTGACCGAACGCACACATGTGCACATTGGATCGCAATGTGTTTGTATATTCAGCTTACATGAGTGTATGCAGCGTGCTGTACCCACAGGCAGAACGTCATGCTCTTACCCGGGAGGGGGGTTAGTAACGAACTGACTCCAGCTCCACTCCTCCATCGATGACAATGGCGTTCACATCAGAGAAGGGCAGCCGGTGTTTGAACTCCAGAAAGGGAACATCGTTCACAGCGACCTTGAACATCAAACAGATGGGATCAACGCTGGATGGGGGAAAAAAGAACCATAACCTTCCAGATTCTAACTGAGGTCTAGCTAGCACTCGGACTGGAATACTTGTTTTTTTGCATATTAAAATACTTAAGTATCATACTGAGTCATCACATGTTTTTCAGATTTTAACAAATATAGACACTAATGTACTATATCTGTTGTGTCAGGCACAAAGGGAAGAGGAGGTCTCTGTCAGACCTTTCAGTAGAGCTGTTCTGCAGGATCTGCATAAATCACTGGCCCAGGAAAGCGTCTTTATAAAGCAGTGAGCGGAACAGGGGTAATAACTGGGAATCAGAAGGGGAGAAGGCAGAGAGGTGTCTCACTTGGTAGCAGTCTTGGTAGACGGTGATGCTGAGCTTAAAGGAGGAGCCCGGGGGGGCTGCAGTCTTATATCTGCGCTCCTCCGTGCCCCACGTCTGGAACCGCATGGAGTTGCACACCACATGGTTCTTCAGCCGGCCGTAGCGCGGGTTGAACTGGAAGGCGATGTCGGCGGCAGGGTGTTCCTCAAGGCCACACTGGAGATTGACGTGGAACCTGGGGAGGCCGGGTGGGGGGGATCGGAGAGCCCCGCCGGGTCAGCACCAGCACGCGAGCAAGCTGGGCCACGAGGACAGACGCCGTTGACAGCGAGGCCGAAAAGGCGCGGCAGCGAAGGGGGGACCAAATATGGACGGCGGAAGCTGCCGCCATCCAAAGCAGAGAGGAGCCCAGGTCTTTTAGCAAGGCAGGACCTCACGTGTGACACCACATGCGAGACTCTTCAGAAAACTGACGCCTTTCATTTTGATCAGGGTCTCTACAGTCGTAGTGCTCTAGGAGATCATTCCTGAGGCCATGGTTAAAATCCCACCGCAGTGCAATTCCAGAGATTCTCCAGGTTATTGCAATAAACGCCTAGACATTACAACACATATCTAGGGCTCTGAACCCGGAGGACGAGCAAAAGTGTCTTCTTGGGTCATTCTAACTGGCTCCTGACAATATTGTTAACATAGACTCAACTCGGAAATTGCTCAATCATACATTCGGCACTTTATACATTTGGCTGTTAATTCCAGTAAACAAAAGGGTTAATTATCCTGGGCTCCCATCCAGCTTTTTGCTGGAGGATCTCAATTTAGCTGTTTCAGCAGCATGGAATACA
Source organism: Lepisosteus platostomus (assembly GCF_059453375.1). Classification (NCBI taxonomy): domain Eukaryota; kingdom Metazoa; phylum Chordata; class Actinopteri; order Semionotiformes; family Lepisosteidae; genus Lepisosteus; species Lepisosteus platostomus. The sequence goes on from NC_142632.1 coordinate 9,545,213, forward strand.
TGAAGAAGGAGAAGAAGAATCCTTGCACTTATATTGTGCTTTTCTGGACACTCCACTCAAAGCACTTAAATAATCAGTAGAACAATTATTCAATTAGTGAGCCAATAAGACGAGAAAAGAGACATGCTGGTCCTCCTGGTCCAGGAATTAAAAGCCTTTGAAGAGAAAGGGTCTCCAGACCTGGACTCCCAACAACACAGACACCCAGGCTTTTCATTACAGCCCCAAACTGACTCCCCCTGAACCTGCAGGCCGACAGCTAGCAAGCACAGCTGCAAGAGAAACAGGCGGCCCCCACCGGGCACTGACCAGGTGACCCGGATCGATCACACCGATGCAGACCCACCTCTCAGCTCCCAACTGGACCCTGCCGGTCACCGTGACGACTGCACCCTCCCGCAGGCCGCCTGGGACAGAGGTTGCAAAGGGGACAGTCTGTGGAAGTACGAATGACTCACTGGAGAAAGCAGAGCACGGAAGAGAGGTGGCACTGTACAACCGGGCATGACACAGGCCATGAAAAGGAAAGAAGCTTGCAATTAGGCTTAACAAGAATATGTTTTACCAATCCATTACGCTAATCTAAACAGGATATTTAACTACAGTATACAGTCTACTAAAAACAGAAACAAGGGCAACCACACCCTCATCAAAGAGTTCAAGCAGGCTGTCATTGGAAATTAACCTGAAAGCAGGCTGTCATTGGAAATTATCCAAAAATATCCTGAAACTAGGTTCACACCTCCCCCTTCTCTCAACGACAGACTCGTTTCCCCTCTAATCCTCTCTATTCATGTGCAGGTTTTCACTTCACACCACCTGAGTGCCCATTCTGCCTCCCCACTGCTCCCACACTCACAGTTTATGCTATATCAGCTGCTGACTTCCCTCTTTCACATCTGAACAAGGCTCCACAGCTGAAACAAATGTTTCTTTCCTTCGCTTTTCAGCATGGAATAACCCTTGCCTGGTTCTCTCATCAGAGATCTCTAACTCCCATGTAGACTACTCCCCCAGTGACCGATCATTTAGACCACATCCACAGACAGGCTTACAGTTATGCTGGGGTCTCGGTTTCAACGTGGAAATCTTGAACGTACCAGGATTTTAAGGCACGGGTCCTTGACTTCGGCCATCTTTTCTCCGAGTGACTAATTCAACGACGGTCTAAGCATTATGTAGTTAAACAAAACCAACAGAGGTAGGATTTTTGTGTCACGTTTTGAATCCACTGCTTAATGCCAAGAAGGTCCTTTCGGAGTTCCAATGCACCTGCCTGCAACGCCCACTGCGATAAACCAGCTGCATGATGGACTTTCCCCTGTACAAAGCGATAAGCTAGTCAATGACTCTTTCAGGAGAGTCTCATTAAGTCATGCAAGACTGATAAGGCACATCAAGCAGTTCAACGTGATCGCAACCGAATCTTTTCAACAGCCAATGAGAGAACACATTCTATCCCAGTTTTATTACAGAAGACAACAGAGGTTTAATTTCATCTGCAGTTATCATCCCATAAGGGCTTTTGTGGTTACAAAACCAAAGAGCTTTTCTTCTGGGCTTCTATCAGTGCAGGCTGAATGTCCCCCTTATTTGCAATTGCAGCAAGTGTTACAAATGAACAGAATTTTTTTTTAATTGCTGATGTTAAGTACATTTTTTTTTATGTTGCCTTAAACATCCAGCCCAAGCTGCTGATTGCTAGTAAATGCACACATGCAGGGTGGCTCAGGTGGACCATTAATATGTAATAATAAATATATAAACTATTTTATACAACACATTTGCTTCTCAAAGTCCTTTACAGTAAGAAAAAAAACACTTTATAAATTTGTGTTAAATACTTAAATTTAAGTGTCAACTCTGCCAGCAAGGCTGACTCTGGGCCAAGAATAGTCAAATGTTTTAAAAGTGAACAAATTATTAATGTGCAGTTAGCAATTTCACATTTTTACATGCAAAATTGATTTTAGTCATCTTTACCCCATCAGCAGTTAAGTGGCACTGGACATAAGATAAAACATAAGATAAAACATAAGATAACATAAGATAAAAGCCCCAGTATGGGTGAACTGGGGAAAAAAAAGAACTGTAATTAAATGTTGACTCTAATGGGAAAGAAATGTTAAAACCAGTTTCTGTCACCAGTTAAGACTGCAGTGTGGAGTAGTGGTTACAGCTGTGGTCAAACACCAAGAGCAATGCTACTCTCTGCTCTTGAGCACGATTTATTCATTCTACTCCAGTAACCGGCCTACTGTGTAAACATCCGACTCATAGCTGTAAGAGACTTTACACTCAAAGTACTCACCTAGTTAAACATCTCGGGCGTTAATCATCGATTGAATTGATTCACAGGTGTTAGTGCCTACATGTTCTGGACAAATTTTGCACCAACACGTTTGCTCATCTTACCGGAATGTTTTGAAAACGTGCGTGGAAGAGGTCACAGACACGCCGGTCTTAAGGGGTTTCTAAACTTCTAAACGCGGTTGGCTTTAGCGCCCCCGTGTGGAAAGAAAAGTCAAACAAATTGGTTTTGCAACTAAGGTGTTCTGAATATCCAGGCACAAGAACTCAAACATATTGCCCTGCAACATATTCCTTTCCCCTCAGCTGCAATAGCAATGTTGCCTAAAAACCCGCAAGATGTGCAGGTTAATCTTATTAATTCCAAACTTGATTAATTCAGCCAAAGACACTGAGAAGCTGAGCTGTTATACTGTAGGAAAGATGCAAGAACTGTTTTTCTTCTCTGCTCTTTTTTGCTTGGTTGCTGAAAAACAATGACGTGGTATTGATTTCACCTTCTTCGGTCCATCTTTTCACACTGTAGTCTCTAGTGGACGGTGTACAATAACAGGTTATAGTTACATTACTGGATGATGGGGATCTGATTTTCATGTTAAAAGGGTTTCCTTTCTAGCACCACTGTATGTTCTGTTTGACATGTGTAACCAGGCTGAGCTAACTCATGCCTGAAATATTCGGGATGGGACAAGGTAGCAGGGTGGCACAGCTGTTAGCATTAAACCCACAACCCTTTAGTGAGGAGTCTAGAACATTAAGCACTAAACAACCCAATTCAGTTCCTCCAGTCTGTCCACAATGATTCAAATAAACAAAAAACAGCATCTTCTGGCACAGCACTGCTGGAGTAGTCCAGGGACATGAATACACTTTCAGCGGGAGAGTGACTTGTGTGGAGGTTTATTCTATTTTTTACTCGCCAAAATCCACATTTTATTTCTTTACACTTCTCATAGAAAAGCCGAGTCTCCACATCTGCTCCGAGACGTATTGATAACGCAGTTTGTTCGCATGGTAACATTAAGACGCTGACCTGGAAGTACCTTTTTTTCCCAGTCCAGATAAAAATGGCAACATTTCATCATTTACAATCAAATCAGCTTTTATAAAACAAAATAACATATTGTGAGGACTATACAAAAAAAAGGAAACGCAGACATACAGACCAGATAGAACTTTACAACAGAGTACATCAGGAACTTGAATCAAGATCTGAATACCTGAGCCTACCCTTGACTTGCATGTAAAAACCGTTCAGGAATTTGTACAACTGATTTCATGCTGTAACCTCAGTGAAATTCTTGCATTCAGAATTAATCTGCTCTGCACAATAAAGAGAGACGCCTTTATAAGTTCGATACATACTTTCAAAGCATAATGAAAGGTGCAACTTGCTTTCCTCTGCACCTCAGCCCTCTTTACAATCTGCAGAGCGCGCTGGCATTTCAAGTTCCCAAAATCCCACTACTGCCACCAACACGTTCACCTTGCCCTCAGACCTAAAACAAATTCCATTGTAAAATAAGTCAAACGAAAAACAAATCTAAAAAGCTAGGAAATTCAGCGAACAGGAAAACTGTAATAAAATTTCATACACGTCAAAAGAGCTATTGAATCCAGTAACCACCTCAAAATCCCAGTTTGTGTGGCCTAGCATCAGGGGCTCTGAAGTTGCACTGTGCTCCCAAATGACCAGATACGTAGATGCTATACATGTGAAAATACAGATAAAGAGACTTGTTTGACAGCACTACACCCCAGTCCCTACACAGCACATCATCTCTGTAGTTGGGCTGCAGCAGGAGATGGCACCTGGTTTTTTCATTTGTTTTCTTGTCCTTTAAACAGCTCTGTATATTTGCTACTTGATTACAGGTGCCCATAAAGTGACAAGGGAAAACAATTATAACAATGTTATGCTGCCCCCTGCTGGGCACCTGGATGCTTGCAGTGAGCTCAGTGGAAAAATACATGACTTGCCCCCTCTGCATTGCCCAGACTCCTGAGAAAGGTGCCAAATAACGACTGGCAAGAGAGCCTGTCAGAGGTTTCCAGTCTCTCTCAGGCAGCTGAAGAAGCTGCTGAATGAGAGAGGCCAATTTCCTCCTGCCACACATGGCGAGTGCAAAGCATGTGGGTATACAATAAAAACCTTTTTTTTAAAAAAAATTCAACAGGGGTTTAAAAAGGTATTTCACTCAACAAAAGATGTCAAAGAAGGAGCCACATGAACCCCAAGCGTGATCTGGATTCATGAAACCTTAGGGTTCAGGCGGCCGATTCACTGACCCCGTTTTCAGACTGTTGAAAAATAAAGGGGAAAATGGAGAGAGCTGCAGCTCTTCACAGTAACACGACAAGATAATCGAGATATGTACGGCAGCATCCTGAATTCCTGGGGATACACAAGTTCTGATGAAGATCCCCCCCATCGCCAAGCCACACCAGGCCATTTCTATACCAAGCTTGTATTTTCTTCCCCCACCAAACGAAAGTCCGTGGCAGAAAGGTGAAGGAATATTCTTTATAGTTTCTAGGCGAGTAAGACAGGCACATGAAAGCACACAATAAAAATCCCTCGTTTTCAGCTTCGTTTATGCGTTTGGGTCTCTTTCGGACAGATGCGATCATTTGGAAAACAGGTGACAAGAGCTTCCCTGGTTCGGGTGCTAAAAATAAAAAAAAATGCAGTAAGGCAAATGCTTTTAGCTGTAGACCAAAATCAAACGTACATCACAAACAGAGGGCACACCCACAAACCAGGGTACTGGCCTGTCTGATCACCCCCTCCCTGGCCTCCAACGGTCTCTGCCGTGCCTACAGCACCTGACCCCCCCCAATCTGTGATCATCATAGTGGCAAACTTGGGGTACACCAACGAACACACCGATTTCCAAAGGCATCATGGACACTTGCCCATGGGAGAGAGGGGGGGAGGTGGCAAATCTATACAGTATTTTTAAAAAAAGCTTAATGCTCAATTAAGCACCAGGTGAAACAAGAGGACGTGTGAAACCAAGGAGCCCGATACTGTGGTAGTGTGTGTGTGCGCGCAGAGAGGAGGATTTCCCAGCTGCCATTGTGCATCTGAGGCCCGGGGCTCTGCAGTCCTCAACACACTGGACGTCCAGCTGCCCTGAACCACAACTTGTGGAAATGGCTTCCGCAACACTCAATGCGGCTGTGCGCGCAAGCAACCCAAGACGCACACCTGGATAAACGCACGCCACAGCCCGGCCCTCTCCCCCCCCGCACCCCTCGATTGACAGCCAGTCTCTCGCGGCGGGCCCCGGGGGATCGGGGGGGGTTCGGGGGGCACGCGCGCCCGCGTCAGTGCTTGTTGGCGTAGAGGGTCTCCTCGTCGCTCTCGGTCTCGTCCTGGAACTCGTGGCTCAGCAGCGACTTCTTGGAGCCCATGGAGGTGAGCCGGATCTCGTCCTCGTAGGCGTCGCGGTGCTGCCGCAGCCGGTGGAAGCCGTCCTTCTGCCGGTTGGACTTGGCCGAGCAGACGCACCAGATGATGCAGGCGGTGACGACGAGCGCCGTCATCGAGGCTCCTGTGGGCCAGCGGGGGGGCAAAACAACTGAGCCACCGGGGAGCCAGGGAGCCGGAAACACCCGCCCCCCGTTTTACTCAACACTCAGCAAAGCCCACATACCATCCCGCCCTCCAAGAGCAATACGATTAATACCCCAAAACATACAGATACACAGACATCATTCATCTTCAAATCCCTTCTAGCTCTCTAGTGAGATCCGTCCCATATCCTCTCCAGATCAGGTTTCCCCACCTCAGTGATTCACTGCTACACACTGACCTGGAAACCACAGTTCTGTTACAGTCTGTAAGAGTGACCAGGGTACGGGGAAAGGTCTTCCACTCCCCTTCTGAACCCCTCTGAGCCTTTCATGAGGAAGTCGGCTACAACGTCCCTATACTCAAGCGTAATAGTCGTTTTTTTGTCTGCTTATTTCAGCTGATCTAAATACATTTCCCTCCTAAAAGGAATCATTTATCCAGAAGCTGAAAGTGTGACATGGGGAAGTGTTAACATGCTCAAAAGGTAGACCAAGAACAAAGAGCTCAGGGTCTTCCGACGATTCTGAAAGACGATGCTACCGATCTTGAAATGTTAAGGTTATATTTCGCTTTAGCTGGGTGTTACTTGATCTGGCACTTTTTATTTTTACTGTGGTGGCCCAGATTGAAATGTAGGTCAAGTGAGCCTTGCGCACCATAAACCAACAGAAACACCGGGCGCAGCCCTGATATTATTTAACACATTTTCCAAAACAATACAGCCTGCAGTCACAACCTCTTCCCTCGGTACCAGCTTAACAAAATGTACTCATTACTCTCCGAGTATGGCATGATATCACAGTTGCGATTATTGTACGCTTTTTAAACCTCTTAAGTTAAAAAAAATACCAACAGCACATAATTCATTTATTGGCAAAAATAACTGAGTAACTATAGACACCCACTCCTATTTTCCAATGTGCAAGGCCATTATAGCTACAGAAGGTGCTTCCCTGATTTGCTTACTTAGTGATTTTTATCTATGATCTTGTTTTAAATGTGAGTTCAGCAAAACCCTGTTGCCAGGGTTTCGGGTGTGAGCAAATTAAAGATAACGAGGAAAGCACGGCCCCTAGCTGTGGAATCTGAAGTGACAGAATTGAAACAGACAAGCAGTTGCACTGCCTTGAACGAGACAGAACATATACAAACTGCCCTACGCTAAAATACTGATGACCATAAACATGCAATAGGGTCCCATTTTTACAGGTCATTGCCAGCTCACTCACGTACCTGCAGTGGTGACCACGAACTCCCTGGGCAGGCCGAAGATGCGGTTGTCCATGTCGAACTCGATGATGATGGAGCTGGCTGCTTCGTAGGAGGAGACAAACACCTGCCAAACCCAAGAGCCACTCATGTCACCAAGAGCCTGCCTCGGCAAACGGAGGTACACTTCAAGCAGGAGCGCCAATATTACTGGAGCCCAGCAGGTGTGAGCCTGGCCAGTACCTAGAGACCTCCTGGGAAAAACTAAGGTTGCTGCTGGAAGAGGGGTTGGAGAGACAGTAGGGGGCGCTCACCCTGCAGTCTGTGTGGGTGCTAATGCCCCAGTATAGTGACAGGGACACGATACTGTAAAAAGGTGCCGTCCTTTAGATGAGACGAAAAACTGAGGTCCTGACTCTCTGTGGTCATTAAAAATCCCAGGGTGTTTCTCGAAAAGAGTAGGGGTGTTACTCCGGTGTCCTGGCAAAATTTCCCACTGGCCTTTACCAATCATGGCCTCCTAATAATCCTCATCTCTGAACTGGCTTCATCACTCTGCTCTCCTCCCCACTGAGAGCTGGTGTGTGGGGAGAGGACTGGTGCATCATCCAGGTGGGGCTACACTGCTGGTGGTGGAGGGGATCCCCATTACCTGTAAAGCGCTTTGAGTGGAGTGTCCAGAAAAGTGCAAGGAATCATTATTAATAATATGAGTAGGACAAGCTTCAGCGATTTAGCGTGAAAAATTAAAATTACAGAAAGGAGCAAGAAAGGGGGTAAAAGCCTTTTCAAAGCGAACCAGAACTACGTAGTCCTGACTTGTCCTGTTCCCCGGAACGCACAGAACCCCACAGGGGGATTTAACACTCCGGCCCCTCACCTCCTGGTGCTGCTGCTGGTAGCCTTCGGCCACGGCTTCCAGGTTGTGGGAACCGGGGGCCAGCAGGGCGTGGAAGTACCCCCCCTCGCCGGTGAAGACCCGCACCCCGCCGTTGAGCACGATCATGGCCCCCACGATGGGCTTGCCGGTCTTGTCCTTCACCACGCCGCGCACGCCCTTGTGAACCTGCCGCCACAAGGGGGAGCCACAGAGTAAACCTGCTCCACAAGCTGCTCAACACTCACCGTAGGAAACACCTGCGAGCCCTGGTCAGCAGCAAAGCATGGACTCCCATAAAACTGAGGCTGCTACTTTCGAAACTTTACTCACACTCTTCGAGCAGAGGATTTCATTGAATTTCCATCACTAACACGGCAACAACTTATCACTTTTAGCATGACGTTGGCGAGAAAGGCAGTCATGCGAGTTCACAGCAAGAGGGATACCTGAGCAAACAGTACCCCTTTTTTCACAAATCTAGACAGCGACCCCAGATTTACATTCACCCCCCAATCCTAAAAAATAAGAAAAGGAACTGACCTCCACAAGCATGCTGAGGAGAGATTTCTTATTCTCAACCCAGAGCCCGAAGAGCTCTTTGGCGTCGGGGAACAGACAGCAGCTGGTGTAGACTGTGATCTCTGGGCAGTGACCGAACTCCATGCTGAAATCCTGCGGGCAAAGAGCTTGGCATCACCACAACAGCCCTCCCACGCCACACTTACACTCACAAACGAGTGAAAAGAGGGTGGTTCCCAGGCAGCCACTCCCAAGCAGGAAATCTCCGGCACACCAAGACTTCCAGCTTTTCACCATCAAGCAGGAACTAAAACTGCACTATAATTCTCAGTGCAAGATCCTGTTGACTCATGCCCAGATGGTAACACGGAGCCAAAAGAGCAGACAAAACCGAGAGCTTAAAAATGTGGATGACGACATCCAAGGATCAAAGCAGCCAGACTTCTATAGCACTTGAGCAGCAGGGCTGTACAAGAAAAAGAAATCTGAAAACGGACGAGATCAAGCAATCTTTGCAACAAAAAGCTTGTATTTTGTAAGCAAGAAAAATAAACGCAGCAAACACTGGACTGGCTGCTCTGCACTGTGGCCTTTCCGGCCTCCGCAGCTGTACTTTAGCGTAACCAGCTCCTCAACTGCTATATTGATCCGAGTAATTATTAATGAAAAAAGCCAGGTGCTCGCTACTGCAATGGAGTGGAAATGAGGTCTGTTTACAGAAAAGCTCTAGTCTGAAGTTTGGAATATCGAGGATGGGGGAGGGGTGAAACAGGACCTACCTTCATGCTACCCATGTGGCTGTTCCACACCGCCCCCCGCAGGACGCCCCCTGGGATGTTGTCCACTGGGAAAACAGGGAAGAGGACTCATTCTCGGGGACCTCCTGACAGATGCTAGGCAGAGAACAACTGCTAGCTGCAGTGTTTAAAGAACCAGAACTGTGTGCAGATATCCAAGATATTCTTCTGGAATGTTTTTTTTATTCATTCCAGTAGGGAACTTTCATCCAGTCCTCAATCCAGCTCTGTGCTTTAAACCCAAAAAATGAGACGCTTTGCAGAGACGCCAGCCTGAATCTGCATCACTTAATTAGCATTGATCTCCCTTCATTTCTATTAATGTGTCACCAATAAACTGCAAAGTCCCACTTGGAAAACAGCAGAAAGATTTTAGTCTGTATAATAGGTACTAGAATACATAAAGCATTATGGTACCTAAACTAAAAAAAAAAAAAGACTAACTAAAGAAAACAATGTCTCCATTTCACCCTCTTATCGGCAGGCCAGTAGAGAGTTTGCAGGCAGGAAGTGGCCTGTCTCTAGCCAGCGGGGCTCTCCTCTGTTCTCAGCAATCCCTATGATAGACCATGGCAAGTATAAACACCCCACCTGGCACTGCCAGCCCACATGACTCATACCTTGATTGCCGTCACATCCTGGGCGGCCCAGGTGCATCGTGGGATGGTTTTTGGCATAGACAGAAGCCAAGTACTTGAGAGTATCTTCATTTTCAACTGGGGGGGGGACACAGACAAGAGTTACCTTCAGGGTAGCCTCATTTCTTTCCAACCCCACAACAGGAGGTGACACTTACGAGTTTATACACTCGGAGGCTTAGCTGAGAAGTAAATCACTTTAGGGGAACAGAAAAAAGATTCAAGTTTTTCTTATAGAAAAGAAAAATCATATGAAGATGAGATACCATACAGAAAAAGGGTTTTGGCTGCTAGTTGAAAAAAACAGCCGCCTTTTTATTTATCCTACAATTAAATAAACTGGCATAATTCAACCACTTTCACAGACGTCTTAAGTTTTCAGGATATTAATTTCAGAGCCACCAGCACCTGGTCTAAACGGTTCCTTTCTGATGATGAGCAGACAGTTCTGTGGGCTGACAGGAGACACTCTTGCCTTGCCAAAGCCTCTTGCTCGAGCACAGCTCCTGCCCTTCTAGAAGAGCGCGGCACCCCTCCCCGGCTCAGCCTACCTGGCTGCACAGGTTTGTTGTAGGGGTAGGTCGCCAGGACCGAGCCCCCATCCAGGGCCACCGAGAGGGTGTAGCCCTTCTCCAGGATGACATCCATCACCGCCCGCGTCTCGGGCTGGGCGTCTGTAAACTGCTGGGAGGCGTTACCTGTGTGGTGGGGGGCGGGGGGGAGGGAGACTCGAATTAAGAAACTATATCCACATATCAACTGTTTTTCCCCACTTCAAAAAAGTTAAGCATTTTTCTTTCAAACGTATACACAGTAGTTCCATTACAAGCAAAATGATTGTAAAACATTTAAGGGAACAGATAAAAAGAGACGAAATTTTCTTGTATGATGTACATTTTCAAATTTGTATTTTAAAAGGATGATTGTTAAAATGGTCTTCTCTATCTAGGAATACTTTGGTTGCTGCTCATCAGATGAAATGAACTTCAGAAGGACACAGGGCTATGCAGCAGGAGTTCCCAATCCTGGAGACAAACAGACACACACACAGACACACACCTGATGGGTTGGGTTCCAGCCAGCTTGTCAGTGACACCACTGAATTAGTAAGCGATTTAAAAACAGGATTAATTTGAACTGTGTGACTGTTGTCAAATTTTAAACCTATTGGAGGTAGCCTTTTAACTACTGCATTTCCTAACTCAAATCAAAGCCCCAGACTCTTGAGATGAAATAATGTCCTTGTGATTGCATCTTATTAATTCCATCAAGGCTTCAGCTGAGCCCATGAGCTCGGCAGGTGGTGTGCGGGCCTGCAGCACCAGGACTGGGGCCCCACAGGGACCACGACGAACACAAACCAGTGTATGGTCCAGGCCTGGGCCCGGCGGGCTCACCCAGGAAGTCAGTGTCCAGATCCTTGCCGTGCGCGTTGGTCAGCCCCACGGTGGACGAGCACTGGTTCTCCTGCGCCATCTCCCGGCCGTCGGGGTTGATGCAGGGCAAGATCACGATCTTCGTCTCGTCGATCAGCTGGCGGGGGAGAGAGGAACGCCTGAGAAAGAGCAGGCAGGCTGGCAGAGCATAAATGCCTGAGCGGCAGCCAGTTCAGTGAAAGAGAGAGGAAACCAGAGGGACCTACCTAATCAGGAAGGTCTGGTATTAATTCAGAGAGCTGCACCACATGAGGCTTTGGATCTTGGCCAGCAGCCATATCACCCTGCAGCTCATAGCTGGCAGCCCACTGAAGCTCAGCAGGTGTGAGCCTGGTCAGTACCTGGATGGGAGACCTCCTGGGAAAAACTAAGGCTGCTGCTGGGAGAGGTGTTAGTGGGGCCAGCAGGGGGCGCTCACCCCATACACTATACTGTAAAAAAGATTTCGTCCTTCGGATGAGATGTAAAACCGAGGTCCTGACTCTCTGTGGTCAATAAAAAACCCCAGGGTATTTCTCATAAAGAGTAGGGGTGTAACCTCGGCATCCTGGCCAAATTTCCCCCTGGCCTTAACCAATCATGGCCTCCTAATAATCCCCATCTCTGACCTGGCTTCATCACTCTGCTCTCCTCCCCACTGAGAGCTGGTGTGTGGGGAGAGGACTGGTACATCATCCAGGTGGGGCTGCACACTGGTGGTGCTGGAGGGGATCCCCATTACCATTAAAGCGCTTTGAGTGGAGTGTATTTGAAGATAATTTTGATGATCTTTCAAGCACATGACCTACACGTCCTCTGTTCCATGTAGGAAGGCTACAGACGGGCTGCAGCTGTGCGATGTTCCAGGAACAGCGCCTCACCTTGGTCACCGCGGGGCTCTTGCCGTAGTTGATGCACAGAAAGCCAGCGAACTCCAGCAGCAGCTCGGTGCCCACAGGGGCGTTCCCGTGGTTGCCCCCGATGAAGCGGACCTTCGGCTCGGCCGGCTCCGCCTCTCCCGGCTTGTTGGAGATCTCCAGGGCCCAGATGGTCCGAATCTCCCAGCTCTGGCCCAGCCTGTTGAAGACAACGCCTGGCGGTCAGGGAGAAGCCGGAGGAGCGGCCCTGGAGGGAGGGGGAGCTCGATTTTAAACTACCGGGCTCCAGGAGGAGGATTCTGGTGAAGCCAGCTTTGCCTGAACGTGCCGAAATATCAGAACTGCATTGAAAAGCAGCACGCCGGAGTGTCATTATGAAATAGGGAACAGAGAACTAAACGAACAAATATCCGCCTGGATCACTCCAAAATCCAAGAGCACTGCTCTCCTAGTAATCAACTCCCTTTGTTTCAAATACTGCGCAAATCTCTTCGTCTGGATGATCCAGAAAAAATCAGGCCCCTGAGGCTGCTGCTCTCGACACGGGTGCGGGTGTTGAAGGAGGGAGACCGGCGCACCTGCGGAGCCGGGTGATCTGGGGGAAGTTGAGGGTCAGCCCCCGCAGGTACTCCGACAGCTCCTTGTAGGGCCGGTAGCGGTAGAATTTGTTCTCGGAGGCGTTGGTGCTCCGGACCAGGTGCTCCAGGCCACTCTCCGACGACAGCTCCTTGATGAAGTTCTGGAACTCCACCTCCAGGGGGTCCTGGGTGGCCGGGGGTCCCTTCGCGGAGGGACTATTGCCGGACTCTATCCGGGTCAGCCGGAAATTCATCTGCTCCACCTTGCCCTCCTGGACTGTGACATACCCAATGACGGGGATGTATCTGCGAGAAGACGGGGGGGGGGTTACCCAGGGTGCACTGCACCGCGACCAGTCAGGAGGCGGAGCAGTTAGCGAGACCGCTAGAGCAGGACCCCTCCATCAGCTGCCTGTGCCAAAATGATTAATATTGGTCATAATGGTTAATAATGGTAATAATGTGAACTAACAAAAAAAAAAGAAAACCATCTAATTTCAGCAGATTGATGCTTGCACATCAGAGGAGGTAACAGCTGGCGGTTTTTCAGAGATACACAGGATATCCCAGGTCAGAACACTTTGAATTTCTTGCACCAGAAGCAAGAAGACCATTAATATCCCATTCTACTGTGTTCTTGTCTCCTCCCCAAAAGAAACTCACTCTGAATTGAAACACACTGTGTAGATAAAAATATACACGTCTCTTTTAGCAGAAGTGTTTTTACTGGGTTCCCATACGGATGCCGGTTCGATTCGGGAGACTCCGCTCTCTCTCAGGCGCGGGAGGGGCCTCTGCCCGGGACCCTCTCCCACGGCTGGTGGATTCCTCACCCGGGCGCCGAGGCGCTCAGCTTGTACGTGCCCGGGACCAGCAGGCGCCAGTAGTCCCCAGCCTTGTCGGTAGTGACGGGGTGATCGATCTCGGCCACGCTGATGGTGGCGTTCCAGATGCCCGTCCCATCTTTAGCATCGGTCACGAACCCTTTCACACCCCGGTGCACCTGGACACCCGGGCAAAGGGGGAAAAAAAACAGGCAGGTGGGTAAGAACGCAAGAACAAATTGCAGTCAGGGATGGCGAATTGGAAACGAGTAGCTAACCTGACAGTCTCATCTAGCCATTACTTGAAAGAAGCAGGCCATCATCTTTTGCAGTTGGGCTGCTTATTCCACACTCACACTGACTAAAGAACTTCCTCGGCTTTTTCGAGGGCAGTTCCATGCAGAATCTGCAACTCTTTATTTCATGACCAGGTTTCCAGTTTCCAAAATCTGTCCCTGGGTTGTACATCTATATATAGGTGTATAGGCTACTTCTCTCTCAGCTGATCTCAAACAAGACGTGAGCAGTCCAGGGAGGGATGAACTAAGTCCCCCCAACCTCACATGAAGCACTCTAGAATCCTCTGTAGGAGCAAATAGCTAAACATCATGCAAAACAAATTTCTATAAGCTGAGTGGCCCTTATATCAAGAAGACTCAAAAGTGCATCTCAGCCATGGAGTCAGGAGAAAGATGGTTTGTTTTGCACTAGCAGGGAATGTCTATCCTGTCCCTTCTTTATTAGTGAACTATGCAGAAGAATACAAGTAAGATGACTTAATTACACAATTGAAGTGTGGTGGGGGTGGAATGTTTTTATGAGGGGCAGCACACTGGTGCAGTGGTCAGCAGTGCTGAGCCTAACAGCTCCAGACCTGTGCTGCTATCTGCCTGGAGGGTGTATCCTCCCACAATCTAAAGACATCCTGGTAGGTTAATTAGCTCCTGGGAAAACCGGGCCAGGTGTGAGTGTGCGCATGTCTGTGTCTTTCCTGTGAGAGACTGGTATCCTGTCCAGGGTGGACCCTGCCCTGTACCCCTCGCCTGCCGGGCCGATAGGCTCCGACTGGGATAAAGCGGTTGGGAAAACGGCCGGATGCATTTGACAGACCGGTTCTCCTCTCTCCTGCAAGCAGGCGGTCCTTTCGGTCTGCAGGAGGGGAGTGGCCGGGCGCTGGACTGACCTGCTGGATGAATGCCAGCAGGGAGCGCCGGTTCAGCTCCCAGTAGGTGGGCAGGTCTTTGGCCAGCGGGTACTTCACACAGCCCAGCTCGATGGTCACCTCGAAGCAGTTCGTGTTCAGGTAGTTCCAGTCCTGCATCCCCCCTGCAAGCAGCCACAGCCTCGTCACGGGCAGAGCACTCGGGGACAACAACGCATGCTACCGGACTCATTTCAGCACTGAAACTGTTCTTGATGACTAATACCCAAAATGTTAACTATGGCGCATCTAGGTGTTACCCTGACAAAACATTTCCCAGCAGACCGAGAACGCCCGATTGCCACTTTCACCTTGACACGATTAACACAATGATTCTCACTTTCTACGAGGTGACTATTTAACAAAACACACCTTTTGCCACAAAAGGCTCCTGCTTTCAATTAAGTCTTCATTAGCAGCCTTTAAATTTTCTGTACTAGATAAACCTAAGGCGCCTGCAACCAAAGCAATCGACTCAATTAAAGAGTGACATTAATTATGTCAGCAGCCGTTGGGGTACTTCTGCTGGACCAGCGCCTCGCCTCCGTACACCAGGAGCTCACCCGGGACGTTGTACCAGTCAGCCCCATTGGTAATGCCATCCTGGAAGTACTCCTGTGGGTACAGCTCTTCGCAGGGGTGGCCTTGGAACATGGAGGGATTTTCCTGAACAGGGATTGGAGAGAGCAAGTTGCTTTCAATCAATCAATCAAGGTTTATTTATCAGTGCACGAACAGTGCAGCATACAGGGGTGTTGTCAGCAATGAAATGCTTTGTCCGCGAGCTCATTAAGAGGGATAGAAGAGTAGAAGGACAGGAATTTAGAGGGATTAGATTAACATTAGGATACAATAAATGACAATTGCAAGGAGGTATTTAGTGCTCTTCGTAAGTGTATGTGTCCTGAGAGTGCAAGTGAGAGGAGGGCGCCGGTGCACCCTGTCAGCTCAAGGAGGTTGCCTATTCGCCAGCGGCCGTTTGGGTAACTGCAGGCGTCTGCTGTTGAGCAGTCTTACTGCCTGGGGGAAGAAGCTGTTCCGAAACTTGGTGGTCTTGGTCTGTATACTTCGGTACCGTTTTCCGGATGGTAGTAGAGAGAACAAGTTGTGGTAAGGGTAACTGGGGTGCCTGAGGATAGACCCGGCCTTCTTGAGGCATCTAACAGAGTAGATATCCTTGATGTTCGGTAGCGCGAGGCCGGTAGTGTTTTGAGCCAGTTTCACCACCCTCTGGAGCACCTTGCACTCTCGAGCTGAGCAGTTACCATACCAGGCAGCCGTTTAGGATGCTCTCAGTGGTGCACCTGTAAAGATGTGTTAGGATGTGTGAAGGCATGCCAGACTTCTTTAGTCTGCGGAGAAAGAATAGGCGCTGTCGTGCTGTCTTGGCTGAGAGGTTGGTGTGGTGGGTCCAGGTCAGATCGTCTGTGATGTTGACGCCTAGGAATTTCAAACTGTTGACTCTCTCCACTGCGGACCCGCTGATGTGAATGGGTGAGTGGGCGGCTCCTCGCTGCTTCCTGTAGTCCACAATCAGCTCCTTAGTTTTGCTGGTGCTCAACGACAGTGGCCTTTTCCTTTGCAACCACTGTTATCTCGGCACTGTCGGCTTGTTGCATGAGTAGATAAGACACGTCAATAACGAGAGGAAGCCACTTCGCCCATCTAGCTTGTTTGGTAGTTGGAAGCTAACCGATCTCATCCGGCAGTGTCTCGAAAGAAGACAAGGCATTGGCTTCAACAACATGGCTGGGCTGCTTGTTCCATGCTCCCACCACTCTATCCATAAATTGTCTCCCACTGTCTGTTTAAAATGCAAATCCACAGTTTGTGTCCTCTGGTTCATGTCTTACAGAAGCAAAACAAATGAATATTCGTGTATCTCTTCTCAAGTTGAATGAAATCTACTGAGCGGAAATGCACGGCTTTGCACAAATAAAGATGCAAAGACTGTTGTTTCACTGCGTTCAATAGGTTGGTTTTCTCTCACGCACGCTTACCTTCGAATAAGCAAGGGACAGCATTTTAAAGACCTCATCGTCGGGGGACTTGCTGTAGGTGGCAACTCCCTCGGCGTCGTCGTCGTAGGGGTAGTTCACCACCAGCGAGCCTGGGGAAACGGACACACAGCCCTGAGTGCGACTCTTGGGGAATAAGGCACTACTAGTAGCTGACTCTCTTGAGGAGCTCGAGCAGGACGATGAGCAGAGCCCAGAGCTGTCCCTTGGGTATGGGAAACCAGCCAGACAGACAGGAGCATGTCATCTCTCTCCTTACAAAGCCTGCCACAACTACACATGCAATTACATACAGATGCATGCAGAGCCGTTTAATACGTAATAAATAAGTTTAAAACACAATCTTAGAACATTTTACACGGAGAGTTAAATGGAACAATTATCTATAGGGGTGACATCACACACATGGATAAAACGTACATATTTAGACACCTGTTCAAGCAGGCAAAATTCAAATTGCAGCACTTCTCCCGACAGAAATTCTTCAATTGCCACAAAAACTGTGTTGTCCACATATTGCATTGCTTTCATGCTTCTTATCTATTGCTGACTGCAAACTGGGATTTCTTAAATATAAACCTCGCTGCCCGTAACGTGTGCATGCTAGTTTTTATTTATATCAAGGACAACGAACATTACTTGTGACTCTATTCGGTGTTATTACTTAACAAGTACAGCAACACAGGCAGGATCCAGAAACAACAGATATTTCTTAACTAGCAAATACCTAGCCAACTTTAGAAATCAAGAAAGCCTAGAGACGGAATGAATGGAGGCTTTTTTAATTCAAGTTAATTGTTAACACCTTTCTACCCTTTGCACAGAAATATTTACACTCCCTTTAGAAAGCTGTCCTTCCTACTTGCATGAGTCTCAAAGGCACGCTTTCAAGGTGTGCTTCAAGTCAACTCTGAGCACCTCTTTCACACGCTGAGCTCGGGTGCAACTCAAACCATTTGGCCAGCAAGGCCGTGCAAGAGCCCACCTCCATGAAGGTTGGCGGAGAGCACGAAGGGGTATTTCTTCAGCCAGTTCATGACCACGATGGTCTCGGGCTGCCGGGGGTCAGGGATGTCCACGAACTGGTCAGGGAAATTGCGGTTCAGGTCGAAGTTGTTGCTGTTGTTGCGGCCCTTATAGCCCTTCACATCGCCTGCAGAGCAAGGGAGCCGCAGTTAGATCTTGCCTTCAAAGACAGGGGAGAAAACCAAGGACGCCTGTGCGCGATCCTGCACGGCTCTAGTGCATATGCACCGACCGCTTCGGGGCAATATCGGAGCTGTACTCAGACGACAAAACGTCCTGAGAAACGGCTCAGATTCAGAGCGTCACTGGGGAGACACCTTGCGTGTCTTCTCCAGAAACGGCCTATTTCAAACCGCAGCTCGACTGCGCTCTGCACCCTCTCTGCACGATCCTCTCTGCCCCCCACCCCCGCGGGCAGCGGGTTACCTTCCTGCGCCACCTCGTAGCCATCCGGGTTCATGGAGGGCATGATGTGGATGCGCGTGGAGTTGACGAGCCGCGTGACCTCGGGGTCGGTGCCGTAGTTGTGGCAGAGGTACTCGATGAGGTTGAGGAGCAGCTCCCGGCCCACCACCTCGTTCCCGTGCATGTTCCCGATGTACTTGAACTCCGGCTCGCCTGCCGTGGTGGGGGAGAGACCGGCAAGGGGGGGGGGGGGAATAAAATCAAATCAGCCACACCAAGACGGCAAACAGCGGAGGAACACGCCTGCCTCTTGATCGCACACTGCTCCCCAGCTCAGTTAGCAGGCCCTGCTCTTCAGATTTACTCGAAATAATGACATGAAATATTTAAAAGGCACCAGTGACAGGGGGGTAGGGCATAACGATCATGTTCATTTCCTAACCTGAACCACCTTCACTTATAAATCGGGGCTTTTCCATGACTGCTCAGATGCGTCTGAGGTCTTGCAGCGGAAAAGATGAAACAACCTCCAGTCGGTTCCCCCCCCCCCCCGCAACAGTCGGCTTTGATCCGGGGATCTATATAGCCAAGGACTTATTTTCTCCAATGCTGCCCAACAAGCGGAGAGCAAGAGCTGGAGAATCTGGGGAGACGGGCTGCAGAAACCGAGCTGGAGGCAGGAGGAGCGGCGCAGGGGCAGGGGCAGCCGGCGCGCCAGTCCGTACCGGGCTCGTGGACGCCGGGGCTGTCGGTGATCTCCATGACGTAGAGCTCGCGGTTCTCCGCGGACTTGCCGATGGAGTAGAGGTTCGTGATGCCGGGGAAATCGGTGCTGTAGCGCCGCAGGAAGAGCTCCATGTCCGCGTAGTGGTGATGCCGGAAGTCCCTGGGCTGCAGGGGCAGGAGGTGCCCTGGCGGCGGAGTCGGGGCGCTCCCGTTCCTCGGCCCGGAGGAGGAGGAGGAGGAAGAGGAGGTGGCCGCAGCAGCTCCGGCCGTGGTCGGAACCACACCGCCGTGTGGCCTCGAGCGCGCCAGGGTGATGTTGAGCTCGGTCACCTTCCCCTCCACCACCTGCACGCTGCTCACGGTCCCCGGCAGGAACCTGCACAGGACACCCCGACACCATCACCCCCGAGCTCCACGCTGGGAAACACAGGCAGCTAGCTGGTCTACCATACAACCCCACCGCAAAAAACTGCAGCGTGGAGCAGTGAAATCTAGTACAAACTGGACCAAAGGGAGCTTAACCTGGACAACACTGGACATCGAACACCTTAGTACTGAGACATTTCCGTTGTCAACAAGCTGCACTGCTCTTGTCCAGGGTGATCTGCTCCCTGTGGTCCCTTACGCATGACGTCATATATTGCATCACACTACAAGGATTTCATAACGGACGTTTGACCGCGTAAACTCACTTCATAAACAGTGAAATAAGAAAGCCCACCTGATGCAGTGTTGCAAGCGCAGAAAGAGCTAATTCACTTTCACATCCATAAAAAAAAAATATTTACTGCTACTATGAACTCTACTCTACTACATCCTTGGAATCAATCTCAAATTTGGATTGTAAAAGGTGAGAAACAATCCCCAAGCACAAGATGGGGTTTTTGGACCAGAAGGCCGTTAGGCTATTTCATCATAGGGTCACGTTTAAAAGCGAAACTGCTCTGATCATCATGATGCTGCAACCTTTAAAAAAAAAAAACTCTAGAACTGAGGCTTATACTTCCTTTGGGAACAGATGTAACTAATGAATAAGCATGACAAAATATGCTGTTAATAAACACTGAAACCACTTACAGGACATGTGAACAAAATAGTATCGCAACTGATGCGTTAATGACTCTCAACTGGAATGAAAATTGGTCTGCTCTCAAAGCTAACTGTGTAAACAACAAGATGCAGACAGTCCTAAGGGGACCACTTTTACACACACAAGTGTATTCCCCCGTATGATGAGCTCCTACCCTGGAGCACTGGCAGTGATGTTGTAGCTTCCTGGTAACAGCAGCCGATAATAGTCACCAAACCGGCCCGTTGTTATGTTGTGATTGATCCCGGCAACAGCTATCAGCACATCTGAGATCGGAGCGCCGGTTCCAGAATCCACGACATATCCCTTCACTCCAATGTGTACCTTGGAAGTGGCAAAGAGGAAGTCGCTGTTTAGGCGAGAGAACAAAACTGAAGACCAAGTCAGACAATAGTCTGCCCTCTTTAACGGCGTCACAGGAACACTCGACACATTTAAGCGGATTCAAAAGTAAGGGACTGTGTGCAAAGGGATTTCACAAACTGCATTTAAACCATAAATGGATTTGCATACATACACATTAACAGCTATTCATCAAACAAGAGTAGGCCAGCCACACACAGCCTCTAGCCTCTAGCGTTCACAGAGACATACCGCTACAGGTGATCGCCAACCAATATCATTAATAGTGAAGCACACTGGAGTATGGCAACGGGCTAAATTTAACCCAGACTCTCCAGGCAGGTAGTGCTGCTGCAGAAATCCACTGGCAGAAATTGTACTCTAAGAACACTAATGGTATCACTGTGTGGTACAGCAGTACTACCACGCATGACAGAGATGCACTACAAAGGGTTGTGGCAACGGCACAGAGGATCATAGGATGTGATTCACCATCAACCGGCGAGATTCATACCATCCTCTATCACAATAACGCCCAATCCATCATTCAGGATCCCAACCATCCCGGCCACAAACTGTTCGCCCCCCTGCGCTCTGGCAAGCGGTACAGCACTGCTAAAGCGCGGACCCCTAGGGTTAAGATCACCCTCTACGCTACCGCAGTGAGCATCCTCAACAGCTCACTGCAACGTCTCAGACTCGACACACATCTGCACCTGGCACTTTTTGCATTGTCTACCCTGGTTTTTTTTCCTCACTTCTACACATTTATTGCTCCACAACATATTTATTGTTCCTGTTATTATTTATTCCCTGCCGAAAAGAGAAGAAAGAAAACGCCCGAAGAAGGCTCCGAAACATTGCGTTTTCTCTTCTATGCATGGAAGAGACCTATCGCTTGTTCCTTTGCGGCCGACGCATGCTGACACAGCTCCCCACCTGAACTTATTTATAATAACGTTCATTACATATAATAAACGTTCTCTGCCGTACTGTGTACGCCATGAGATCTCAGCACGAATAAGAACTGCAGTGGACGCGTGCGTATGGCAACAAACTCCTCTACTCTATTCTGCAGGCTCGCAAAATTGTTCCACACAGCCCCGAGCATCTCTGGGATTTCCTTCCAGTCAGCCTCTGAAACAACTCCACCGGGTGTTTTTATATTTCTAGCAGGTGGATTTCCTGCGCTCACTGAAGATTTGAAAGCTCTGTAAAAGCATTGAAACGGTGCAGGACCCTGGCGTGACCAGGCACCAGGACGAGCTGGGCTCCCTACCTCCTCCATGTACGAGAGCAGGGCCTCCCGGTTGTTCTCCCACTCCTGGAGCAGCTTTGAGGCAGGGGGGTATTTGCAGCAGCTCAGCTCCAGGGTAATCTCCAGGCAGCTTCCCTGAAGGTAGTTGTAATCCTGCATCCCACCTGAAGAGACGGGAGGTCAGCTCACCCACACATTGGGTTTGTCCACAGTGAGCTCTCTGCATCACACCTTCGCTGTACAAGCTCAGCGTGAAGGCTTCACAGCATGCAGAGGTACAGCACTATCACAATTCAGCACAAAGCTTAGAAGTTGAAGAGCCTTCACACTGAAATATGACTCTCCCCCAGCCCCCCATAAAATGGACAATTTTCAGTGACAGGTTTGCTCAATAGAACAGGGCTCATGCAATACCAGGACTTTGTCCAGATTTAATAAGGTAAAGAAAATGCAGTAATCTTAAGGGGAAGGGTCACAGGAAGTGAAGGTGTCCCTCCTGCCGAGTCCGAAATCCTAGGCAATGCTTTAGTTCTCGAACAGTATCTAGGAGAATCTTGACAATGATATATAATCATCTACCTGGAACACACATACAGCACACATCCTGTTAGGAAGATAAAGGCAACAGAATAGAAAATGAAGTGAATTAATTTGGAAACTGGACACATTCTCAGACTATACCAAACAGCAGGCTCTGAGAGCCCTTGAATCGGGCTGCATATTTACTAACTGAATTTCCACCCTTCTTCCATTTTTATGTTGAATGCAAACTTAAAAAGCTTTGGGGATCCGAACCTCGAATAAATAGCTATTCAGATAAAAGCCGAGTTGTTCCATTTTTATTTCCGTTCCTGTACGTAACCGTTCAAGAGTCTGTGAATGTGGATCAGTGAGACCGCTTCCTTTCAATTGTAATCTGAGGGCCTCTTCAGCCAAATGTCTGTGGTTTAGCTTTACGTAGAACAAGATGAATGTCATTCTCTGTTTCCACGAAGAGCCGAAATGCATAGATATAAAAAAAAATTGTGAACGAGCCAACCGTTACTACAAAAAATCGCAACCTACTCTTCCCAGTAAAAAGCCAAAAAGAAGAGAAAATGTTCTTCCTCTCTTGACGAGAGGCAAACCATTTTATTCCATTATGTAAGATACAGACTACGATATTTCTTAAGAACAGATTATCAGGAGCACAGACGTTGACATTCCTTAAGCATGACACAGCAGTATTTATATACACAAGTCCGGAAGAGCTCAGCTGTGTGTAGCCGTGTGGCGGTTTAAAGTGTGTGTGGTTGGGGTTAACAGTACAGAAAGGGTAGTGCAAATATTTTTATGATCTGTCAGGTGGTTATTTAAGGTGCTCGTTTAGCCATCATTTTGGAGAGGGGGGGGGGAGCAATTTTTTCCCCACTGGCAGCAGCATCCTTCCAGTGCAGCCGACTGCTCCCAGGGAATTGTGCTCAGTGCATCCAAGGCATTCCCAGCAGTTCTTGAACTTTTCTCCGGATTTGCCTGCGAGTCTGGAGCCTTGCCACACAAAGACAGGAAGCTAGCGACGCTCCTTCAAGACAAACTGACCTGGTTCGGAGTTTCCCTGCTTCTCGTTATTCATGCGGGCCTACATGCTGCAGAAGGAAATCCCGCGGTACCAGCATGCATTACTGACCTCAGTGCAGTGCATGCTTTTCCACTGAGCTCTGCAGAGCTGCAAAACACATCGTCAGATAGACAACTGAAAGCTGCTCAAAGACTCTGAAAATCCCTGCTTTCCCTGCCATTTGGCGTCACCCTCAATTCATTTTTAATCCCTGCATAGATTTATAGGTCATCACAGCTCAGAAAGTAAAAATAAACAGTCAGGACGTTAAGGCCCTGGTTGAGATTATTTAATTTGCCACTTCTTGAAAATCAATTGGAAAAAATGCAGGGATGCAGAAAGTGCAACTCTGGTACAAAACACCAACAGAAGCGGACACAAAACAACACTGTCGAATAATCCGTTTCTGCGTGTTGGAGGGGATTACAATGAAATCCCAGAACAAAAATAGGGTCGCGTGCTGTCGTTTGGAAGGGAGGGAAATAAAACATGACCCTTTGGCTGGGTGATCAGCTCTGAAGACAAACTAATTGCATTTTAGAATCTGGGCACAAAGGTCTGTTGTTAACATCCATAATACAGGAGGCACAATGTGCTCAGAAGGCAAACAGAAGGAAAAGACAAGGATTATAACCGGGGACTCCAAAATGAAAGCGTCTGGGCAGGAAGGAGCGCCGACTGGCACTGCCCATCCGGGCAGGAAGGAGCGCCGACTGGCACTGCCCATCCGGGCAGGAAGGAGCACCGACTGGCACTGCCCATCCGGGCACAGGGGCCACATGTTGCCAGCTGTGTCTCTTGCAGGGAGGGGATGGGGTCCCAAAAACAAGAGCAGGGTGATCTGTACCACAGATTTCCCTACCCAACCGGGGCCCAAACTGGCCCCAGTTCATCAGCCTCCACTTCCTAATCCCCAAAGGGAGAAAACAAAACTGCAACAATGCCTCTGAATAGATAGAAAACGGCAACTGCGATTAAAAAAAAAAAAAAAAAAGATTAATCCGGGAGATGATTTCTGTGCTCTTTAATAACAAGCTCTGCAGGGAACGACACCAGGACAAACACGCACATCACATCAGTGACCTGGTAACTCTTTACTGAAACACTGCTTGTGAACGATGCCAAACGTTTTTTTAAAAAATCACACTGTAACCACTGGCAATGAGTCATCTTCCACACACGTCGCCTTGCACTAAGTAATAATTCAATTTTATTAGTTACATTATGCCGTCATGTGGTATAACTGTAAGGACGTTTCAATTGTCTAAATGTCTGCGGAGTCTGTGATTCTTAAGGTGTGGCCTGACAGCATGTGGAGGAAGCAAATAAAAAAAAACACAGTAAAGTAAAAGCCAAAGGCTTGCAGATCCCGCTTCAGCAACTTTGAGACAGGTCACATGTCTCCGTCGATACAGGTAACTGCTGGATCCAATCTTCCACGAACACAGCCTGCTCCCAAACGCCATACCTGGTCAGGTCAGTACCTCCTGAGCCCCTCCCCCAGCCCGAACCTGGGGTTACCTAACTCCTCAGGTATTCCGCAGGCACATCCCAAATAATAGCAAGGCTTCGGATAACTGTACATTGCTGCAGATCCTCGACTGAGTCACCAGAGCACACCAGCCTGGCTCATGAAACCGCACTGGAGGAGGACAGGAAAGGGGGCAGGCTCCTTCTCACTGCCCGCCCCGACACGCCCTCCCATCTCTCGGCAGGATGTTTACAGAGGAACGCTCAGGGCACGGACAGAATGGCAGGGGCCCTCAGCATTTCAGAAGAAGTAAAACTGCAAACTTCCCTTGGCCGATAAGCAGCTGGGGTGGTGGTTAAAACGGAAAAAGAGCATTTCAGAGGAAGCACTTTATTAGGAGTAATATGGGGGAGTTCTGCTCTGTAGACAAAACGTCATTACCAGATAATTATTATTCCCCATGACCTGATTTTCCAGGCATTGGACTTAAATGGCGGGGGGGAATCATTGCTTTATCCTCAATTCCAATGTGGCACCTCCTTCCAGCCCCAAAAAAGCCTTTGGAAAGCTCACTTTACTAGATTATATTAGATGTAATACCGGACTCAAATCTCTGATTAAATATGAATAAATCAACTTCAAGGAAAATGCTCTCTATCCTAAAGACGGGTGGTCACCACCCAAAACACATCGGCTTCCAAAAGCCCCGCACTGCAGATGTGGAGAACTTTTGTTCACCAATTTCTTCCTCCTTCTTCACACCCACCACCTGACGAGCTACTGAATCCTGACACTCCCTCACCCAAAGGGTTTTACTTTGCTAATCCAGACCCCTTTGCCAAACAAACCCCGCGTGAAGGTTAAACACTTCGCCCTCCTCAGGTAAGAATCCTAAACACATCCTCTTCGCTCTCCGGAACATGCCTGGAGCGAGTACATTTTACGAAGAGCAATCAAATACAAATAAAATGAGTCAAGCAAGACTGGAAAGCAGTAAAAACAAAATAAGCCAGCCATAAAGGCGGATGTCCGGGTCAGGAGGAGACCACACAGGTGTAGCAATCCCTCACACCTGCCATTAACTCTTTAGGGGCTGGAGCATCACGCGCCTTTCAGAGAAAGTACACAAAACCAGTTCAAGCACAATCACTGCGGTAAAGGGAATTCAGCCTTTACACACTTTACCTTTCACTCGGAAGGCCAAGAACAAAGCTTGACATGCACGGTCAAAAAAACCTCACTAATACAGCGAGTGGCAACCATGCAAACACAGAACAGGCTTCACAAGGCGGCAGCCAGGAGAGGATGAATGATTACCAGGTCCTGGGAGGAAGGGGATCTTTTGTGCAATTGAACCTGTGCGCAAGACGCTGCTCTGCTGCTTAGCGACAAAGCTGCAGGCTTCCGCGTACAATAGCAACCGCGATCAGGTTCCTGCTCTGTCCGAGAGGCAGCGGGGGACTGGGGGCTGAGTAATAACATGGGAGTGTGTGCACTAAGCTGGGCTAACGTCGCTGCCTCCAGCCAGACTGAAACCCAACCCGAAAAATCTCTAGCTGAAAGGTAAACAAGTGCAGGAACCAAGACATGAAGAGTACCCAACCCGCCCTACAGTTACACACATTAGCATGCACACCATGTGCATCACGTGGCTGCAGGACTAATAATGAGTAATTGCATTTATAGAGTGCTGTTCGTCCCAAATCAAGTTATTTATAGGAGAGGTCCTGCTTCATCCATCACTGAAGTGCAGCTCCAACTGGGACTCGATACTCTGCGTCTCTTCTGCACCAGGAGTCCCAACACACAACAGATCAGGGGGAGGAGGGGTGAGAAACCACTTTAGGGGGCTGCACACACCCAGAGGCACTGGGGCCAAGACACCTGCTTTTCCAAACCTCGCCTTAACGTCTCCTATTGCAGCTTCCCTGATTACCATACAGGCTACGTGGGCTTGGATATTCTCATCCAGAAAGAAGAACACGCCCTACTGGTCCACTAACACCACTTAGAGCAGCAACCTGGTTTTCCAGAGATCTCCCATCCCAGTGCTTTTGAGATCTAAAAAACTCCAGCTACAAGGCAGTAGGGCTGCTGTCCCACTCCAGGCCATCCTGCTGGAGACTTGCAGCCCTCAGGACAGTTTGCCTGCTCTCACAGCTCCTCTGGCTACAGATGGGGTACGCGTTTCGAACGCAATGAGATAAACATCTACACAGTGGTGGACTGAATTGGTAACATTCACCTACAGGAACAAGAGCAGCTTTCACCAGCTACAGGATTTCTCGTGACAAAAGTGTACCCAAGTCCAGCTCAGTAAATATCACACCGCATGATCATTTTAAAACGTATGGCAGTCACCCAAACTCCAGAGATTTCTTGACTTCAGCACAGACGCTCATAGAAACCAATGTGTCATCCCAGTCAGATGCACCACCTAAACTACATGTGTGACTATCCAGTTTTTAAGAAAAATGGCAGACTTTTTCAAAACAGGAAATCAAAACCCTCTGATTTCCTGTTTTGGCAGAGCACTGGTGTTATGTGGGATTTATTGATTTTATCTTCCAAGAAGATTGAAAGAAAAGCCTTATGCAGCCTGCTGCCCAGAGAATCAGACATCCACATTCTGCTGAGCTGCGCTGTGACTAGAAACACTTTAAAGGAAAACCAGAAAAGGGGAGCATGTTGTATAATATCAAATAATCATTACCTGACTCCCCCCCACCCCACCACACACACACAACAAAAGACAACAGCTTCAATCATTAACAGCAACTCCTTGTGACAAAATCAGCACAGTGGTTAGCATACATCTACAGAGGTGCCGTCACCACGGCAACCAGCTCGTCCAGGGTTTCAAAATAAAAAAAAAAGATGGAGAAAACAAGAGAGTGTGTGGGCGGGGATGGGGGGGTGGGGGGTTGGGGGTGTAACTGTTGGAAAAGAGAGGAGGAGAGCCCCCCATCACCTAACCAGGCACAACCAAGAACGAGGTAGAGGCCTGCGACGCTACCTGGCACATCGTACCACTCTGCTCCGTTCGTGATGCCGTCCGTGAAGGTCTCGGAGGGGGTGTCCTCGCAGCGGGGCGCCCCCGTCCTCATCACCGGGTTGTGCTCGGCGTAGACCCGCGCCAGGTACCGGAAGAGCGCGTCGTCCGAGGAGCGGCTGTAGTGGCCTGTGGGCTCGTGGGAGGCGGAGTCGTCGAAGGGGTAACTGGCCACCACGGTGCCCCCGTGCAGGTTGCCCGAGAGCACGAACCTGGGGTGGGGGGATTTGGTCCTTTAAGAGACGGGGGACACAGCCGGGGGTCCGACCCCCGGAAAGCACCTCGGTTCGCAACTCGCAGTGCGCCCATTTGCCCCCCAAAAAATAGAAAATACGAAACCAGCTTGAAAATAAAACTCTAAGATCATACCCACCGCACGACCGTTTGTGAGCGTCTGTTTCACAAATGTACACCCCTTTAAACTTCTTAATACCCACCCCCCCAAAAAAAAAAATAAGTATGAATGCCAGTTTCACCTCCTTTAGGCCACGTTAAACTCTCAAAACAAAACCGACCTAATGTTTTTGGATGCGACATACTTATTTAAGACAGATCTGCGCCTGCCTACACAACGTTCTCCCAAAGAGGAGAATATTTTGCAATTGCACAAAACAGCCCTGCTCGTTTGAAGAGAAGCAGCGCGCAGGCTTTTTTTTTTAAAAAAAAGCAAATATGTCCGAAATAGCGTCGTTTCCAGCGCCCCAGCTTGTCGGGAACCGCACACAAACGTCCCCGGCGCGACAATTGAACTTTGAACCCGCCCCCCCCTCGGGTGACCCCTTGACCGGTGAGGGCACGAATCAGAAAGGCACCGTCGCTAAAAAGCCAGCCGGCGGCCCGCTTCACATCTGGCACCGGCAAGATAGGCATCGCCCTGCCGCGACTTCCCTAAGAAACCACGGCGTCTCCCAGCTCCACAACCGCGACTGCCGCGACAAGGCAAAGCCAAGTGAAATGGTCACAATGTAACCGCGCTATCTTCCCGGCTCATCACAAGAATATAGCACGCGTGGGGGGGAAGACAATAAGGAGAACGGAGTGGGGGGGATTATCGCTGCCACACAACAAGCAGGATCCGGGCTGAAACTTTACTTGTTTTGCTGAATCCAGCGCATGACGGCCACCACCTCCGGGATGTCTTCCGCCGGCACCTGGATCTTTTCAAACTGGTCGGGGAAACTCCTGTTCAGATCCTTGCCCTTGGCGTTCTCCCGGCCCCCGGCCTCGCCCTGGCAGTCCCCCTCCCTGGACTTCTCGAAGCCGTCCGGGTTCATGCTGGGCATGATGTAGATGTCCGTCTCGTCCACCAGCCGGGTCAGCCGGCGGTCCGCCCCGTAGCCGGCCAGCAGGTGCTCGATCAGATAGACCAGGACCTGCCTGGACACCGTCTCGTCCCCGTGCATATTCCCCACGTATTTAAATTTCGGCTTCCCCGGCAGCTCCGCCGCGGGGTCCTTCGTGATCCGCATCACCCACAGCTCCCGCTGCTCCACGGACTGGCCCACGCTGGAGAGGTTGGCGATGTGGGGGTACCTCTGGGCTAGCGAGCTGAGCAGGGCGGTCAGCTCGGAGTAGCTGTAGTATTTACCGTAGGTCTCCTCGATCCCGACCCCGGCCCGGTCCTCCGCCTCCCGGCTTGCCAGCGCCCTCGCTTCGCCCCAGGCTGGCAGGCCGGCGGAGAGGACCAGGACGAGGAGAAGACTCGCAAGCAAAGACGTGTGAAGACCTCTTGCAGCTTGCGGGCGCAGCTGTTGGCACTGTGGGTTCGCCATGTTTCCGGGCCGCCCCGCCTGCAGCGCTCTCTCTCTCACTCTCACTGTCTCGCCGCCTGTTCCTCGATCTGATTTCTCGTCTACTTGCAACTTCCCTTCAACCTTTTCCGTGGGAGGTTCTTTCCCTCGACATGGGAGGGGAGAAGGCTCCGAGTTAAGGTGGACCGGTCCGAATGGTCTCCGAGTCTGCTCATTAAAGGTGGAATTCAGATTTGCGACCGCTGATCCCTCACAGGCTGGATCGTGCAGCTGCAGTTAACGTTTAAGTGCCGACAGGATTTAGAGCCAATCCGGGCCTGTAAACACAAGGCTCGTTTCACGACACGGACATTGCCGGCGTCAACCGCTAACAAATATCTGTGCCCTCACGATTAGGCCCTGCTCAGGCGGCTTGCAAAAATCACAATAATCGATTCCAATTATGCTTCCAATCAACGCGTTCCTTGACTTGATCCATAATTCCGTGAATATGGTTGGGATATATTCCGGAAACTGTTGGGGAAAGTTAAAATAATGGTTAATTTCCACCTCCCCCCTCTGCAAAAAAAAAAGTTTGGACTCGTATTTTCAAATGAATTTCAGCTGCTTTTGTTTTCACTTGTCAGGAGCACATTTACGACTCTCACTACGCTCTCTCATTCCATTGGAAATATAGCAGGCAATTAATAAAATACCTAGAAACTCCGTGAGCAATGCTCTCAACTCGACCCACCCACCCGCAGGGATCGTCCCGTGTTAATTACCCACCAATGTGTGCCCTGCGCGTGCCAGAGTCTTATATAAAGATGTCAGCGGCTCTGCTCCTCATTCTGTTGTAGCTGAGTGAAGTGACGATGTGGGTATTCAGCAAGTTCGTGGGACTGGGATTGTATCCGTTCCTGCTTTTTCCCTGCCTGGGGCTGCCTGTCGCTCAGGTGGCGCCGCACGGTGTCGCTGGGCGGTGCGTGGTCGCAGAGAAGTTGGCTTGCGGAGTTCGAGGGATTTCAAAAGCCGATTGCGAGGCCAGGAGCTGCTGCTTTGATGGGAACTTCTGTTATTACGGAAATGTCGGTGAGTGTGGGACGCCGCGGTCTGGCACAAGTCGAATGCAGAAGCTGCTCTTGATAACCCCAGTCCTGTTCCTTCTGCCGGTGACCCTGGGGTGACTAGTGGGAGTTCCCCTTGCTAAAGTAGAGTGCTTTTTGAGAAATGGGGGGTCAATGGAATTGCTCATCACTTTTGAGCCTGGATGGGAGACCTCCTGGGAAAGTTAAGGTTGCTGCTGGAAGAGTTGTTAGTGGGACCAGTAGGGGGTACTTGCCCCCCAATCTGTGTGGGTCCTAATGCCCCAGTATCATGAAGAGGATGTACTATTCAAGATGCTCCCCTTCGGATGAGCTGTGAAACAGGTCCTGACTCTGGTCATTTAAAAATCCCAGGGTGTTACCCCAGTGTCCTGGCCAAATTTCCCCCTGGCCTTTACCAATCATGGCCTCTTATCCCCATCTCTGCACTGGCTTCATCACTCTGCTCTCCTCCCCACTGAGAGCTGGTGTGGGGGGAGAGTACTGCTGCATCATCCAGGTGGGGCTGCACACTGGTGGTGGAAGGGATCCCCCATTACCTGTGGAGTGTCCATATAGTGCTATATACTGTAAGGAATCGTTCTATTGCTCCTGATTTTATACTACCTGTTGTGCAGACAGGCATTCTGCTTCCCGGGAGATGGTCATTGTGTCGAGCAATGCCATAGTGCTGACTGCCCCAGACGTCCCAGTCCTGACTGGCGTAGACATCAAAAACAAGGGTATGTATCCATTATAGTACCTCCTCCTCCTTCCTGCCCCTTGCCTAGAGAAGCTGACCCTGGGTTTGTTTTTGAACCCTCCTGCAGGCTCTGTGCAGGAGCTAGAGGCTGTGAAAGTGACCAGTGACGCAAACAAGGCTGAACAGGAACTTGAGAGTGCTGGTAAGCTATTTGTCTTTTCATGACTCCCTTTTAATTGCTAAATTGGTAACCAATGGCTTCCACCAAGACCCGTCATCTCAAGAGCCCCTTTGTCCAAGCTGTGTTCCAAATACTGTTGCACTTAGCCCTGCTCTCTGCTTCAATTTGCACATCCTTGAATGTGGACTTCTTTTAGGATATGAAGCCAACCTGGTTCTGTAATAGTTTTTAGACCCAGACATTGTCAAATACTAATTTGTGGCTTGCAACTAGGTACAACTTGCTGTGACTTTCAAAAGTCTCAAAGTTCTGCCTCTAATTGTCTAATGCATTATAACTTGCAGCTCTTAATGTTAAAATATTGCTTTTTTTTTTTATTATTCATTACGCATCGCCTGCTTCCTGCTGTACCAGGGACTATTCCTTCAAGCCAGACCTTCCTTGGTTCAAGCAAGGCTATGATCCTGGCTGAAGACTCAGAGATTAAGGAAGATACTGAGGGTACTTGGTTTGGTTCAGAGATCTGCCTTTTTTTTTTTTTTTGATTACTCTGCTGTTCTTTAATTAGATCCTCTCTTGGCAGCGTCTACATTTGTGTACGGGCTGATGGTGGCAGCACCTGTTGTTGTGCTTGTAGCTCTGGTCCTCGCCTTCATCTCCCTGAGACGACGGAAGATCTAACCGACATTCCTGTGTGTGGAGCTGCAGTAAAACTCATTCTTTTCTTTGGAGCTCTTGCTGTGACTTGTAGCTGTAGTCTTGCCTCTTTATACTTCTCTTGTGATTTGGGGAGAGATCTAACATGTTTGTCTCTGACACATACTTGGAAGCACTACAATAAAGTCTTTGCCTTCATTAAAACGGCAGGAGGGTGATGTCTTGTACTTTGTCATGTGGTTCCTGAACCTTTACTGTTTGTCCACTGACTTTGAGCAATTCTTATGCAAGAGGCCTTGTTTCCTAAGTGTGCATAAACTGATTGGGGTGGTGCTTAAACTCCTGAACCCTTTCTTGGCTCAGGAGCGGCTTCTGAAAGAAATGAAGCAACCAGTGAAAGCACTGCTTGTGACAACCTCTTTTGCGGCAGAGGAATTCCCTGTATCCCAGGGAGCTGTGCTGCAGCTGACCCAGATCAAACCCTAGTGGGGCAGAAGAAGCCACAACTCAATCTGGGCTAATACCTGTAAGGATAACTTTCTCAAGGTTCCTTCTGCCCATCATCCAAGCCAGTGCTCTTATAATGCCCTGCAGGCCTGTAAAGATAGTGGCAAATGATTGTTCTTGAATTCCTGCAATTCTACATCCTCTATACACAACAAAATGCCACAAGCATGAAGGCTATTTTTCCACTAAGTAACAGATGGCTGGGTATGTGGCTGCTGCAAAATGGCAACTTGAACAGGTTTATACTGTGCTGCAGGGATGGTGGCGATGAGGCTGCTCTTTCACATCCAGATGCAGCTATCAATTTCTCATGCATCAAGAAATGTCTAGTGTCAGTGGCTGTAACATAAACTGCACAGATACAACTGTCTCTTATAGTATATGTAATATGGTGTGAGACTGGTTCCTAGTGTGACCAATACTAGCCAGAAGTTCTTTAATTTCTAAACCTCTTAATAAACTGGACACCTACAAATCGGCCCTCCTGGGTTCAGTGGTGTTCAGTATCACCTGGATCCCACAGCCTTAGACGTGAATGTGGCAAAGCTGGGTGCACTCCCAGGGTCTCCAGAGGGAAGACTGGTGCGCGGTGAGACTGACTCGAGACGTGTCTCTGCTGTCCGGAGAGAGGTTCCAGCTAGGTCTGGTTTTCCACTGGACCAACCAGCTGCTTATTTAACAAGTGAGGACATTCCTCCCCGAACTCTAACTGATCTTTTAAAGCTGCCCGTATCGACTGCTGGACTGTGGCTCTTCAGAAGCAGGGGTGTCGACCATGGGGCTGGATACAGTTGGCTAGAGTATCTGTTTAAAGGACTTTATTCACTCAGGAAGGAGACTCCAGCTCTAGCCCTGAGGAGCCCCAGTGTGGCCAGTCTTACAAGTAACCATCTAGTCACAAATTCCTAACGACGCAGAACCACTGGATGATGATCACACAAAGCAGGCGTGTGGAAATACTGAACCAGGTGCAGAAGTGACAACACCCGTTAGCCCAGGGAGCTGTGCTGCACCTGACCCGGATCAAACCCTAGCAGGGGCAGAAAAAGCCACAAGTCAATCTGGCTAAAACCTGTAAGGATAGAGTCTTAGAGGATCATTATAGCCCCTCCTCCAAGCCAGTGGTCCTATTAATGGCCTGCTGAGAGCACAACACACCTGTAGTTTGTGCTGTAAAAATACTGGGAACCTATTCAAACCGTGAAACTCCACAATCTTGAAGGCTATTTTTACATGAAATAACTGATCGCTGGGCAAATCTGTATATGATGTGGCTACAATACCATCTACTTCAGTCCTGAAAGACTGGCATAAAGAGTTCTTGATTGAACACGTTGCTTGCTTGATTGCTTACAGGTTTTCCTCAACGCGGGGCACTTGCACGGCAAGAAAACCTGCCAGTTTCCGGACTCCGAGAACAGGAGTTTGGAATCACTAATTTAGCGTGACCGAGGTCAGGCGGAAACTCGGAATAAAATTTGAAGCGTTTGATTTTACTGGTTATTTTAAGAGAACGCTGTCGATTGGAACGTGTCTAAATATCGGAATTGACCATACAAATCTGTTTATACCATTGTGTTAACGCGTATCCTCATGAATCCTACATAACTGACCACAACAAAATACGGTCACATCCGCTGGTTAGGCGAACTGTTGCCGAGTGTGCTTTAAGCGATAATTAGGGAAAGCTTGTTAGGTTTAAAGATCCATAAATCACATGGAGATTAAAGCTGATAATGATCTGGAGGTGGGATTTAGGAGAATTGTGCAGGGAAGGGGGAGATCTGATTTACGTCAAGACTTAAGCGGTGTGCTCCTTTTAAAATGTACGCTATCGGCCGGTATTATATCTCTCAGGGCTTGGGATTGGATTGATAAGCAAAGGCGATGGAGGTGCTTTACTTTCACAGTGGGTCGCTGGTATCGCTTTTCCTTGCTCTCTGTGTGTTCTTGGAAGAAATTTTAGGATATCCCGGAGTATCTACTTCTGCAGGTAATGAGCTTCTCTATCAAGTGTTCACACTTCTGTAAACCCCTCTGGTCCGGTGATATTATGTTAACGGGTGCGAGGTGCCTATCCGGAAAAGGAATGATAGCTCGGGGTTTATTTAAAAAAAAAGATGCTCGACCCGGCAGGGGGTAAAAACGGACTTTCCTCTTTTCCTCTGGGAGCCTCCCCTGATGACCGCGTCAAGGGCCGGCAGCAGCGGACAGCGGCGGAGCTCTGCAGTGTCCGTCCGGCGGACGCGCTGGCCTGCGGGGAGCCGCACGTCGGCGAGGCCCGCTGCCGGGCTAAACAGTGCTGCTTCGATTCCTCCGTGAACCCCAGCTGCTTCTATAAAAACGACGGTGAGTCTTACCCGTTCGCCTTCAAGCGTCCCGACAGTCACACACACTTGCGTGACCCTATCCTTGCAGGCGTTTGAGGCTTTTTCCTCATTTCTCGCCCGACTTGTATCCCTCGCACCTTGCACTTGAGGGGTTTAGTTGACTGAAGATCGCATGCGCTGTAGCAATTTCGGGTTCATCGCCGGCGTCTCTTTAGGCTCGACGCTCTCCTCATGTCTCCGCTCTTCATTTAAACCCCCCAGTCACTGTCGAGTGCACTAGCGACGGATACGCGGTGGTTGCCGTCAGCAAGGCGGTGACCCAGCCGCCGCTGAGACTGGAGTCGCTCCGTTTGAACGAAGACACCGCCGCACCCTGCAGCTCGCCCGCCTCAAGGACTCCTGGCTTTGTGCTCTTCAGGTTTCCGCTAAGCAGCTGTGGCACAACCACCAAGGCAAGAGCTTTTCAAGCCGTGTTGCGATGTCTGTTGAGCTGAGGTTTGGAGGCATTTAATAAACGGCGGGGGTTTTAAACCTCGTGCACCGCACTGCTGATCTGGGGTGGGGGAGGAATGCGAGCTTCGCTTCGGCAAAGCCCACACTAAACCATTTTTGATTTTCTAGGAGATCGATAACATGCTAGTCTATGAGAACCAGATGTCGGTCTCCAGTCGCACTGCGGTGATAACCATGGATGTTGACTTTCAGTAAGTCTGCCTTTTAAAGGGTGGCACTGGATGGAGTGCAATTGGATTCAGCTGCTGTGAAAACCCCTTTTTCATGGTTTAATATCAGACCCCCCCCAGTAACCCCTGTCTCGGAGAGGGTGCCTGTACGTTATCTGTATGCTCTGCTTCTTCAAAACCCAGTGGGCACCACTCCCACCCTTCTGTCATTCTCACCTGTCTCCCCACCCAGCCTGACCATTCGGTGCTCTTATCCGGCAAACAAGTCTTTGTCTGTGAAAGCTGAAGTTCAGTCTCCGACGCTCCCTCCGTCTTTAACGGCGTACGGCCCACTTCACCTGGAGCTCCGAATAGCGAAAGGTACCGCAGACCAGAGAGCTGGATGCTTTAAGAAGTCCTCTGGGCTTGTAACTAAGATTTAGGAGAGTCTGAATGCTTGAACCATTACCAGACACTTTTCATCTTGTATGCTACTCTTAAATTACCCCCCGCTTGACTGTTGGAACTCTTTCACCGTTTCTAGTACCTGCTTAAACTCTTCCCTAGCTGAAAACAGAATTCCCAGCTGGTTGGGTGAACTTGGTGGCACAGTGTCATCATTGCCTCATGGAAGCTAAGCAGGGCAGAGAGTTTCTTACTGCTGGGTGGGCAGGGGGTGACCTTTATAGAAACTAAAGCAACTCAGTGGCCAACTGTTGTTAAGGGCATTACAGTGAATAAATATTGCTTTGGTTGTAAGGGTGGAGGAGGATAAATGTCTATGTAGAAGTATTTCTCCATCCTGGTCTCCCCAGATGAGAGCTACAGCTCCTATCACCCCAGCAGTGAGGACTTGGTGACTCTAGAGCTACAGCAGCCTGTGCCTGTGGAGGTGCGCATGGTGGGGAGGACTGACCCCAACATCCACCTCATCTTGGACGACTGCTGGGCCACAGCCACTCCCAGCCCCTTCAGCAACCCCCACTGGAACCTCCTGATTGATGGGTAAGCTCCTTCTTTGCCTTACCTGCCGCCACCTCGCTGAACTACTGCCCTGCGATGGCTTTCATACCCGATAAAGCAGGGGTGTCCAGTCTCGATCCTGAACTCCGCTCTGAAGGCTGATGGCTGGCTGAACTGGATCAATGGAACTGCTTCTTCTACCTCTCTGGGTGCTGGTGCTGCCTGCAGACACGCCAGCCCTGTAATACAGCATCATGTTTAGTCCAAGCAGATGCATGATCACCATTTTTATGTACCACACATAAAAGGGCCATAATGTTCACGAATTACTCAGAAGGCACAGTAACCTCTGTGCATTGTTTGGCTATAGCACAACTGTGAGATCTATAGTTTAAGGGACTTTTGTGTTTTGCAGTTGACCTCAGAGCCATTTTTTTCTGGTCTCCTCTGTTCTTTACTTGGCTCTCAGGTGTCCTCCAAATGAGGACCTTAATTCAACTAAGCTGATTCCTGTCGCCGTCTCTCAAGAGCTTCGATACCCCGGCCACTACAAACGCTTTCAGACCAAGATGTTTGCCTTCCTGGATCCAGCTGAAAATAAAGCACTGAATGATCTGGTAAGCAGCCCTTTTATTCTTTCATTTATCTGGATTCAAAAGCAGTTTAGGCTGTAAGGACACCCTAACGAGTTTCGTTCGTGATTTCCTCTGCAGATCTACTTCCATTGTACTGCGACAGCCTGCCAGCCCTCGGACTTGGTCCAGTGCAATGTGAGCTGCAGTCCAGGAGCAGGTGAGCTCATGTGTCGGAAGTTGTCGGAAATCCTTGTCTTGGATAGGCTGTGTTTCTGCATTATAGCTTCCCTTTATTATTACACTTACAGAGTGCAGATACCTCTGCCAGCATGGGGCCAATTTAGGCATCTCCCAGCTCTTGGTCTCTTCAGAACACCAGCACCTAGAGAAACTGCAGACACTAGCCCTACAGAGCTGAGATGGGACAACCCTGCTGCAGGGTTTTAATTGAATAATGGCCTCTACATCTTTATATTCCTTGCTATACCAGTCTGAAACTGAGCATGTCTACAGTGCTGCTGAGTTTGCGGTGCTGTTTGAGGGTGATCACTGCTGGGAAGGAGGGAGGTGGTGTAGGTATTAAAGAAATCATTTTTATGAATGTGGATGGATTCTGCTACGTGCCGTCTATGAACTTCCTGTGATATAAAAGTACTTTTTTTTTCCCCTCTTAGAAAAATCCCTCAATTTGTCAAATATGACCTTGTTGCTGGTGAATGGTGGTCCAGTTCATCTCCATGCTGCATTGAATTAGCACAGGTACTTATAAACCGAATGTATTAAAAGTTTGGTTGCCACTTTTAAAATAGGAGATTAATCTTTTAAGTGAGTGTTTTTTTTTTCAATTTGGATTTGATCTTTTTTTCAATTCTGGAAAAATAGGTTTATTTTGATTTTGGGTTGGTCTAATTTTCTTTTTTTTTCTTTGCAGGTTTCTACAATCCTCTGATTTCTTAGGATTTCCCTGATTGTGATTCAATGAAAACTGTCGGGATCTTAATAAAGAGCCTTCTGAAGGAAGCTGTGCTATTCTTGTTTACTTGAGCCTGTGTTGGCAATCTGGTTGCAAAGGAAGTTCAGTTTGGAAGTAGGGAAGAGATTGAATCCATGACATGGAAGCACCAGAATCCTCATTGTTCTTGGTTGGCTCTCTACAGAAAAGGGCATTTAAAATGTAACAGGAGCCACTTTAATGTTTTGTGGGATCAGGTTTGCTAAACATGTTGTCGATTTACATAGCCTGCC
The DNA here is from genome assembly GCF_059453375.1 of Lepisosteus platostomus. NCBI lineage: Eukaryota > Metazoa > Chordata > Actinopteri > Semionotiformes > Lepisosteidae > Lepisosteus > Lepisosteus platostomus. Next base: position 9,583,665 of record NC_142632.1, read on the forward strand.
TCCTTTACTGGAAAAATTACCCATTTATAACCTTTGTTCTTTCGCAAGGAAAGATAAAGCAAAAGAACCTCATTCTTCTTTATACAAGTACAACTGGAAAGAATTTTTAAATTGGAACAGGCTTAAGGTCTTGCAATATCACAGCAACAGCATGATTTTGTTTCCCTAATTTTGAATAAATTGCGTCATATATAGACTGTATTCTATGACATGTTTTGCCTGGAGGCAAGGAGAGTGCAGTATTTCAGGAGAAACACAGGGGGCAGCAGGTATGCGTCAAAGTTTTTCGTTCTTTATTATCATACTGGTTCAGAAGGTACAATGGAAACGATAAGTCCAGCGAGCTTCACCCTAAGACAGGCTTGTTTTCTGGTGGGGAAATCGTGATGTAAACCTGCTTCGTTTCTAACGGAGCACCAGCGTGTCAGCCTGCAGTCCTCCTCTTGGCTCAAAAGGACTTGGGCGATGGAGTCAGGAGAGGGCGGCTCCCTCTCACTGCTGGATCCGGCGGATGGACTGGATCTGGAACGTCTGAGCGTGGGAGCCCCACTCTCTCCAGTGCTTGTACTCCCCTCCGTGGCGGTCGCACTCCATGATATACTGGTAACCACGGTAACCAGGGTACTGGTAGCACACCCAGCTGGGAGGAAAGGGCAAAGGTCAAGGGTCAGAAATGCTTTTTCAGCTGTCGTGGATTATTATTTTTTTTGTGTGTGTGTCCTGTCTGGCACATGCATGTTTAACTTAAACCGACTGGAGTCTCTCAACAAAAGCAAGCTCCTTCACGCGTATAGTGGAATGAAAACTGAAGTATCACCAAACTTTTTTTTTTAAACCGTGTAGGAGAAGACCCATAGAGACGGAGTAGATAAAAGGAAAAATCTAAAGGAAAGCCATTGTATTGGTCAACTGATAAAATCTGGGCAAGTACCCTTTTCATAATAAGCACAGACTCGGTCCTGGGCAGGTTTCTGGGGGCGAGCTGGGTAGCTTTAACAAGTTCTACTCACGCGCCACTCTGGATCTGCATGGATCCGACTTCATTGTTGCACCAGCCCATAGCCTGTAGGGAAGGGTAGTCATCGCAAATCTCCCACTGGCGCCCGATGAAGTTCTCCCGCTCAAACAGAGTCATCTTGGATTCCTTGTGGCTCTGCGTCGGCAGGGGGAGGGAGAGATGACACCCGTCACAGGCTGGTACTGTACAACTACCCCTTGAGAACTCTCATGGAATCGCACTGCGATGCAGGAACCTCCTGTGATCTTCTGCAGTAATATTTTACCACAAACGAGATCCAATCTTGCCCCTAAAATGAACCGCAGCTTCGGATGACTTTTCAATAAGAAAAGGATATATTCTTAGAAGGCGAGAGAACCATGCTGGCCGGGATATGATTAGAGGGTTTCAACATTGTAATGAATTCTGCTGGGTTGCCCTGTCACATCTAGGTTTTAAAGTCTTCATGTGTTTGGCTTATTTGTTAAAAATGACTAAACTGACACCTTGTTTTTACAGAAGATGCAGATAACACCATATGTTTACACCTCCTTTGTGTTTTTATACTCTGACGTTTGAGTGCTACAATTTCCTCTGTACCAGAGGGTAGGTTATCTGAGGTATAAAATAGTGGGCCGACCTGAATTAGATACCATATCATGGTGTTTAGAGGACAAGAGAGGAGGTGAGTCTTCCCTCTTCCTCCAGTACATATTCTGATTTAATATAGGGATTTTCTCCAGCAATACTGGTCCTTGTTCATACAGCTGTGTTGACTGGAGCAGCAGGGGTCAAGTACAGAGCTCAAGGTACAACTCCAGGCCCACGGTGTGGACTTCAACCCCCAAGCCAGCAGTGATGAGACCTGAGACTTATCCATCATGCTACACTGCCCCCTTTCCAGACAACGAAAATGCAATCTCATGAGGCACCATCTTGGTTTGTGGTCAGTTTTCACAATCTCTGACCAGTGGAGTCCTGGTGTAACGTCCTACCCCTATACGAGCACATCCCCTTTTTATTTCCTTCCCAGCATGCAGCGCTTTGCATTCCTCAACCACAGTCATTGCTGCTGCTGTGACAGCTCCTCAGGTCATTTCGGCAGGGTTAATGTCCGAGAATGCAAGAATGCTGGAATCCGTCACTGAGCCACGGAAATATATTAATCAGCAGGGGGCTGTCCGAGCCTCCTGGAGCTGAGCGGGGGGGGGTGAGCGCTGGTGTTCCTGCTGTGGGGGGGGGGCTCAACATTCAGGGTTGTACTCACGGCTGAGCAGATGGGGCGGAACGACATCATCCTCTCTATGTGATAGGCGTTGCTCCCACTCCAGGCATCCCAGCGGGGGTACTCTCCTCTCTCCAGGATGAACTGCTGCCCACAGAAACTGGAGTGCTCATAGCCCACCCAGCTGCAATGACAGACAAGCGCCACAGGCTACAGCGTGCTTCACTTTCTTGACAAATGCTGATCACCAGCTGGGGGCACTAGTTTGACCAGAAAGAACACTAATGAAATTGTTTTCTGCATGTGCCGTGGTATTTTCTTTTGTTGTTTTTGAAACCTTGGGAACACGGTGCAGAAACCAGATGGATTAAACATGCGTTCTGCCTTCTCGGACTAAGGCAAACTAAAATGTTTTCTTTAGTTTGCTTGGAATTTATAACAATGAATGGGACATGTTGGTGACTTCACTTCCTGATCATTCCAAAGATTAAACATTTTGTTTTCAGGCCTAAATAATCTGTGTTGCCACACAATGTTTGTGTGACCAGAGCTTGTCTCTATATGTGAATAACAGGAGTGTCAGGTGAAGTGATCTGTGCCCTTTGAGTAGTGTATTCCCAGAGAGTGCCCAGTGAATAATGCATCCAGTGACTACTGGTTGTGCAGTTAGTGCCCAGTGAGTGCTATGTACCCACTTAGTGCCCAGCTGGTACCCAGGGAGTGCTGTGAGGCCACATAGTGCCCAGTTAGTGTCCAGTGAGTTCTGTGTGCCAAGGTTATGCCCAGTTTGAGCCCAGGATGTGACCTGTACTGTAACTTACGCTCCGCACTCCACCTTAACTGAGCGGATGTTGTCGAAGCCACATTCCATGATATTCTGGCAGGAAGCGGTGAACTCCATGCGTTTTCCCTGGAAGCATTCCTGGTCATAGACCGTGATCTGACACGGATGCACACGGAACATGGAGAATATGAGAGAGATTTAATGTATTTGTTCTGATAAAAAATGACTTTCCAAGAACAATTAAAATAATTAAGAAACACCTGTTCACTTGAGAAAGAGATATAAATATATCACATTTTGGTTACAGGTTAAGGAATTATACATTAAGAACATAATCATTAAATGAGTTCCGATTTATCAGGAGAGAGCAATTTAAAGCTTACAGAATTAATGATTTAGAGGAAAATTCTTCTCATTTTTGTCATTTAATTTACATCTAAGCTCTTCATTCATATATAGTATGTCATCCCTGTTTAATGCTCTATGTTTAATACATACTTTATATTCATATAAAAGTACAATTTTATCTACAATATTCCTTAAACTCATGTTAGCATTTTAGCTTGCTTGACACGTTTTGTTATTTACTTAAAACAGCAACAGGACCACAATCATCAAGAATAAGAAAACAAGGCCAGCAGACAAGTAATTTGCTGAGAATTTTTAGAAAATACTGGATGTAAAATCCTCACACTGTTGGTCAATCTGTAAGGTTTATAGCAACAGTGCCTAGACACCAGTGTTTCAAAATTATTAGTGGTGTTCATCTTAAAATGTATCCACATTAAGAAAGCACTTCTCTAACTGCCATTAGATTCATTCATGATTAGATACTGTAAAAAAAAACCCATCTTTTTAGGCCTGGGTTTTCAAATGACAAATTGAACTAGTCCTGAAATACCTACAGTTTATACTTGATCTCTTTTTAGTTTTGCTTGTTAGCAGTGATCATGCGCTGTTTCTGCTTCACCAATAAACAATAAATCAAGTGAATCATCATTAACTAACAGTCAGGTAAGCTGACTATGAAGTCCAGGATAAGATGTAATAGTTATTCAGCACTTTGTCAGTGGAGTCCTATGGTAATCCTATGGCACAGGAATAAAGTACAATTGCCTTCACCCCCAGCGTCGTCAAGGACACGATCAAGAATACTGGGGTGCTCGGGCACATACAGTGCCCTTGGAGACAGTGCCCACATGAGCAGGGTGATGCTAGAGGAAGGAAAGGAACCATCATCATCATCATCATCTCTCACCTTCCACGGCCCCATGGGCATGGGATTGGTCTGTGCCATTCTGACGGATATTTCAGTGCTGTCTGACCTGCAGCCCGACACAGAACAAAACAGAGAGAACGTGTGAGGAAGCCTGAGCAGTGAGCCGGTCTTTAACAATGCTGTCCTCTGAGATGTTTCAGTGGGCTGTCGGTCATTTCTTTGTCTGATATATAACAGGATTTCAATGATCCATCTGGGAGTTTTGTTGAGCATCCCATCTGCTGAAATTCCCCGGACAGCAATAGCAGTAGAGACAGACGGGACTCATTCAAGCTGGCAGGCAGGGGGCGCTACATCTACTGCCTGGAACTGATCAGCTTTGGACATCTGTCCGTGGAAGGCCAGTGCAGGTGACGCCTTCAACAGATCCTTATTTATTTAAGCTATGAGTTGACGGACAGAAGTCCAGAAATGGGTCTCAGGCCTGGCTCTACCTGACAGCATCTGTGAGAAGATAGGTCTATGTAGGGGAATGCTATTGTTAATTCTTTAAACTGACCATTAACTTTGGAGGGGTACAATTATCAAGACAGAAAGCATCATACATTATGTACAGTGAAACCTTTTTCAGAGAAAAGGAATATGTTGCATGACACAATAAAAATGCATTAGCCTACATAATGCCATACAGATGCTTCTATTTTTGCAGTAATATGTACACATAACTAGGCCCAGTTTTGACCCACACCCAAATTCTAAAGTTTAAAAGTCTCACCATTCCAGTTTCACCTGAGAAATGGTGCAGAAGAGCACCAGCTGATCAAGTCTTAATCACACATGGACACAGTACCATTAAACACTCAGACGGTTCACACTGGGTAAGGCTCTGTAAAGTGCTAATCAGAACCCTATCTTCTGCCTGCCGAAAGCTTCGACAGCACTTACAGCGCATGTGACAGCAGGCCTTATATGCACATTACTTTTATCATTGCACAGTTTAATTTACTTTAACTCAATTCAGTTTAATGGAGTTCTAATGAAAGATCAGGAGGGATGAAGGCAGCCGAATGAATTAAGCTGTCGCAACTTGCACCTAACCCTGACATAATCACCTCAGTTCACATATATACCACACTCCCCTTCCTCACTCGTTTTCACATCCCTCCTCCACTCCATCTCCACCTTCCCAGCAAGCATGGGGGTCCGGCCTCCCCAACCTGTGGCCAGGAGGCCATGTGGGTTAAGCCACAGTTTTCTCTAAATTCAATAAACGATTCTACCGTCACCCACACAAACTTCCGCTGCTGTCATTCCTCGTGAACTCGAAGTATCGTTTAACGACATGCACAAGCTACTGCAAGTGCTTTGATAAAGCAGCAGAAAAATATCAGCCTTCTGTATTTTATGGCAATGCCAGTTCAGCCTAGTCCATTTTAAACTGAAATCTGGAAATTTGAAGTGGGAAAGCTGGGCCTTAAAAAACAGAGATTTTTTTTTTAGACAACAATAATAACCACGACTCTATGCTTCGAGTAATGTTGGCCACCCTCCCCGTGGAGAGAAACGATTAGAAGATATGAGCAGAATAAACAAAACAGCTGAAATGAGGGCTTACCTGACTTACCCCAAAAACAGTGGTGTGAGTTGAGGGGTCCCACAAAAACTGTCCTCTGACTTAGTGCGAGCTGGGCTATTTATACACGGCCTGGCTGAATGGAGCCCCCGGTTTCCTAGTGGACTGGAGTCAGCACATTGCATTGGCGCCTATTGTTCCTGCCTGAGCCACTGGGTTTATCTCCCATGAATCGGAATGAGCTCCTGCCCTCCTGCGACAGAGGGCCTATCACACTGCCGTCTCCACAAACACACTCACTTACAGAGTCTGTGAACAGGGCACGCGCCAGGCCCAATGGGTTTCTCTTGTAATCTTTCTTAAGGTTCTTATATTCTTAAGGGCAGCCTAGTCCCACTTGTGTAGTCTCGTACACTTGTAACTATGCCTATTCTTATTTGTGTTATTATGAACGTGAGCTTGTCTCCTCAATCTGTGCTGGTAACACAGCTGCCCTTGTCCATGTTAATCCAAGAGGCAGATTCTTCCCACCACCTTCAATCCTATATCAAGATGTCTGGGTACCATTCTGGTATGTGCTCATGGGGTTGGTATGTTGTATTAGGACAGTGAATCTCCCTGTGTTCTTCCATGCTGCTTCTACAAGTACAACAACCATTAAACCATGATTGAACGCTGATGGAGCTGATAAAAAAACAAGGATCCTTTACTTCAATGTTCACTAGGAGGAACAACACCCAAGAATTAAGCGTACTGAAAGGATTATGGAGTGTTTTATTCAATACAATGTGTCTTAGCCCTCTTGGCTGAGGGCCGACCTCCTGGCCAGAGGACGAGGAGGCTGGGAGCCCCCTGCAGAGTGAGGGGTGACCCAGGGGCAGCTGCAGAGGGGGAGATGGGGTGGAGGTGAGATGTAAAAGACGTATGCGAGGGAGAGAGGGGGATAATGTAGAATAATTATAATGTTTTAGGTGAGGAAGAATGTCAGGAATTAATACAAATTCCTGACAGCTGAGCCTGATTGAACTTGGCTGTTGTCATCCCTTTCAGACTTTCATCCCCAATTTTAGAAAATCCATCCTGTGCTACTTTATCTATTGTGCTTTTAATGCTTCTCTATCTATACTGAATGTATTTATCAGATTATTTTTATTCTACAGTGAAGCCTCATCAGTTACCTCTGGTTGATAGATCTGAATTATTGATGTAAAGAATTTGGGGGGCACTTTTATTGAAATAACTCCAACTGTTCTGGACCAGGGGCAACACAAAAGCAGAATAACTGTGGTACAGCACTGCACAACGTCAATGACACCATCCAGATATTTGCCAGAATATCCCACTAAAAATTAAAATTCCTGCTGATTTTGATACATTTAAGTTTTCTCTAGCTAGTAGTGTGGGCCCCAAATAACAAACAAGATGACTGAAAGACGGGATTTAGCTTCAGATTGGGATTTAGAGCAACTGGTGCAATATATTTCATAACACACTCCTGGATCTTGCTGCATGTGTGAAAGCATTGATTGAAAGGCAGGCTTTTCTTGCATTTTGATGAGCAAAAGTACCTTGTAATAAGAAAACCTAAATCTTACATTAAAAGGTCCAAACCACAAGAACAAAGGAGAACTGTGGGTACGACTGCTTTACACAGACATTAACCCCTTCTCCTCTGACAGCATGGACAGAGTGCAGTGGTGCTGTGAGTTCCAGTTTGCTACTTGCTATTTAATTAGTCAGTATAGTTGTTCGCCCCAGTAATACTACCACGCTTTCATGTACTGGACCTCGTAGCTAAACTTCTCTAGTCAAACACAGGCTAAGATCGCCCTACAAAAACAAGGATACTGACTGGATAGTCACAGATGGAGAACAGACTGCTTGAGAGATCATGTCGACAGTATGCCCACCCCAGGAGTTCAGTAACAAAACAGGCTTTAAACCCCAGCTTCTGCCACTGCAGGAAGAAATTCAATTCAGTCTTTTTTTAATACAGATCTACGAGTCGCACTTCTGATCCACTGTATATTGCAAGACTGTCTTTGTGTGTTTCTAGACAGATGTATCGTTCTGCATCCATGACAGGGAGGGAGCAATGCAGTTTGGGGGAATGAGGGGTTTTATTAATACGGGGGGCAGTTCGGAGTACAGCTGCCATAACTTTAAATCTTTCTGCCCCCCCCCCCCTCCGCCAACTAGCTGAGGGGTACCAGCTTGAACCCTCAAAGTGTTCAAAGAACAAAGGGCAGAGATCCGGGAGTCCGACAGGTAAGGGCGCCGAGGAAAGCAACAGCACATAAGGCAAGCGAGCCCCCCAGAAGTCCTGAAAACCCAGCTCACGCACAGAATGTTATTGCCGAGGTCAGCGCCTGAGCTCAGCACATTTCTCTGTCGGCGCACAATGCAAAGGGGGGATACTGGGGGGGGGAGGAGGGCTCAGGGGGCACGGCTCACTTTGTGCTGAGTGAGGCGGCAGCCCAGCGGACGCCCCTCAACAAAGCGATGAGCAGAGTCAGCGGCCCGCGGGGATCGGCCCGGCTCTTCCGCCGCCAGTGGGCCTCCGCACGCCGGGGGACGGAGGGAGCGCACACACTGGGGGGGGGGCTATGCCGCGGCAGATGTACGGTATATATATAACCCACCCGGAGGCCGAGTGCGACACCAACCTCGCCTGTCGAATCCCTCCCGCTGGTCTCAGCTCCTCTCAGCCTGCTCGCAGTACCTAGGTGAGCCTCCTCTCTCGCTGCGCTCAGGACGGGACGGGCCAGCGCAGGGCAGCCAGACGTCTCGGCTGCGCTCTCCGTAGACGAAGGGCAGGCCCTTCCACTTAGGCAGGGCTTTCCTGCCTCTGATAACAGCCCTGGGTGGGTCACATATGGGACGATTCAGTCCTGCGGGGCCTGTGCGGACAGGTCTTTCGCAGAAGAAACAGATCTTCAGCACCAGCTCGCAAACCCCCCCCGCCCAGCAGGGGGCGCTGCTGCATTAGGCCTCCTGAATCTAGCCTACAGTCTTGAATGCTTGGCCTAGTTTCTGCTGGATTGGGTCAATTAAATTAGTTTTTCGGGGGGAACACGTGAAATGTGGTCTCAGGCAGGAGCGAACGGGTTCCACTTTTGCGAGAGTCACAGGGGGACTATTTCCCTGTGAATGAGCTAATAAAAAAAGCATTTTAAGGGATAATTATTTTTATTACGCAGGAAATGTTGTCTCCTTGATAATCAATGGAAACGTAGCCCACTGGCGGTACTGCTGGGGCGATCCTAGTGTGAGGATTATACTCTATGTGCCTGTGCGTAGTGGCCGGATAGTAGCTGATACAATCTCGACTCGAAGAGGTGGAAGCAGAGTGACAAAATCCAGGGATCTAAAGGCGCGAGGGTCTGTCCGCCTCTCTCGGGTTAGGCGTGCGCTCGGGAGAGCCTTCGGCTCAGGGGATTAGCGGCCGCGCTGCCGTGTTTCAGAGCCCCCCCGGTCACGCTGGAGTGGTGTCATGGGACTGTCCGCTTGTTGTCTGTTCTTCCCCCCCAGCCCCCCTCGCCATGTCGCACTCCGGAGCCCAGGGCAGCATCGGAAGTCATCCCGCAGTCGGCCTGCGCAACTACAAAGTAGGTTCTCTGGGGAGTCTGCCCGCGGGGTCTGTTCAGGGGGTCCCGCCCATGTGTACCCCACAGCTCCCACTGACTCGACCGGAGCGAATGAGTCGCCTGTTTTTTAAAGATGATTTCCAGCACTGCAGGGGCGCTTGGCCCGATAGCTAATGCGTTGTCAATAAGACGAGGGGGGTGGCCAGAGGATTTTGAAGAAGGCACATGGGGGAGGTTGATATTTTTTATAAGGCACTGACGCTGATGACCTCAGCATACTTTAGATCCTCCTGATCATGCCCGTATACTGTAGCTTAACCTTGTGGTCAAAAATAACGTTTTGGATTAGTTCATTTAAGGTCAATCACTGCTTACTGAATTTAAACAAGGGAGAAGGACAAACCGCTTGAAAGGGAAAATGGTATGTTAAATGGAGTTCGTTGTTAAGATATATATATATGCTTTTTGTTTCTTTTAGATCTGCTTTTGGGAATATGAGAATTTCCAGGGACGGCACATCGAGTTCAACGCCGAGTGTCGCAACCTGTGCGACCGGGGCTTCGACAGAGTGGGCTCCATCCGCGTGGAGTGCGGCCCGTAAGTCGAGTTAGCGCTGCCGAGACGCGGAGAGAGACTGTGCATCTGCTGTAGAGAGGAGCTGTCGTGGGGATCGGCGTCATAATCGATTACATGCGTGTCAGAAATGGGGGGTGTTCAAGTATTAACTTACCTAGTCGCATTATCATTGCCAAATCGATTAGCATTTCAGAAAGATACGTATTGGACACGGGGACTCCATTAAAAAGCGAAGATAACATTAACGGCGCCTTTGCGATGTTGGAATGGTTCGTAAGGGGAGCTGGGGCGCCGCAGATAACAGGAGTTTGATACCTCCAAGCTCCTAAAATAGGCGAATTGTATTTTGTATTTAGTTTACCCTGACCAGATTTGACGTAAAGTCAAGGGCGCCACCTGCTGCTCAGTAATTGCAAATGTAATTGCAACAGATTGTAATTTCGTTACAAGTACAACTCGCATTGCCTCGCCTGCAGTGGCTCCTACCGCTAGTGGGCGGCAGTGAGGGACGGTCGCCACGAGACTTCGCTTTTTTAAATTGACTACTTTATTGAATAAAAATACCCCCATAAACATCAACAACACGAGATAACACAATACCTAACACACGCAAAACATAATTTTTAAAAACGTTTGTGTTTGTGGTGCTAATCTGATTAGTACCAGCCAATTAAGAAAGTTGTAAGTCCTCATTTTAAAACACTTAAAGTCCTGTAATTTATACCCATGGTTAAAACGGGATTTATTTTTTAACCCCCGTCTAAATGTTTTTATCGAATTTTGCGTAAATGTAATGTGAAAGCAATATTTCAAAGCAACTCAGATCCTTCTGGGGACTAAAACAACCAACAGGAAAGGTGTTGGAGCTCTGCTGTCTAATTTGAAACTTTCTGACAGAGGGCTTGCGTTGTTGCAGAGGAAAAAAGCTTTGCCAGTGGCCCCCGTCGTTAGATTGGGTTACTCTTTGACAGTATCCTTTGTTAGTGTCCGTCTCATTTCCAGAATGGAGGCCGGAGCTTGAGAGGTGATACTCTAAACCTGCGTAGAACTTCATTTCCTCAGCTCAGAATCTAGACTAAAACCATAACTTAACTGCCTCTGCTGTGATGACATGGGCTACAGTGCTTCTGTACGTATGGTCTTGGGAGAATATGGTACACGCCCTATGCAAAAAAATGAAGATTTGCCAACCACATCCTTTTGAAAAACACAGAATTGTGTAACTGAACTGCCTGCTTTTTTCTGGTGTGTTCCCTCTTTATTGTAATTCATATTTTTGAGTCAAATGCCTAACCAACATTGCATTCCCAAAGAGTGGGCAATCCTCAGTCAGCACCAATGTGACAAGAGCACAGGCCGTAAACCTGGTGGTAGATCCACAGCTCTTTAACTCAGAGGCTATGTTTCCTCATCAGGGCTGATGGGTTAGCCTGCAAAGCTGTGAAGGGGAACTTTGCACCAGTCTGTGTTGGCAGGCTGGTAGCTGCAGTGGAGTGTTTGACGCCATTTTGTTGTCCTCCTGTTGTTGTCCAGCTGGGTTGGGTTCGACCAACAGAACTTCACCGGCGAGATGTTCATGCTGGAGAAGGGAGAATATCCCCGCTGGGACACCTGGACCAACAGCTACAGAAATGACCGGTTCATGTCCTTCAGGCCAGTCCGTATGGTGAGCTCCTAGGCCTCTCTCTGTTCTGTCACACCGGGACGTTGTCATTAATAGTTCTTATATTATATAATAGTTCTTCTTATTATGAAGGCGCCTTCCTTCAGAAAAGACTAAAACTGAAGTCCTGACTCTCTGTGGTCATTAAACATCCCAGGGTGTTTCTCAAAAAGAGTAGGGGTGTTACCCCTGTGTCCTGGCCAAATTTCCCCCTGGCCTTTACCAGTCATGGCCTCCTAATAATCCCCATCTCTGAACTGGCTTCATCACTCTGCTCTCCTCCCCACTGAGAGCTGGTGTGTGGGGAGAGGACTGGTGCATCATCCAGGTGGGGCTGCACACTGGTGGTGGTGGAGGGGATCCCCATTACCTGTAAAGTGCTTTGAGTGGAGTGACCAAAAAAACACTATATAAGTGTGAGGAATTCATTAATTCTTTTACAATATGAGATGGGAGATGGGGGATAACCAAGTCTATGCTGCCTGCTTCTCCAGACAGATGACTTTTAATCTGCATAGAGAGGCTTAATGAGTGTTGTTTTTCAACACAGTCATCCGTTCAGTATGACTTAAGTTCACAACATGCATCAGCAGAGACCTGGTTCCTACAAGCATCGGGATTACGCAAGAAGGGCGCTGCAGAGTAGCGCCTGGAATGCAAAATTGTGCAAAAACTCTTTTCGCGTGAAAGAAAAAGTGGTGCTTTGACAGCAGCCCCCGGACTGCTCTCTCTCTCTAGGACGCCCAGGACCACAAGATCTGCCTGTTCGAGTGCGTGAACTTCGAGGGGCGCAAGATGGAGGTGTGTGACGAGGATATCCCCAGCCTGTGGTCTTATGGCTTCCAGGACCGCGTGGCCAGCATCCAAGTCATGGGGGGAACGTGAGTCTCAATCAGTCGTCAGTCTTGAGTTCATATAGCGACTTTCCATGGCGATCCTAGCCTTGGGCTTCGTCTTCTCCGCAGGAGGCTCGTGAAGGCACAGCTCTCACTCTCTCTTCTCCCTCTCTCCGTAGCTGGGTGGGGTACCAGTATCCCGGTTACCGTGGCTACCAGTACGTCTTCGAGTGTGGGCCCTACAAGCACTGGAACGAATGGGGCGGCCAGCACCCCCAGATCCAGTCCATCCGCCGAGTGAAGGACATGCAGTGGTACCGCCGGGGCTGCTTTGAGTTCACGGCCTGAGGAAAGGCCACAGTGACCCCAGTGGTCAGCCCGCCCCCGGGCCGACGCACTGGAGCTCCACACACAGCTGAGCTCCCTCTGTCCACCCCTCACAGACCAGCCATCACCGCTGTTAGTGTCATTACAGGGAACAGCTCTGCTTGCAGACAGGGGGGAGCCACTGATCCTTAGTCAAAAGGAGGTCGGCTAGTTCATAAGGCAGTGCTTGCGATTCGGCCCTCTGCCAAAGTTATTGCCCAACTCTGAAAGAAGACTGGAGCCACAGTGTTTCTTGCTTACTGGACATATATAATTGATTTTTTTTTATCCTCATAATGACAACAATAATAATTATAATAATGACAAGAACAGCGCTTGATGGGTTGGTTTGTGCATTCTGTTTCGGGAGCTAAAGAAATTCCCCTGCTGCAAAATTGGACTTTTTAAAAATAGTGATTTTTGTTTTTTATTTATCATTATCATACTTCATATACCATTTAGCCTTTGTTTTGTTCAGTTGTTTGTTTTGATTTCAGTCCATCCCGTATTTGAAACATAACGCAATTGACAGAAAGTGTAACAGATAAGTTATATTTAACCATGGAAAGTTCGGAAATGCTTAAGTAAGTGAAAATCCACCCTCAGGACTTCTCCTTGTGGCTTACTTCTGACAGGAGGAAAACCAATACTCGGTTTTTTCAATGAAAAGCGAGTGAGTCTTTGCGATTGAATGTCTCCAAAGACAAGCCCTGCAATCACATGGCCAGCAGAGGGCAGTGTTTCCTGAACTTCAGTACCAGGACTCGTTCTCTTCACAACTCTGACCTCTGTGGTTGTCCATGTAACTTTGACCCTTAGGGCAGGGCCTTCAGACCTCCTCACGCACGGAGGACCCGTGTGCGGTTGGATTTGTGGCCTGATTACACCCTCAATTATTCTGATTGCACACGGGATCTCGTTCAGCGTTTCCCAGCCAAAATCGGTTCATGAAAGGGGAGCCGAAGCTCCTGATGAGATCACACTAAAAATGTGTCTGTTAGGTAGCTGGGAAATTGAAGGTCAAAGGGCCCTTTGGCAGCAGAACTGAGGTTCCCTGCTGCCGACAGGCATGAGCACATATCTGGTGCTCTTTGGGGAGATTAGGAAAAGGGGGTGCAAATTATAGACAGAATGAAGTAACTGCTGCTGAAAATGGCTGGGGAGCCCCAAGGGAAAGCTGCTGCCTATCCTTCTCTTTTGCAAGGGGGGCGATCCTAGAGATTCTGGCAAAGCCGTGTCTTTCTCAGGGATGCTGGTATCTGGAAATCTGAGGCTTTTTTCAGGGCCTGGAAAAAGAGAGATTCCGAACCTCGACGCTACTGCATGTCGCAGCCAGAGACTCCTGCGCTTAGATTTTATTTCTGCTTTTATTATTTTATTCACCCGTTCGCGTCCCCCACCCCCCTCACTGCCAACTGCATTTAATTTGTGTATCCTATTCCTGAATAAATGTGGACAGTCTTTTAACGACACATCTTGAGTCTGGTTTCTGAGCGAGCCCTGAATGTTTCCCCGAAAAAAAACAAACAACAACAACCGAAGTTTTCCCCGCGCAACACCGACAGCGAGCGCGGTCTCGGCGAAGTATGGCAGCGCCGTGTCTCTTGAGCGTCGCTGCCCACCGCGGTACTCACGGGATCCGAGAGAGCACAGCGCAGGGGGGCTTCCTACAGGAGCCAGCAGCGAGGGGCGCATCCGACATTCTGGGCTTCTCCCTGAAACACACCACCAGACTGAGAGACAGCATGTTAATTATAATAATAATTGCTGACACTTATGTAGCGCTTTTCTGGACACTCCACTCAAAGCGCTTTACAGGTAATTGGGGATCCCCTCCACCACCACCAGTGTGCAGCATCCACCTTAAGCGGATGTTAAGCGCAGGGGAGATCGTCTTTGTCATTGCTGGAATTGATCACATTGACACTCGCGGTTTCGAGGTGCTTCGCCAGGCAGGACAGCTCCGGCGGCTGGGATGACGGCAGGCGGGGATTGTATCGAGGCGGCTGGTCGTCGCTCAAGTCCGGGCGTTACTGCGGCGGGTGTCATGTCTGAACTTCAGCGCCGCCGCCGCCGCCGCCTGCACTGACATTCTGTTCGTTTCGGACTCATCACACGGATTTATCCAGAAGTTCAGCGAGATCCTCAGAGCTCCTCAGCGCCGGAGACGGGGAGCGAAGGCTGTAGCGCAGAAACACCACATTTCAGTGACATATCTTGGGCTACACTTTGAAAATTAAAAGTCGATTAGCCCACTTGTTTCCTGCGATATTTTATTGTCCCGACTTTTGCACTTCCTGAATATATACTGTATGGGGGGCATGAAATGCTATTCACAAGGGCTGTGTGGTGTAGCTGAACATTGTAATAAATAAATGGTGGATGTTAGCTACGTAACACATTTCTATTCAATATTTTGGTCGTAATCCTCATAATAAATAGGGCGACGTCTTGACCACATTACTGCAAACTGCGTGCCGGTGGAAACGTTCAAAGCCAAGCTCTGAGACACGGGTACATCGCTACCCAAACCCACTGAGCGAAGAAAAAAAAAACGACAACTTCTCCTCAGCTTCCTGCCAACGCAGAAAAATGGGCCATACCACAAGTCTGAGAGGGGAGGTTTCGGTACAGAGGCAGATACATTTCACGATTATCCAGGCGTGAATGGCGACAAACACGTCTGAGTCTGGCTGCAGAATCTGTCGTTCGCCGCCCCAGACGTGCGCCGGTCGCTCCGGCCGCTGGCGCTACCGCCGTTGTGACACCAGAAACAAAGGCTTCTCCCTTTCCGAAAGCCGGGGAAACTAAGTGGGACCCCACTGTGTACAAGAGCGTGTGCATGTCTGTGGCGTGTGCGCGTCCGTCAGTGTCTGTGTTGCGGAGAGACCGCTTCCTTTGCGTCTCGGCCGGAGAGAGTGGCGCTCGGCGAGCTAGCGCTCAACACAGAGCCGGCACAGGCGCAGTCTGGCGCGGGCGGCGGATGCTCTGGGCAGTCGCTGGCCGAAAACGGAAAGGATCTGTAGAACAGGGGGATTTAAATAAAATACCGAGCGGGCGCACTAGCAGCGAAGCGACTGACGGGAGCGAGCGAGCGAGCGAGCGAGGGAGAGAGAGGGGGGAGAGTGTTTTGTATCTTTACTAGTGGGGGGGGGGGGAGGAGGAGAATGAGCTATTCTTGTATCGGCACAGAGGCTGTCTGCAATAGCCAGGACTCATCCAGCAGCAGCGCTCAGAGGTCTGGCACTAGTAAAAGCAATAATCCCAGCGGTGGCAGCGGCAGAAGCGCGGAGAGCAGCGACCACCAGACCCAGGACACCCCGACCCCCAAACCACTCGTGGCAATGAGAGTGAAGAAAGGCTGTAACTCCACCGAAACAGGGGTCCCGGTCACCACGGAGGAGGAACTGCTCAGGAAACCCGTGATCACCCCCGAGGATGTGCTGGGGTTGCAGAAGATCACCGAAAGTAAGTGGCGTCGGTTATTGCAGTTATCGTCATCGCTGTCGCGGCGTCCGGTCTTGGATGCCCGTGTGCGCGGTATCTCGCTCCGGTAATGTTCGGCACCCGAAGGGCGGACGGGGACCGTATTTCCTAGGTGCCACATTGGGGCGATACCAACGGGGTAGCTAGAGTCTGCGACGTCGCTGCTCGGCTCTTCCGTGGCGTGGAAACTCTCATCTGCACCCGTTGTTTCCTGTCTGAACGGATCAAATACAGCCCGTCAGGGGTCGGAGTTTCACCGCAGATCGGTAGTTTTCTGTTCAGGGAAGACCTGGTTAGTTTGGCATAAATGTGCGCTTTAAAGAGGAGTGCAGTAGGAGTTCAGTCCCGATATAGAAACAACCTTGGCACCCCCACTTGAAACCGCTACACCTTAGCAGCGCGATAACCAGGATGAGGAGCACAGTTGCTGTTATAAACGCTACCCCCTGTTTGGTGGTTGTTAGCATCTCGGAGCTCCGTATCTCATGTACAGCTTGAGAATCTGTTTCCCAGTAGGTCTCCTTCTCCCCGTGCATTACAGCCGACGGGTATGATTGTGAAGGGGCGAAACCTCTTTCACAGCCCTCATTTACCTGAGAGGCTGAAGTACAGACCGCTGTTGAGCGACAGCTCACAAACACGGCGACAGCTCGCTCATACAGTGTGTTCCCAGCCATTTCCTCTTGATCCGCTATAGCGTTATCATTAAACGCAAGCAGAAACTGATCGTATACCGCTGCCCGGTTCCTGATGTTTGTTTTCACGTTAAATGTCTTTCCAAACCCCTGATATTTCAGGGAGCGCAAGAGTGTGTGTTAACACGGACGGGAAAAAGGCTGCCAGGTTTTAAGACGGATCTGTAACGGACATGTTATAAGCGGCTTCCCGACACTGGACTCGCAGCCTTCTGTGATACAGTGGGCTGGAAAGGGTGACAGAGAGCCTTATGTAATTTTCCATTACAGAAAACGCAAAGGTTTTCCGACCGTTCCTCGACCTTAAATACTTAGGATTGACTTCAGAATTTGTGGATATGTTAATAAAATAATAGAAGATATAATCCTGGAAATAAAACAAATGTGTTCCCAAGCGGACAGGGGTGAGACAGACAGCGAATACGTTGCCACATTCACACCGGGTCTGCCACTGGAAGGAAAATGCCTGCCGGCAATAAGGGATTAGTCACTCGTTATCTTTCTCCCATAGTCTCATCCCGCAGTCTCTCTCTCTCCCGCTGCGTGAGTGTGCATGAACTGTGCATGTTTCTGCGGAGACTGAGCCACAGTGTCCCAACAGCGGTAACGAGTGACATGACGCGTGTGCAGGTGCGCACACGCAGAACCGCGAGTGTCGCATCCCGAGCGGCGCCGGGCCGCTCTGTGACTGACCTGACCCTGGGTAGGCAACAGGTGGTCGCATGGATCGAGAAAGGCGGGCCCTGGCTATTTTAAGAACCGCGGAAGATGTTACACAACGCACAGCCGCCGGTTTTATTCCGGCCTGTTTCTGAGCGATTGCTTTTGGTCTGCTTTGGCAGTGCCCAACGCGGGCTCTGCGGGGGCCGTCTGTTTAACCCCCCCCACCCAGCGTGGCTGAGTGATCAATCCTTCTATCTCCCCAGTTTCTCATTCGATCCATGTTCGACACACAGTGACAGTCACGGCACGTCCACCCGCGTTCCCGGCGCAGAGAGACCATGTTGGAGTTTCCAACTGACCATGACTGGTCCCAGATTCTTATTTCCTGCCCTTCTGAATCAGAACAGATTGGTTGGGGATGGGTGTCACTGCTCAGGCCGGTATTAAGGATCTGTCTTGGAAGCCCTACTGGGGCAGGTTAGGGGCATCGGGCAATCATGAGGTTCAGAAACGCTCCTGTTTTATTTAAACGTGATAGTACTTTCTATACAGTGTACTTTTTGGAACTGGGTCTAATTGTTGCGCTTGTTTAATTTTAATCTAAGTGTGGCTTCTACCTTCGACCATATGACAACTTAAGTGAGTCTGTAGGTCACAAACTATTATCCTCAGCAATGACATAGTAATTACGAGCGTTATTAAATATGGTATAACAGTATGGTTCGGTGATTTATCGGTGCAGGTAAGTTAAAAAATGTCTTTTCCAAAGACAAACAGCAGTCAAAATTGTGGACATGAAGCAGCTCTCCTCCTCACAGACAATTTTTAAACAGTCCATTAGACAGGCAGAAAGAAATCATTTTCTTAATTCTAAATATCAACTTTTAGGGCTCCCAAATGTAGATCAAATAGATAAAAATATTCGTTTGTTCCCTTATCTATTAAAGCAATTAAAACATTATAAATGGTTGAATGATTATGCTGTTACAGACTATGTCCGTGCATTATGTCATGTCAGTGTTGTGACGAGTTATGCACGTGCAATACTGTAGATGCGATGTGTAATGTTTTGTGATGTGGAGCGTTGTGCGTCCTTAACATTTTTCCCTTAGAGGACATTGAAGTTATCTTATCTTAAAACCCTGAGCTATCATTTGGTTCCCTCCCTGGGGTTCAAGACCCTCTGAGGCAAAGGGCGTCACCATTCAGACAAAGGCAGAAGTCAAAATGTTTGCCATCAAGTAACCTGTTACAGTTTCTTAGTAGGAGCTAATGGATGAACGTCTTGCTGTGTGAGGGATTGTGTTCAACCAAGGAAATGCATCACAGAAGATGCCAGATGTAGTAAAGTTTGTTAGTGGTTTTCCTTAAGCCAACTATTCATTTTATGGACTGCAAGAAGCAGTTTGCAAAAGGTTTTGTTGTATTGGCAAGGTGTTTTAAATGGTCATATTCTTAACTCAAGTTTATTAACAGCTGACTAGCCATATTGGTGCCTATATCCTGACATGGTTCTTGGGTTCCAGTACCTCTCAATTTTAGGTGTTGAATCTGAGTACTTTGATACCCTATACATCAAAGTAACTGTTTGTATTCTATGAGTTATCTTGCATTTCAGGTTTGCAATTCAGTACAGTTTTCGAAATATACACAGGTCCTCTAAGCTCTAACAGGCCGTTTGTATGAGTTTAAAAGGTAAAAACATCATGAGGGTTAAGGGATTAGTTCAAACGAGCGCTGAAATAAACTCACTGAGTGGGAAAAGCTTAGAAATCGAAACACCCTGCCGTAGGATAACTCCTGTTATTACAAGCCAAGAATAGGTTTGGATGGATTTAAAGCGGGCATTTAAATAAGAACACAAGGCCTGCACCTGTGCAGAGATCACACTCTCCGTCCTGCTGCATCTGCAGATACCGCTGTGCTGCTGTGCGCTGTGTCGAGAAGGGTCCCTTCTGAAGCCTGATGTACTGTTGTGATAAAACTTGTGTGAATGGTCTCTCTGTGCCGCATTACAGCTACAGGCGCCCAGGAATGCCGAGGGAATACCAAATCAAGGAGAAAGGGGGGAAGCTCAGTTGGTTTTTGCTAAGCTCCCTGCCTTCGCTTATTGGCAGCCTTTTGATCTACAATCTTAAAGCTCAAACAGGTAGTCGGAGCAGACCGGCAGCTGAAGGAACAATTTCCCCTCACGCTTCAGCTGAAAAAATCAGAGAGCACAAGATTCAATCAAATCTGTACAGTTTACCCTAAAAGAGTGCTAGGAGGGCCGCTAGATTGAATATGCACTGCATTGAATATCCAGTAACAATGGCAGCTGCCTGATTGACAGTCAGTGGGAAGAATTCTTTATATTTGTGTAGGCCTGCATTGAAACAGAACGCCGTCTTAGTTCTGGACAACTACATGCATTGTAGTGAGTATGCATTGGTTTTCAAACAACTTGGGCTTTCTTAGTCAAAATAGTGTGGCATTTGGAAGTCAAGCCTCAGGGTTTGTTTTAATTGGAACGGTTCCGACAAAACACTGCCGGTATACTAATGTCTTAGAGATTAACAGCACCCAGCTAACAGAGTTCCTATTGGGACACCCATGTGGGAGGTATGAAAATTGTATGGCTGTACTGAGAAATTGCCATTTCTAATTATGTCAAATGATTGGAGAATACAACTATTTTAATCAACTAAGCATGCACTTGCATTGGCTATTATTAGGTACGGAATTATCATTATGTAGCCCTGTGTGAATTTACATAAATAGTTGTAATGCGCAAATGTTTCAAGGAGATTTGTGAATATAAGGTTAATGTGAATGTATTCAGGAGAAATGTAAGTTGCGTTTTTACTTAGCTCGGTTGAGCTACAAATATGAGCTGTGCTCCCTGAGCCGAAGAGGGTCTGAGACGATGTGTCCTGAGTTCAGCCAGCGAGTGTTTCACCTGGGGGGTGAACTCAGCCTAGCTGTTACAAGTCCCAAGCCCTAGCCACTGGTCCACCCTGCTGCTGTACAGTTATATCATCTATTATGTGTGCAATCTCAACATAAAATATATATCTAAAACATATGTTTTTATATTTTGCATAAAAGCTCTCTAAAAGTTCTAGGAAAATTCATAATTCTGTATACTTTCAAGATTTATTTGTTATTTACAGCTTTCAGAGATAGAAATCCTCTCTATATTCCTAGAGATTCCTGCATTTTCTAAAATAATTTCTGCGAACATGGTCAAGTGCATTACAATTACTCTATTATACCGTACTTTATTACTGTTAGTCGATTTGTATGGATTGCAAGTTCACAGTTTCTACCATGTAATGTTAACTGAAGCAGTAATCAGGTCTGGTTTTGTGTATTGAAAAGCAGTGTTAAAATGGGACAGATTCAGAGTCTGCTCAATCACAGCGTGATGTAGGGTCTCACCTGCTGATTTGTGGAGAACATGTTTCCTGGTCACAGCACTATGTGGTGTTCCACTTTAGTGGTATCAGGTGTCAGTTTCTGTAGAATTAAAGGAAACAACGTTACCACAACTCCTCTCGTCCAATACAGGCTAAGCTTTAGCTTGTTAAATATACCTGTGGCTATGAAAGAACGTGCCCAGTCAGAGGTCTGTGACCAGGTGAGGAAAGTACATCAATATGCTGCTGGTTTAGGGCAGAGTGAACTCTGCGCTGTGCCCTCATCGAGGTCAACTATGTTCTGATAGCCCAGATTGTGAGCCTTTTTCTTGCAAATTAAATATTTGTCAAATAAGAATCAGAAAGAGAAAAGGATATAGACCTAGTAATGTGGGCTAATGAGTTTCTTTCTCCTCTTTCTGACTATTATTAGGAGTACTCTGATTACGACTACTAATAGGAGCCTCTGAACGGCAGACTCTAATGATACAGTGCATTTAATCTGGGACATTTACTGTACTTGGCTAGACCACCAGCTTTGAGAGTGGTATTATTTTGTTATTAATAAAAGTGATTCACATAATTCAGATGAGGTTTGCCCACTGGGCAAGGACTTCTGGCTGTGCAAGACTGCTGGCTTGCTTTCCAGCATGCTCTGGGAATGGAGCAAAAAGTCTACCGTCTTTTCCTGGTGCAACAAGAGTCACTCGTCTTTGTGTAACAAGCAGACCTTTCATCCAGGCCCCCGAGATGAGGAGATTGCAGAGATCCTGGTTTCCCGTCTGAGTTCTGTTGTCATTTCTTCTTTCTACATCGGAGAAAGAACAAGTTCAGGTTCTAAAATTCAGTATAGGGCTGAAATAATTCTAGCAGGGTTGTTTTAATGATGCCCCTGTTGTTTAAAAGATCTTAAGAGTGACCCAGAAGGGTCAATCTTAATTTTAGAATGGTCATGATTGTTACATACCTCTGCAGCATTGTGAAAAAGTGAAAGAAGTAAAACACCCGAAGGTAGCACAGCCTGGACTCGAGCTCTCACTGATACTAGAGGAGCCCAAGGGCGAAACCTAAGAATTTGTCCATTCCAGTTTGACAGGAAACCATACATGATGTCTTTTGACATCAGGGCCTTGTGCCCACCCTGCTCCTTTTCAGCAGTTTTTCTGGCACTGTCCTGGTCACCCCAGTCCTGGGTGTGGCAGCACCAGAAGGCCAGAGCAGCTCTCTCTTTCACACACTCTACTATCCCATCATAACAGGTCCCCCTTCTGGCGTTTCTTAATTCAGCTGCCCCATGATTTAAATTCTTCTTGTCACCCTGACAAGGGGAGATGAAAACCCCATGATGCATTATGATTATCACGCAGACAGACATTTTTGAAAAGCCTTTGTGCATCAGGATTTTAAGCAGTCACAATTACTGGGGAACCCTGGTGTCACCCCCCACTCTGTGCTCTGTGTTTTTTTTATGCATTAGGACAGCGGGGAAGCTTATTGGACACTTGCCGATCCCTCATCTTTCTCTGACCTTATAGGCCTGACACAGATGCTCAGTATGGTTCCGCATGGGAAACAGCTGATTTTGTGACCTGCAGGTCGATTGATACCAGGCTGTGCCATCTGCCGCTGGCTCAGGCTCAAGATGGCACTGTGGCACAGGGCTGGGCTGTTCACCTGACGTGATGGCCAGGCTGTGCCTCAGAGGCAAGGCAGGTGCTATTGCTAGTGTTTCACATGGCCATCCTCAAGCCTGATCGTGTGTGTTTAAACAGCAAGATGGAACACGTACATCTTCCATTGTTACAAAGGCTAAGCTTTATTGGGAAAAAAAGACGGTTTTATCATGTTTGAGACTATTTTATATACTGTATATAAAATACAGTATATAAAATCTTATATACTAAATCTTAACAGAAATCAGTGTGGGGCTCAATGATCGATAAGTGTATTAATCAGAGGGGGAAGGGGGGGTAATTATGACCCTTCGATGCCCGAGTTCCTCAGTCTGTGTTCGCCGGAGCAAGCGCAGGCTCAGGGCTCTGAGTGATGCTGACCCTCGACTGCAAATCGTCCCAGGAACGGACTGAGACTGAGCTGCGATTTCCACTAACAAGCACATTTAGCGCGGGACGGCGGCGGCGGCTGCCCCCTGCGATCAGGGGACGGGGGGATGCGTATGAAGTTGGATTCCTGCTCACGGGAATCCCAGCGTCGAGAGAAGTCAAGGTGGCCTGTCTTGTACCTGGTTAAGAGTCAGTGGCGCCCATCATAACTGTGCCAACACAGCTGTACTGACCAGGCCCATCAGAAAGGCAGTGGTAACTGTCTGCGTCTCGCTGCGTGGGACAAAGCTGACATTTTTTTCCCTATACTGTAAATCCATTAAACTTGAGTGATATCCCCTCACTTTTTTCTTTTCTGTACTGCCTTTTGGACATCACAAAATGAGTATATTGTGCAATGAGAGTGCTTTATTCTCACCCATTTACTGTCTCTATTAAACCCTATTGGTGGTGTATATACATGCAACCTCTCCCATGTACCTGTGGACTCTTTTACCTAATATTTTATTTTGCTTTTATTTGATATGTTAAGACATATCTGCTGTTGCACTTTGCAGACATAGCAGCCTGTCTGGTGCATTATAATTTGTGTATTGCCCTCCAATAAGAAGGGGAGGGAAAAATACTTTTTGTTTTCTTTTTTTAAACATTTCTTCTTCATTTAAACTCGTAAGCAGTGGTCTTCTTCACCGAGGCCTGTCAAAGTGCAGTGTTTGTGGGCCCGGAAAGACAGCTGCACAGCCCAGATGATCAGTCAGTGTGAGATCACATCTCACTCCTGAAAAGTGTCAGGCTTTGCGGCTGTGTGGGTGTTGTGAATTTTTGGGGTAAAATTATTTTTTTCCCCTCATTGCAATATCCCATTGCAAGGATTCTAATTTTTTTAGTATTTTAGTAACAAAAAGTAAATAATAGACAACAAATATAGGTGATATATAATGTAGCATATATATTACTTGCTTGAAGGTGCTCCTAATTTGTATTGTGTGCATGTATTGCTTATTGGCCCATTTGTAATTTGTCAGATCTGTCAATAAGGAACAGAAATTCAACCCAACATATATTCTGTTCATGTCAGTGTTGGAACTGACTTCACTTTTAATTAAAATTGATCTCCGCATCTAGTGCAGTGTTCTTGCAGGTATCTCTGGACTGCTTTGCACGTTTCAGTGCCCTTAATATGATCTTGGTGGGAGACAAAGAAATGCTGCACATTATCGTTACCTTCACGTTCTGTAAGGTGATGCTATGGTTGGGCAGTAGCTCTCCTGCAACAGTATAAAATGCTTTACAGAAAAGCCATGCAAAAGGCATCCATATAGCCAAAATGCAGTGTCTCACTTTTACAGGCAAGAGCCCAAGACCTTTAGATGCCCCTGCAGGAGACAAACATGTCTGCCTGCTCAGTGGCAGAGTGCACAGCTGAAAGCTGTCACGACAAGGAAGCGTTCTGTATCTTACTGCGTAGTTCACACATCATCTTGGCGTGGCATTGGAGAGCCACGGTTCCTGTACAGAGTGAGTCATTTCTAGAAGCGTGGGCGTGGTGATCAAATGCCCTTTAAAGTCCTGTATAAATTAAAAAAGGAGAGACAAGCTCACTTCTATTCCTGCAGATGTCGGATGCTTCTCTTTTGGAATGCAAGAGCGTTCCCCGTCATGAATGTAAAGAGTAGAATCCCTTGTTTGTGCCGGGTTGTCATGTGCAACCTCGTTTTTTAAGAGGTTTAACAAAAACCGCCTGCATTCAAAAGTAACTTTAGAAAACCCATGTATAGTACGATAAGTATAAGGAGGTGTATTTGTAAAATCCCTCGTGCGTTGAATGCTTCCGGGTGTGGGATAGAAAGATATCGCTGTGTTATTGGAAGCTACACAGCCCCTGTGGCGTAATGAAATAAAATCAGCTCCAACACCCGCTCACCTTCCTATGTTTTCCAGTCTTTTCTGTGCTTCCAAGTCACATGAACATCTCAAGGGCTCAGATGGAGACCGTCTGGCCTAGAAGGACTGAAGAACTCACCCGTCTGGTTGCTCGTAGACTTACTGGATCTCCTGCAGCCGGTCCCTGAAAGAATTCAGAACAAGACAGCTGTGTGTCTTTAAAGGGGAACTACGTCGCTATTTGATATTCCGGGGTTTGAAAGATTCGGTTTTGAGGATTGAGGGTATTGTGTAAAACCTCCAATTTAAAACGCAAAACAGGTGGAATTTCGAGGTACACGCAGCGCCATGTTCTGCGTTGCAGAATGAGGCAACAGAAACCTCCGGTGAGGTGATGCGGCTCTGTTACACCGTGAACAAACCAGCTTGTGGAGAGATCTCTTAATCCAATGGAAATATCGCTCTCGACTTCGAGGCCGTTTTGCAGACAAATACGACTTTTAACCCTGCACGCAAATCCCATTGGAACGTTTCTGTGGGGAAATATCTGCCACACAACCTGTGATTATTTGCTCGTACATCACGTTACACGAGTCTCCACAGTGACAAGTGAGCAGGAAGGGCTGCTTCTCAACGCACTTAGCACAAACTCCCATTCTCGCCCTTGGTGAGACCAGGGGTTTGTGTTATCACGGCAATCACACAGTACTTTCACAACGGTTTCACAATTTTGACCCTAATTCAGAATTTGTAACAGATTTGCAGACCTGTCGATTCATTTATTTTCTTAATAACTGGTCTGAGAAATTGGGACTACAGTTCCCCTTTAAATCCAGCCGGATTAGAGGACGGAGTACAGCTGGCACCCTGCCCTCCTCCTGATTAGATGGATTTGCTCCTCTACAAAGTTTCTAAACCGGATTAGGAAGGATGAGCAGGAACAGGATGCAGCCAATTTTTTTTGCTCACAAACAATCAGTTAATTAAAGTGCCTGTTCTTTGTGCATCCTGCCGCACAACGGGAGTAAACGAACCAAGTTCCAATTAGTTCAAATATCCCTGAAGTACGTATTCCTCTTTTTTTTTTTTCTTCTTCTGGGCCCATAACCATGAAACCATCTCGCGCTGTACGTTTCGTCAGACTGAGTTTTCTCCTGCAGGTGGTGGAATCCATGTGGGTCATGTGTGGAGGGTGATCGTACTGCACAGAGAGCTCACGGGGAAACTAGCTCTTGCTGTGCTCTGCCAGGCATGTGCTCGACCCGAGCCGTAGCAAGACGGGCCGAATTTAAAGAGACGGTGATTGTAAAAGTGACAGCACGATGTGTGAAACTTGAAGTCTTTAAAGACTTTAAAAGTCCCCAGTGGAAACCCTGCGTCCGCTGACTGTGTGTGAGGCTGGGAATACTGCGTGTGCTGTGTACAGCCAGTCCACAGCCGAGACTGTCTCCAGGATATCCAAACTGCTTTGTTCGCTTTGCCAAAAAAAGCCAGGCAGGGTGATTACAGTGTCCAGGAGAATGATGTCACTGTAACAGGACCTGTCTATAGGACCTGTTATTTTTGTGCTGTGGTTGCATCACTACAGGTCTGACTGCCAAACCAGAAATAACTAATCCCACAGTGGGAGTCTGTGATATATTCAGGCAGACAGGTAGGTTGTGACAGAGCTCACAACGTCCCATCTGGGCCTTAAGTCTACCCACAGGAGAACAGATTGACTCAAAAATAGTTCCTCCGTTTAATTTTCTTTCAGGTCACCCTGTTGCTGCGTTGATCCACAGGTCTCTGTATGGTTATTTCCTACTGTAGCAGCAGAGTCCTGCAATTGATACCCTCTGTTCTGCACAATCAAAGGGTTAATCTCCTTAGTCAAAGACCCGTCTCCCTGTGCCAATTAAACAATTAAGAGTATTCAGTGGTGTTCACGCTGACACAGACTTTACCTGCAGTTTCGATCAGAGGGGATTTCTGAACTTGGAAGAAGCCATGCTTAATGTAAGGTGTGTTAACTCTGCTCCTCTTGAGGTGGTAGAACTCCGACTGTGTGACCAAGTGGCCTTTCATACTCGGAGAGCTCGAAGTTGGTGGGTGAAGGAGCTGGTTTAGCACACAATGCAGTTGCTGGCTTTGGTGGAATCTTCTTTTCCAGACCTCTCCAGGTTCAGAGTTCTCTGAGGAGGTGGGAACTGCCAAGACCAAGCGAACAGACAGAGCTCTGTACGGTGCTCTCTGGCTTGGATGAGGATGAGACTATGCAGTTGCGGGCTGTAGACAGGTTAGGGTGTGAAATGTGATGTAGATGGTAACGCTTTCTGCGGCCTGCTTGTCAGCAGGGAAGGACAGAGTCTAGGAAGCAGAGCCTTGCTCTAAACGGTCTGTTTTTTTTCAGTTCCTTGTCTTTTCAAATCAGACCATATGTTAAACACAAAACAGCTCAGGCCTTTAACCTGGTAAATCGAACAGCAGCCACACACACACAAAGCAATCGGAAATCCAAGTATTTACAGATGACTGCTGTGCTTTTTGAAACACTTTTCATTTTTGACAGGGGTTAAATGTATAATTTAGCCTTCTTTTACCTCTTTACAACAATGTATGGTGTAAATAAATATAAACACACATTTAAGAAGATGACTATTTTACAAGAGACGTGTTGAGGAGCTGTCAGACCTGGGGTTCAAAATCAACATCTCCTGGCTGCTCTTGTGCCTTTACAGACATCTAATTTGAGAACCTATATCTGTAACGTTAACTCTCCTACCTGCTAATCTCTTGGATTACTATCTATAAATGGATTGGGGCTCTTCACAGTGTGCCTGCGTTTGAGCTGTTAATGCCAGACAGAGAGATAAGGCAAATGTCTGAATTATGAGTGGTTGGAGGTGGGCACACGAGACTCTTCTGAAGTTTCTGCTGTGGTTTTGCAGAATGAATACAGTGCATTGCTTTGCTGCTGCCTTCCTGGCATTGTACTGCACATCTTTCTCTGCTTGAATCTACTTTTACCACGATTTACACTTCACTACCGTGGTATATTACTGTACATTTACAGTATATAGGGGTGTACGAGGAGAGGATCTGGGAAGGGAATATTAAGAAAAGCACAGGGGCTCAGGCTGGACTTCGGGCGAGACTGATTGTGCCTATTGATGAGCAGATGACTTGCAGTGTGTTTGAGTTTGGTCACACCGATACAGTGTAGAAGAGTTACTCTACACTGGGTTCAGTCATTTGTTATGCAGGTCTCAGATATGACTGATTCTGTAAACAATGTAAATGCTTATCCGGTTATAAACTATTCTGGAACCACAGCTAAGGTGTCAGGTATACCAGTCAGTATTCATTACAACCCTGCAGGAGGCATACAGAAGGAAATACGAAATGTTTTTTGAGAGATCAATGCGGCAGGTTATCCAGTTGAGTCATCAGGTTTCATGTGGACTCAGATTTACTCCATTAGAATTATTTTATTTACTGCCACCCACCTTTTTCCTTGTCTTTTGTATCATTAAAAAATAGCCACCCGGCAGTTTTTTAGACCCTCTGCAAGCCAGGGTAAGAGGTTGGAAACATCTAACCACTGACTTGAAAAGTCCACATGACTGCGTTGGATTGATCATACAGTATCCAAAGCCCTCAGTGCGGTTTACAGCAAGAGCAAAACAGTCAAATGTCCTAGAATGGTATTAAAAGCTGCGTTGCTAGGTGACAGTGTTAAACTCAAAGGAGTACAGAGGCTCTTGGGCTGCGACTGCGTGCCAAATGCATTTGGGATTGTATAGACGTATGTGATTCAACAGCGTCCCCAGCCATTATTCCTTGAGACACCTTTAGTCAGATGAAGGTGTGAAGGTGTCAGTGCCCAAGCAAGGTGCAGTATGGAGGTACACAGAAAAACATGGGCAATTTAATTAGACTGCTAAGAGTCAAGGAATTTGTCTGTAGTCATAAAAGCAGTCGATTTTGTAGCATGTATAAAATCCACATGTCTAGCTAAGAAGTCGTAGTTGTGGTGAAGTCGTAGGTCAGCAGCATTGAAGTGATTCATTTCATACTGACGTCAGAGCCCTGTTGATCCTCTATGGGTTATACAGTCCTGGCAGAAGAGTTGTGGGAGTATGGAGCAAACCATGTTGTTGAAGCCGATACTTTGGCTTCTTTCAAGAACGTGCTGGATCAGATCCCCGGATCAGATGGTTGCTACCTGCCAAACGGGCTGGATAGGCCAAACGGCTGCTCTGGTCTGTGACCTGTGACCTATGACCTACGACCTGTGACCTGTCCTGTGTTCTTACCCACTGACACCTACCAGACGCGCTCTTCTGCCAGCGGGGGATCTCGAGTCTCCACCCCCGACGGCGTGGCGAGAACGGAGGGTCGCCCCAGCCCGAGTGATGTGGCGAGTT
The DNA here is from genome assembly GCF_059453375.1 of Lepisosteus platostomus. Lineage (NCBI taxonomy): Eukaryota > Metazoa > Chordata > Actinopteri > Semionotiformes > Lepisosteidae > Lepisosteus > Lepisosteus platostomus. The sequence continues at coordinate 9,613,089 of NC_142632.1, forward strand.
TCCGAAGAAGATTTAATCGAATGAGAATCCCAAGTCCGAGCAAGGCCCCATCATGGCCTTAGCCCCGCTGGAACCCCCACCTTTCGAATCTCAGGTTTTCAAAGCCGCTTGGACACAACCTAGGTTGATAATTAGCTAAAATGCATGGTGAGCACATCTCACTGCTCACTAGGAATATCAACACCTAAGAGTTAAGTGTACCGAAAGGATTAGGGAGTGTTTTATTCAAAATTGTGGCTTCACCCACTTGGCTGAGGGCCGATCTCCTGGCCGGAGGACGAGGAGGCTGGGAGCCTCCTGCAGAGTGAGGGGTGACCCAGGGGCAGCTGCAGAGGGGGAGGTGGGGTGCACAAAAGATGTGTGTGAGGGAGAGAAGGGGGTACCGTCCAGTATTTATAGTGTTTAGGAGAGGAAATGACGTCAGGAGTTATTGCTAATTACTGATTGAACCTCGCTGTTGCTATCCCCCCTAAACCTTTGGTATCAACTCCATACAGGAGAACCTTGTGGGGTCCCCCCCAGCCTGCTGCATTGAACACACACGTGTAGTCCTGTCTGCCTGCAACTGCAGATTGTGCTTCCTGCCTTTTATCTTCGCCAAACGAATTAACACAAGAGATGACAGATGCCGAAACGCACGGAAGCAGGTTTTCAAAGCTTTTTGTTCGGCTCCCTCACAAGCCACTTCCTGGAAACGGTTGCCAGAATCCTTGACTGACAAACACAGCAGTGCTGCGTGTCCAGTTCATCGAAAGCAGCTTGTAACGAGGAGGACAAAAAAAGGGACATTCTAGCTTGTGCTAACGCAAGATTATGTGGAAGCTGGCCTGCAGGGTTTTTTTTTCCGATTCTCTGTAGATTTTACGGTTGTCTCAGGACCAACTGCTGTGATAAGCTGAGAGTGACTTATATTGCCCGTGCTCGACAAAAACAGAAACTAGCTGTTTTATTAGCTCAGGTCATGCGGTCTGCGAATGCATGTGTGTGTGTGTGCCTGTGGGTTAAAAATAAAACTTGAGCTGTTTGCAGATAGTGTGTGGTTGCATCAGAAGCATGTAGCAGCATTTCTGCTTTAATTTCCTGTTTCTTGTCTTTTTGATCTGACATAATTTGGGGAAACTGATTATTGTGCTTTTTTTTAACCTATCTAATGATCTTTCAAGGCTTTTTAAGCAGATTTCTAATGAGATTTAACATACAGTAATTGCTAGACTTTTCGGTTTCTAGTCCTTGTATCATATAAAAAGCAAAGGTTAAAATGGCATTCTGGACCTGTCATGTAACAGACATGTGACTGCTATTATTGTTTTTATTCTTTTGGTGGACATTCAAGCCAAGGCCTTTAAATACACTTTGTGCACATTTAAAGACTGTGTGTGAGGTGGACACAGGAAAATAGAGGCGTTTGTATAATGAACAAGGTATTTAGGCTTGTGAGGGTATGTGTGAAGCCCTGGTTCTTAGCTTTGCTATGTACTTGTTTTCCACTAAACAGAAATGCTGCAAAGCTCACTCGGGTTTAAAACTCTTTCTTTTTAAATTATTTGTTTTCAATTTTCAGATTTCAAGATTTTCCAGTGGGGAGAACAACCTACTGTTTGCTTCAGAACCGATGGGTTTTTAAAAAAACAGACAGGATTATCGATACAAGGAAGAACAGTTTAATAGGACGGACTTTCTGAAAGTATTAAAGAGTAAATTAAAGTTTTAAAGTATTTCAAGTGTTATTGTCAGATCCAGAACCAGTGTTTTAAGGCCAGTGTTTAAACTTCATTTATGAAGTAATGGATGAAGTCTCAGCACATGCAATTCAACTGAAAACATTTTCTAAGATTAATAAGGGCTGTGGGTGTCTGGAACAAGCTGCCCAGCCATGTTGTTGAAACAGATACCCTTCAGGAAAAGACTGGATGAGATCCTTGGATCAGCTTACTACTATCTACCAAAAAAGACTAGACGGGCCAAATGGCTCCTCTCATCTGTAACCATATAATATAAGATATACAAGAACATTTCCGTTGACAAATGACAGGTACAATATCGGTTGCATCATCATGAAATGCTCCTAATCAGCTACCATAAAGCATCTTGTAAAAATCTAATGCAAAGCTAGTTTGTCCAGATTCCGGAATGGAAGTGTTGTTTTTCTTTCAGCCCTGAGAGGCGGGGGGATGTGGCACTTGCTGTATTTAAGCGTTATGTCCTCTGCACAGGTTAACTCTGTCGCCCTCCAGTGATCAAGCCCTGTTAACCCTTTTATCTAAGCCGAAACCTGTGGCCTGAATGATGACCTCTAGCGTAACACTAGATTCCATTTTCTAGTTCTCTGGGGTTGACACTCCAGCTCTTGTAAACAGTGTTATGGGATCTTTAACGACTGAGGAGTCGGGACTATGGTTCCTCCAAAAGACAGATCTCTCACCTGTCACCATCCTGGGGTATTGGTTCTGGATAACTTGGGTTCAGAGGGAAGAGTGCCCCCTACAGGTCCACCATACCCCCTCACAGCTGGAACCTGGTTCTCCTTAGAGGTCTCTGTCCATGTCCAGGACATCCGATGAGACTAGCCTTACAAAGAGGTATTGCACTCAGTACCTATTGTAACAGGAATACCCACCCCAGGAATGAAATCCCCTTGAAAGTCCACCCTACAAAGGGATTATGTAGAATCAAGCCTAACCTGTGTCTCCATACGGCCCAAATTGGCACCATGCTACCTGTAGGGAGAGTGGATGAGCAAGATGCCCGAGCTCGCAGAACACTCACCTGCCTCTCACCTTTCCTGTTGCACAGGAGACGAGAGCCGCAGGCAGAGAAGCCTCTAGGACTGAGGGTGGGCGTAGCGGAGAGGGGTCTTGGCATCAGGGAATCGGAGTCTGGTTATAGAAACATCGCCCGTGCTAAAGAGGGCGGGAGCACGTTCCTGTGAAGCTCTCACCCTGACAGCACTACGTGACAGCGGCGTTCTTTCCTTCACAGCAGGACGAGATAAAAGATCAGATATAACGTTACGGTGCACTCACAAGGGTGGACGTTTGACTGAGGCTAATGCAAAACTACAAAAAAACAACAACACAACATAAACTAAATGCACATTATAAACAAACAGTAGTCTTAGACATGCAATATACAAATACAAACACATCTCACTCTGCCATTACACTGATCAGATAACTCCATACTGGCTGCAATTAATATACCGACTGCACAGGGACCACTGGATTTCTTGTAAAAAATGTTTCGTGGCTACAGGCATTCAAAAAAGCTGCCCTGAAGGTAGCCATAATACAAAAATTAAAGCTTTAAACATTCATAATAATAGCTTTAATAAAGATCCTGCCATCAAACAGGCCCGAGGGTCACATGTCTTTCAGAAGGACACTCTGTGCTGAGTGAACAATTTCTGTGAGAAGAGTAAAGGAAAGTCTGTTCTTTGTTGTCCATAATTTTGAGATGGGAGTGTTAGTATTCTGCAGCTAAGAATGAACGACAATTAGTCTTTTGACATAGCCTGGATGATATTTCTGACGTTTCCATTCTAGGTTAAAATAGAGGACTATAGTAATCGTGAAATGTATCTGCAATTAAAAGGCTTTCTTAGGTTGTAATGATTTTCCTATTCTGTGTATTTCCTGAGAAGGGCAGGCAGTGATCATGCATGATAAAGGGACCTTTAAAATAAAAGCCCTGCAATTTTTGTGCATTTGCTGGAGCCTCTGTTTGCTTCACCAGGGAGAATGAGTACATAGCTGTTACTGATTCGCTGTGGGTTAGCTCTGTTAAGTGAGTGGCTGTTGCCTGCCTGTGCCAGTCAGGTTATCTGCGCCAGCGCCAGGGTGGTGAGGCAGGGTTGCCCCGGTGACAGCAGCTGCCATGCCCACTGGGGTTTCCATGACTACGGTTGTTGCTGTGACCCTGGCGAGAGGCGAGGTGTATCCTGCAGCTGGGCTCTGGAGAGGAAAGGCGAGCGGAGGGCCTAAGGGACACTGCTTTCGCTGGAGATCCAGTGTATCATATCTATTCTTGGTTTGGTTCACATCACGCAATGCTGGCAAATGCAAAACGGAAGTCGAGTTAAACACTAGTGCCTCTTTGCCTGCTTGCAGTTTGCCGTGTATGGAAACAAAGCATTTGATGACCGAACTAATACGCAGGATTAATTTGTCTTTACAGCTAACCTCCTATTACGTCTGGGAGTCCACAGGCATTATTGCTCTTGTACTTTTATTCTGCCAGCTACTGTGCATTTAAATCCAGCCATCTGAGTTTTTTTTTTTGGGGGGGGAACAATTTAGGAGACAGCGGGATTAGGCAACATTAAGGTATTACTGATGTTATACTGTATACATGAGGTGCTCTAGCCGAATATCTCGGAAAGCCTGTCTATTTTTGGCATGTTTTGACTGCTCCTAATTACAGAAAAATCAGCTTTGATTGTGCAGCCTTTAGATTAGCAATCCAGGGAGAATGACTGGATTTGAAGTGGCTCGTGTCTGGAAGCAGACGCAGTGCACATGACAGTGCGCCACAGGGCTGTGTTCCTCAAGTGCTTTAGCGGTGCTATGTTCAGGGCAGCTTTTAAACAAATGCTCATAAAAACCCTGCAGCGGTTAAGAATAAGAGCTGCTCGTTTAGAATCTGTTTTAATCCACTTTTCAGACTACAAGTAATGGTTTTAAGGGATCCTTTGTTTATTTTCTGCTCACCTCATTTACCTCGCAAGATTGATACACTTTTTTATTTTACCAGATAAAATAACTAAACACTGTTACTGTACATTCTCTGGTCTCGGCACTGACAGGTTGTGGGTTCGAGTCCCCACTGCGGACCAGTTGTTGTACCCCAGGTGCTCCACTCCCTGACATGGACGGGTGTCACATGCTCTCTAGTTCACTGACACCAGTACAAAAACCAGGTTAGGCTCTGTCCCAGGAAGCCTCTGCGGTTCAGCTCTGTCGACTATCGAAATTGCCTGACTACCAGATTTGTCGGCGGAGAACAAATCCATATTTCTAATGATGGATCTCGACTCCATTTTAAACAGCAGGGCATGTACTGGAACCATCTGAGAGAAGGGCCTTGCTCAAGGGTGCAACAGCTGTGTACCACCAGGGATTTAAACCTGCAACCCTTCAGTTTGGAATCCGGAGCCCTGACTGCTCTTCCACCCAGCCTTTTCTTCCATTCTGCTGATCTTATCTGAGTAGACACTGGGATTAGACAGGTTTCTTGGTTTGTACAAATATACCCACACAAGATTACCTCACCATTCCTAGTTCAAATCACAAGGAGATTACATCGGCAGAGGCACCTAATCTGGTGCACAGAAAGCTCAGTTTTCATAAGTGTCTGCCTTATGAAACCCTTACAGTACTTAGCAGTAATTGGGAGAAAGGTGAGGCAGGCTTAATACTCGATCATAATAGATTAGCCAAAGAACTGTCTCATAGATTTACTAAGTGCTTGAGATTCTGCCTCGTCTAAGAAGAATCGTACAACAGGTAGTGCTTGCTTGCTTCTGGGATTTAGGGCAGTGGTTTGAGCATCGAAGCTCTTGTGTGGTTAAAAAAGAGAACAGCCTAACAGATCAGCAGTGAAAATCAAAGAAACCTTGCAGGCACAAATTCATTCGGAGTTATTCAGAAAAAATGTGGCAGTGAGGAGCTGAACCAATTTAATAGGCATAGTGTGCACAGAAAACAGTCACAACCCTAACCTGTAACACGTTTGTCTCTGTTCCAGTGAAGATCTCCTTGATTCACATCTTGTTTTTGTTCAGAAGACTTGTCATCAAAGGTCTGTTTGATATCTGGCCTTTGTGACACCTACTTTTCTACTGACTGCTTTATAAAATAGTTTCCCAGTTATCCCACTGGTTCTGACATTCCTGTCTGTCTGAGAAAACAAATCAAATCAGAGTTTACTCAGGGGCATAATGATTAGGGTAAGAGTGAATTAGGTTAAATCATCACTCAGTATTATGTATATTATTCACTGTTATTTCTTTCATCACCTCAGAGACAGAGAAAGATACTGCAGCCTGTTCAATATAGGAAGGAAAATCAATCATTCCCTTCCTTTTTCTCTCTGCATTAACCCTTTATTCTGAGTACAGTGGATAGGACTTATGTTGCTGACACCTGTTACAAACCTGTAGAAAATATCACGTGCACTGTGAATTTTGTGGGATGTTCCTGGTTTTATTTTCTGATAAGCCATTTCATTTAACACTTCCAGGTCAGGTGGGCAAGATCTGTAGTTCATACTTTTTTTTCCATCTCTGTCTAACTGCATTTATTCCGGCGTTTGAGAGTAGTCTCTGTGTTACCCTCTTCACTCTCAAATGACAAAAAGTTGGCAAGAGTAACCTGACACCATGTGACAGGGGACTACCTGGGTGGTTTGTATTAAAGTCACTGCTGATACTTGTCGGGGTATTACAACGCTCATGAGCTGTTCAATCTCATTTCACGACCGACGACATGTAGGGACAACGATACAGGAGGCTCTGCCCTAACCTGAGAGGCACAGGCAATTCGATATTTTTTATATCAATTTGACATTAACCATTTAGATACAAAATTCGGGGTACTAAAATACACCGGCTGCAGGGCTGCATTCTTCAGCACACCTCGGTCTTGGACATCAGGTACATCAGCCAGTGTGGATCCACAGAGCTGAGCCCTTCTCTTCCATGTGGCTCCCTCTGATCTGTGGCTGTAATGCCAAGCGCACACATTGGGTTAACTGGCGGAGAGAGCACCAGCGCTAAAGACGTGCGAGCATATTTCTGGCAGAGGGTTGCGCTGAGCCTCAAGTTTCCACAAAGCCCCTGATCTTCTCCAAGCCACCCACGTGACACTACAGCAACGTAAGCTTCTTACCGGTAATCCAACGAGAGAGAGAGTGGCTGGACTCGACACACGATCCAGGCCAGTTGAGGGTAGCTCCGACCCTTCGTTATTACAAAACATCTCTGCTTTGGGTTTCCAGCATTTTGGGTTGTTTTCTCTTAACTGGGAGTCACTTAGGCAATGGGGGCAAATCTGAAGATGAAAATATTACTTGCTTGCCGTCAGATCTCTGATTTCAAGCAATGTAATAGTGTATGATATTTTCAAGCTACGTAAGCCTTTATTTAACCAGATACGACCTATTTAAGCCTTTATTTAACCAGATATGACCAGATATTTATACAACAGGCATTTTAGTAGAGCAATCCGAGTGAATCACCTTGCTCAAGAAAAGGTAGTGCCCCACCTGGCGTTTGAACCCACAACCTTGTAGAGTAGCTACAAGCCTGGTGTCCTACCCTGTCCTCCACCTTACTGCCAAATGTATTTAATGCATCTATAATGCTCTGATAAATATGCTGTGGTCTGAGAATTGTTTCCAGAGGTGTGGTGTCCATATTGCTACCAATTTCCTAGAGAAAAAATGTGGTGATTACAATTTCAGACATACAGCCTAATTCTAGGTTCTAAATATAAATGTTGTTATAGAATTGTTACAGGTCAGCTGTATCTACTTTAAAAATATTCTGTTTATAAATAAGAGTTTAAAGCTCTAATTAAAAGCCTTTTCATTCTTACCACCATCAAAGTACGGTAATGATACTATGCTAGAGGTAAAATTAGCAAATTTTGAAGTAAATTTTAGCTTTATAGAAAACCTTTAGAAAAAGCTTTATACCAAGCTTGTGCTGGTAGGAGTCTGTGTAAAACGGAAGTTAGTCACTATTTCTCTGGCTGCTCTGTTGCTGTTGAAAATGGTAGAATTTGGGCACGTGGCTTGCATTTGCTTTTAGGTAACGCGTGTAGAATTACAGGACTGAAAAATCCAGATAACATGAAAAAACCAGAACGTCCTGTGAGTATCGCAGAAGTCTCCACTCTGTTCTCAGATGTGCTGTGATATAGGTGGCTATAAGCTCTGCTCGGGTGCCACCTCTGTGCTGCTGTAATTCAGCTTTTGACCCTTTAGGCCTTCCTCCTAGTGTTTGAAATAGGCCTGTATGACTAATCTTAGCTGGCTAGTTTCTGAAGGACTTCTTCTGGCCCAATTAGATCATATCGGCCCAGTTAATAGACGCCACCAGGTAGGCTAACATGTAAAACGCGAACAGGGGCAACTCCTTGTTGAGCTAAAACAAAAGATCTTGCTACTGTAAGCGTTAATTTTTATTTATTCGGTAAAAAGTCAGGGACACATCTCTCCATTTTAGTGGTTGGCTGTGGTTATCTAGTGTTATAAAGCCACCTTTACACATGGGAAAACTACACTTCCAGCAAAGGGGCAACTATTTCTGCCCTGATCTTTTATTTTGAGCAGCGAAGTGCTTTCCAGAAATACCGGTAGGTGAAGCTGATCTGGGTGGAATGTTGTAATGTCATTCAAAACCATTGGATAATTGGCAGCGTCACTTCTCGGTGTTAGGAAAGATTAGGGATTTAAAAATAGCTCTGAGGGGGTGTGTGTGCACCAGGCACCAGAAGGGGTGGGCGGTTGCCTCAGTTTAGAACTTCCTCTTGAGAAGAAGCACAGGTCTCTGAGCTGGCGTGTGAAACTGTGGTGCTGTGGCTGTTCAGTTTGCAGAGGAAGTGAAACCCCCCCCACTCCGTGCTGCTGCTCAAATTTTATATATTTTTATGTATTTTACTGTATATTGGGGTTAGTCCTGCAGGCAACATTATGAAAGACTGCACTAGGTAATGGAAGACAAAACTAAAAAGAACAAACCTTAATTTCTGGGCTTCTCTGCACTGTACCGTTAATTAGAAATGAGCAGATTATCTTTAATATGATGTATTTTCCCCTCCCCCCTCGCCTGGTTGTGCACAATGCACAGAACAATTAGAATTAAAAGATCATCTAGCTCAGGAAGCTTATAGAGATAAGGGAAAAGTAATTTGAAATGATGATCCATTTTTTTTTTCCCCAAAATTGCTGTTCACTCCAATGGCCTTTTTGAGGTCTTATCTGGTGAGCTGCAGTACCGGTTGTGAGCTTTGACGCAATTTTGTGACCAATCGGCGTTCGGATGTTTAATGCCATTTGACATTATTAAAACGCGCAGCTAGGGGTTCAGTCAAGTTCTCATCAAAGCCACCTAGACGGATGTCCTGGAAAAACATCCCTGGAGCTCAGCAATTTCAGGAAAATCCATTTCTTTTTTGTAGAAATAAAAAAAAAGATCTAGGGGACTCGTATGCAGGAACCCTTGAGTTTCCAAAAATGTGATATAGGTGTGGTAACACAGTGTGAGGTTAGGGCTGTTTTACCCTGTGGACAAGCAAATCCCACCTGTGCCCTTGACAGTAAAGCACATTTTCCAGATTTCCTTTTCTATGTAGAAGAAGACAGAAAGAGCATGCCTGTCAATTTGTGTGTGATGAGGGAGCTAAGAGGTAAAGAGGAATAGTGCATCACACAGGGATGACAAACCTCTCAGTGTTTCCAAAAAGGCCAGTTTCAAGGTGCAGGAAAAATGGACTTCGCCCTCCTTCTGAGAACATTGGTTTCGCTCTGTAAAAAAAAAAAAGGTCGACATTCAGCGAACTTGACTTTTTTTATTTTCCTTTTTCAGATTATTTGTGCTCTCCTGACGAAAACGTTTACAGCATCGACTTCACGAGGTTCAAAATCCGGGACATGGAAACGGGCACCGTGCTGTTTGAGATCACCAAGCCTCCTGCAGCTGGTAATATTTCAGTTCTCACCTTCGCTCATGCCCCTGACGTCTGGAGCTTGTGGAATGTGAAATACCACGCGCTCGCTTGGGAAGGAGGCCTGTGTGAGCTGATGTCGGTACAGAAACAGCTGCCCTAGTGTAGGAGAAGGCAGTGTTTGTTATGCTGACATGCATCAGTGCCTTGCAACACAGCTAGTGGGTGGTTCCACTTTTCACATTCTGTGCTGCCATGCCTGTTTACCCCCTCTGCTCTCGGTAAATGTCAGCAGTGTGGGAACATGCTTGTGTAGGCAGGGTGATGACCTTCAGGGGCGGTCCTTCGAGGGGGTCAGTGACCCCACTGGGCATCGGTGGGGGTCCCTCTGCAGAGAGAACCATCTGTGGCTCTTGTCCGATTGGCCGAGACCAGAGAGGGGGTGATTGCTGGGCGTGTTAGAGTACTGCAAAGGGAGATTACTGTACTGTACATCCTCCACAGAGAAAATCAGGCCCTTAAAGCTTAATACATCCAGATCTTTATGAGAAAACTCCACAAGAAAATTAAACATAGATACTGAATATAATTTACCAGTAGAAAAATGTGCCAATCTATATTACCTTTATGTTTCGCTTTCTAGTTCTGCATTAATACTATACATGGAAATTAAGTCCAGTTGAATTTATGCCTTGGACCAGAAGCTTCACAGTGAAAGGAAGTGTGATATTGGGAAACGTACTGGCCGACCCTGTACTTTTTGTGCCAGCTGAAAACCTGTGGTTTCCCTCCACCTGTTCTAATACAGTTTTCCAGGGCCATTATTCAGAGCGTTCTGACTGCCTCTGTAAGGCTTTATTTGGCATTGTGACTGCCTGTTCCAAAGGCAAACGGCAGTGTGTTGCTCACTCTGTAAAGAGGGTCATTGGCTGTCATCTGTCCTCCATTGACCGTTTGTACAATTCCAGCGCAAAGAAGTGGGCAGGGGGGATTGCTGATGACCCCCCTCACCCAGGTTACCACTTCTTTCATAAACATCCCTCGGGAAGACAATACTGGTCTATTAAAACCAGAACCAACTGGTATTTGAACAGCTTCTTGCCTAAGGCTGTTTTTTTGTTGTTGCTTAAACAGAATTCCTAATTATATACGTGCTGTCTTAATGATGTGTATTAGTCTTGCATCAGCAGACAGTTTTTGCAGCACGCCAGTACACCAGAGTAAATTCCTTGGACGTGAGATGTACTTGGTGACTCTGATCCTGACTGGTCCCGATACTGGTTCCCTGGTAGCGTGTGAGATGAGGCTGGATGAGATCCGGGGACCATCAGTCTGATCGGAACCAGATGAGCAAAACACGGCCTCCTGTCCTCTTCGGGCTGTCTGATGGAGGAGGAGCAGGAGCTAGGTGCTGGGGGAGTGTGGGGGCGGCTGTTTGAGTGGTTCGGGACGGCACTTCCAGAGTGCGGCCATGCTAATGCCTTCCGCTCCCCTCGTACTCCACAGAGAGAGGCCAGGGGGACAAGAAGGACCTGGACCCCAACGCCGGCCGCTTCGTCCGCTACCAGTTCACCCCCGCCTTCCTGCGGCTGCGCCAGGTTGGAGCCACGTGAGTAACTGGCCCTACCGTTTCCGGAGCTGCGGGGGGGGGTCCTGCGCGGCTCAGTTTAGGAAGGAGGGTCTCCGGAGAGCCCCAGCTAAGTTGGCCTTCAATCATCCATTTCTAAGGCCGGCGAGTTATTGATCAATAAAGCAACTCAGTGAACTCATTGAACCACAGGAGCCATAGGGTATAAGTGTATGGTAAATGTGGTTCATTATTATTAAGGATTTTGATCAGTTTGACTAATCGACTGCTCAAGTCGATCAGTTAAATGGTTCTGAGTCTGTAGACAGCCACCCATTGCGACCGTGGGCTTAACATTCTTGACTGAAGGGAGACTTGGGCTCTAGGGGGCGACACACACAATGTCCTGGATGTCGTGGCCAGTCAGACCTCATGTCGTGCTAGCTTTCTGTCTACCTTTTTGCCAACATTTACTGCTACTGCTACAACTAATTCTTTACACTTACATAGCACTTATCTGGACACTCTCAAAGCACGTTACAGGTAATGGGGACTCCCCTCCATCACCACCGGTATGTAGCCCCACCTGGATGATGCATCTGTCTGCATTGTCTAATCTGTTCTCAGGTTTTTCGTTTTCATTCTTGTCTTGACTTATCAGTGGACAAGGCTGGGCATTGCAGGCATTGGGTTGGAGCCGGTAATTTGAACAGGGGTGTGACATGGGTTTCTCTGTCATTGTTGTGACGTTGACTCGGGGCTATTGTAAAGCAGGCCACCACCTGTCTGTGGGACCACATGGCTCTGAACACCCTGAAGTTGGACGGTGTATTTGATTTTTGACCTTGCTTCCTCCTCCTGCGACAGGGTCGAGTTCACGGTCGGAGACAAGCCCATCAATAACTTCCGCATGATCGAGAGGCACTACTTCCGCGAGCAGCTGCTCAAGAGCTTCGACTTCGAGTTCGGGTTCTGCATCCCCAGCAGCAAGAACACCTGCGAGCACATCTACGAGTTCCCCCCGCTCTCCGAGGAGATCAGTAAGTACAGCCGCCTCTCCTGCACCTCTTCCCATGTGGGCAACCTCAAGAGGGCGCTGGGGAGCAGACCTGCGTGATCGGCCTTTCCGCAGGTGGCACTTGTTAAAGGGAGTGTTTGATTGGTTGAGGCCTACAACTCTTTGAAGAAATGCACATCCCAGTTAATTACGCCCAACATTTTAAACAGTCATTGCACTAAAGAGGTAAAGTCTCTGGCTAAAGATATAGACACGTATTAAGACCCAAAGGGATTGTCCCGCAAGGGGAACACGCTGTATCTCAGGTGTGGCGAAGGGACGCAGGGGAGCGTGACTGAGAGGAGGCTGGGGTTGACATGCTTCCTGGACGGGTGACTGATCTGTCGTGTTTTCTTCCTCCCCCTCCTCTCCCGCCAACAGTGCGCGAGATGATCCTCCACCCCTACGACACGCAATCCGACAGCTTCTACTTCGTGGATAACAAACTGGTGATGCACAACAAGGCGGATTACTCGTACAGCGGGGGGCCCTAGGAGCGCAGGGGCCCCGCAGGGGTGGGACAGCCATGGACTGGAGGAGAGACACGGCCACACACAGCTGCACTCCACACTAGCCCTCCAAGCCCACGTCAGGGACCCCCAGGGAACCTCCAGCCCTCCCTCGGGGAGCTCCCGGCCTCCACCCCACTGATCAGTAGCCAACAGGCCAGCAGGCCGGTCCCCCATGGGCCCAGCCTGCTAATGCACCGTCTCCTGACCTGCACACAGGCCCCGCTGAGCGAGACGCCGCTCCTACCTGCTGGGTTCCCTCTACTCTGCACGCGGGGAGGCAGCCAGTGTCACAATTTCCCTTCTGACTGACCCCTGACTGAACCTTTTCTTCCTCCACATTTCTCTTCACAGCTCTGGCAGCTTATGATTTTAGCGGTTCGAAATCTGCAGCCTGGTTTTGGGCGTTTGTGTTCGAAACAGTCCTCTCATGTTCTCTCTGGGCTTTGTTTTTTTGCTGTTTGACCACTTGTGGGGAGACCATCCAGATTCAGAGAGGTGCACTAGTGCATCTCGGGTGTATTTCCCAAAGGGCAACACAAACAGTAAAACATCAAATGTCAGAACTAAGAAACGGGGCTTAACCAAGACTGACATGCATGAACTGAAAAGCAATAAACACAAGATACCAGGAAAAAAATGATGTCTGAACCCCATGTAATTTTTTTAAATGATCCCAGTGGCCAATACACCTAGATTTAATATATTTGACTTCTTGGATACTTCTGAAACTGAATTGGATAAAAGTTGAAAATATCTTTGACCCCATTAAACTCTGTTTATGTCCTATGAAATGATCGGAGCTGTAGATTTATCAGACAATGTGCTGGTTAAACATTGCCATGTTCAACCAACACAGTTTTAAAAGACATCTGGCTTCTTATGCGTTCTTGATACAAAAAATACAATATTCACATTTTAGGGCTTTTTGAAGGGACGTGATTAATTTGTTACAATTGTAGTGTAGCAGCTGACTTGTGGATGACCATCCTTCTTAGTGAGTTGTGTTTTCTTAGTATGACTAAATACTATTGTATAAATTCTACAAACCATCCTTGAGCTCTCCTAATGCTTTTCTTTTAAACAGTCAATTAGAAAAACATTCAATTATTACTCTGTCATGCAGTAAATAAGCAAGTTTACTTACCATTTTTGTGTATAATGGACTTGAGCTTACAGAAGGGACTTCTAACAAATTGTAAACTGGTACTGTATGTGTGTGCGTGTCGGTGCGTGTTTGTGTGCATTTGTCAACTGAGCTGAATGACTAACTGGAGTTGTGACTGAAAACGTCTTTATTGCAAGGACGTGCTGCGCTGGCTTGTGTAGCACGATGCAGGTTGACTGTTATCCTCACTGTATCTATTAGTCTTAGAAAACAAACTGTGATTGCTGTTCAGCTGTGACCAGGGATCATGTCCTTATTTGTCAACACCACTGCACAAGAGAGTGTGTGTGCTTTAAATGCGTATAGTTTAACTAGTTTTTCCCGTTGTGTCAACTTTAATAAAGAAGTGGGGCTCCCAGTATAGAAAGTTTTCCATAAGATTTATCCATAGAGAAATCTGAGATTGGAAACGTTTTTCTGATACTTTGTTCTAGATTAGAATGTTGTGTAACACAACGGCGGTCTGTTATAGTTAGAACATTATACTCACTCTCTGTTTGTTACAAGTGACGACACTTGAACACCATAATCCAGTGCTAATTTCTAGTTAAGATTTAATCCAAATTTCCTTTGACTCTTTACTTATATGTATTTTGAATTATTTTTTCTTTTTCTTACCACACTTATAGAGTGAGTTAGGATGAAGAAAACTGCTGATCTATCCTACAGCATTTATGGTGTTATTACACAGAAGCTCAGGCAGCCAGTGCACAACTCTGTGCACATCTTTTCTAGCCCCCACCACAACTTCACCCTTGCAGCTGCCTCCCTGACTCATTCCTCGTAAGTCAGGAGGCTGGTGATTGTGCTGATCTTGGAGTTAACACAAAATTATTAAGCACAGTACACTGTGTTTTTTTATATTCTTGGGCTCATTTCGTCATGATTAGGATTTGACTGAAGAGCTGAAATCAAAGTAGCCACTTTTTAAGGCGCTCACCTGTGCGGGAATTCATTTCACATGACTCTTTGAGTTCCAATACGGAGCAAACCCAGATTTGATGTGCCACTCTCTCGAGCACATGTAGCTCTTCCGGTCTTTAGAATCTGCTGGTTCTTGGACAACATACTGAAAGTGAAAAAGGCTTTCTTCAGCTTTTGTGGCAGTGACAGAAACAGCGGGGGTTTTTCAAAAACAGACCAAAGGAGGTCGGGAATCCTGACGCTCGCTGCACGTTGTGAATGTTTGCCTCAAACGAGCGACAGACATCTCTCTCCCTGCAACTCACACAACACAGGAAAAGGGTGGGAATATTCAATTAAACATTCCATTCCAGAACATTAGTAGGAAAGCCAATGCACCTTAATTAATGTTCAAATTGTTTGGAGAGAGAGGTTTCGGACCAAAGGTTTTTTAGTGACACAACAACAACAACAAAAAATCCGACAACGTTCCATTCCATGGAGGAGATCCGGGAAGTAGCTCAGCTCAGCCAGTGTTACGCTAGTAACAGTTGAGAACTGCATTCGAGACATAGTTCAATAGAAGGCATACTTCAGCGCTGAGTTCTTTTCTGGAGGAGGCATCAGTGCTGGCCTTGCTTTCTGTTCGTGAGAGAAAGAGCTCACTGAAAATGCAGAGTATACAGAGAATCTGAATTGGTTGAAAGATTTACGTTAAACGAACGTTCGGGCTCAAAAAAAGGCTAGGGTATAGACTTGATGACGCCTAACTGGAGAGAGCAGATCGCAAGGCTTCTCTTACTGTACTGTAGTGTTTTGCAAGCATTATTTCATCAACTGAAAGGCTTTTTTCATGAAACAAAAGGATTTTTAATGATTCTGTTTGCTCCTTTCTATTTGTTCTAGGTTAATTCCAGGGGACGAATCCTTACTATACCAGACTTCTACTGAATGTAGTTCTTTAACCAGGGAATTCCAGTAGGGTGGGACTGCCTGACTGATATAGAAAGTGGTGCAGCAGCAACTTTCTCCAGTTAAGAGACTCTGAGAGACTCTTTTTTTTCCCCCAGTTTGGGGTTTATATGAAAAACTAATATTTCACCTGTCAAGAACAGGGGCTCAGACGCGGTCATAGATATGTGTGGTTCTGCTAGTTCATATAACACACTCATCAGCAGAGAGCGTCTTCTGACCATGATTTGTCTGTCAGTTAACACAGAATTATATTTTTAGAAAAATGTATGTACTGTATAGTTGCCTCAAAAGCGAAGGGGTGGTGAGTTTTGAGTGTTTTTCGGGAAGGGCAGGGGTTAATGAAAAAGCCGAAGATCCTGTTCTAAAGTGTAAGTGCAGGGAGTGCTGTCACTCCATGACGAGAGCTCCCTCTGGGCTCTCTCTGTGTGGCAGAAGAATGGGGGGAAAGATCAGCTATTATAGCGATATTCTGAGCCTAGGATTGTTTAATTTTGAGGTAAGAATGTGGCTCCATCAGAAGTGAATGTCTTCTATATATTTATATTTCTAATGTACGGATTCACATTTATACGCTGTATATGATTTGAAATGACTTGTGAGCCCTGCATTTTTCTTTGGTGAAACATCCTGAAAAGAAAAGTGTGGCCCAGGGTTTGAAAATTATAAGATTTAGAGGTTGCCAGTAGAAGGCATCTTTGAGGAACTATTTAAAAAAAGCTTCAGCGCCTGGCGTGAATTCTAGGTACTGCCCAGCTGAGTGCACACTCTCCCACGTGCTCTGTTCATGCTGTAGTCCAGTGTGGGCTGTGGACAGGGCATTTAAATACAATCACTGTTCCCAGCAGGAAGAAAAAGGGAAATCTTTTACTCCTCTCTCACACAGCAAACCATTCAACAATACTTCTGGTCGAGATTGTGCTGTCTTTTTGTACTATTAAACACCTTGTGTGAACTTTATTTTTGGAAAAAGCTGTTAGTTTTAAATGATACTGCCTGTGGGAGTGTAATGAGATCCTTCTATGATCACATTCCAGTATAAGACATTTGTAGGTGTACTTACTACGAAGCGAAATTCTGTTTTTTCCCGGGGTCTGTTGTGTTTCTGTCTACTTATACGTAGTGCTATTTAGAGGGCATTATTTTAAAACTTTAAAACGGTTCAGTAGGAAATGAATACCTTTGAAAATCAATCAAGTCAAACGCTGGAATTATCTTCTGTGGATATGATCCATATTTTAGTCAAAGAAGTGGAACGGCTGTATTTATAATAGATGTTGTTTATTGTAAAATGATTTTAAAACAACAGAAAAATAAAATGTAAAGTTTTGGACAGTTATAATGCCAGTCTGGTAAGAAAAAATAAATATATGTGATTTTTTTGAAGTAGTGTCTTTGTTGTCATTTTTGCCTTATATGAACATCCATCTGTTTTCAGTGACCCCTTTATCTTCAGGGCATCTAACCTAGTGGGCACAGGGCACAATGCGAGACAATACCCTGGAGGGGATATTGTTTTTTCACTGGGGCAAGTGTGTTATCTTACCCACTGTGTGTCGTGAACCGTGAAGGTTAATGTCTGGTGTTCACTGTTAGTTTTATGGTCCTCAAGTTCCAGCTGTTAAAAGACACTTTAAGAAGAACAGAGCTTTCAGCTGAAATCTTTGGTGATAAAGTTCCCTCTTGGCACTACACCATGACCCGACAAAAAAAAATTGATAAGTCAATTTGCTAAAACACTTTTACTCTTTGTACTCTTACTCGTTTACTTCAGCAGCCCTAAACATACTGTATAAATTGTGCTGAACATTTTTTCGTAACCCCACAGAACACTCCTAGGGGCAACAGGACACATTCGCCACTAGTCAGATGTTTTTGGAACACGGCTGTGTTTTTCAGCTTCGTTCTGAAATCCTCTGCAGAACAATCGCATTGGAAAATGTGAAATGTTTTCTTGAGATTCTCTTTCTCTCTTCCTGGTGCTCAAAAAAGCAGACAAACAAAAAAAGAATTTCTAGCTTGGAAGTTCTGCAAACGTGTGATAGGGAAGGGCATTGTTAACTTTTTTTGTCTTTGGGTAGTCCAGTTCCTCTTTCTCGGGGTAACGTTGCTTAACAGTCAAATTGTTTGTGGTCTAATTTGAAGATCAGTTCTTTAAATTGGTCTTCAAACAGGCTTAGTGTGATAAAATAAAGTTCCATTTAAGTCCCTCATATATAAATGTTTTCTCCAAAGAAATAGTTAGAATAAAAAGTTTGCTTGCCTTTAAACCTCATTTAAAAAAAAAGAAAGCAGTTTTGATCATATGTGAAAAGGGATGTAAAGGAACCTTTGAGAGAACGATGCCATGAATAACGGAGGGCCGGAAAAGAAACCTACTGCCACCTAGTGGAAATATCAATCAATACACCACCCGCAGAAACCATCTATTTTCAAAGGAACAGGTGGAGCTCCATTCCATGCTGAAAGGTAAAGAAAACAACTACGTTTCAGCTGTAGGACCTTTCTCAAGTTCCTGACTGCCCATTCATGTCACATCACATTAACTGAGCAGCCTTCTTGTTCACAGCTCCCTTAACCACCCACAACGCACTGTCCTCTGCTGGATCACCTGCAGATACTGCCAATCCAATACAACATATCCAACGTGTCCAACCGATCCGATCCGATCCAATCCAACAGTCATGCAGGGCCCCTCTGGACAGTTCTGTGTCAATCAGTGGATATCCTATATTTCCAGCAGCACCTTGTACTGTATCTCACACAGATAACACCCACCCACTTACACTGGTGAGACAGGAAGAAGACTGGTGGACAGGGAGCCTGTCAGAGCTGTGAGGATCAAAGATTTCTCCAAACCGATAGTTCCCTGTTTCACCTCTGGCGGCCAAGATCTGTCTGATCTCTCTGTCTGTGTCCTCACAGAGGGGTTTCCGAACTCCGATTCGCACAAAAATACAGCAAAACCAAAATGATTCTTAAACTTGGATCACACCTTCCCTTTTCTCTTAACAATAGATTAATCTTCTAAATTCTCTCCGTTCATTTGCAGATTTCAGCTTTTCACACCTCTCAAACTGCTTTCACTTAGTTTGGACACTCATTGATAACTGCTTTAGGCCCTTCCTACTTACTCTCTCCTTTGTGTTCTTTTTTACAACATTCCCTCTCTCCCTCACACCTGAAGAAGGCTCCACAGCTGAAACAGACCTTTCATTTACCTTTCAGCATGGAACAAACCTTTTCCTGGTCCATTGCAACCTATGCATGCTGACACAGCAGCCTACTCAAATCTATTTTCCATACCCACAACACAGGATCTCAAAAAGAAGGAATTCAGAATGACGTTGTCCCTTAAAATACCCTTTCTTCCCGATTCAGAGCTCAATAGTAGGCTCCAGACATTCTTTGATTAATCCCCACAAGAAAGTGCAAAAGCACTGTTTTTAACTCCAGCTTTATTGCCTTCTGCAATCACCCGCAATCCTTCGGTTTTTACACTGTCACTTATGGTAGTGTGCATGTAGGCCTCCCTTCTGAAATGGACTCTCTCTGCTATTAAGAAGAGGAGATGCTACAATATGTGAAGCCAAGGGAATTTGCAGGTTTGACCTGCAGTTATGTCATTATGAACAGGGGAATTTCAGTACACAAAGCCAGATACAACAGTGTGTAAAGCCAGAGGTCAAGAAAGTTCAAGACTCAACTGCTCCAGTGAATGAAAGTGATCATATATTAGTATCTTTTTTTGATGAACAAGTCGTGATGTTGTTTCCACCTTCCACTTTAGCTGGACTTGTTATCCACGTATCAGTATATACATTTAAAGCAAATGAGAGTTTTACGGAGGGTTGGCCTGCCTTTAAAGCAGACCCAGGAGACGCCTGCACTCCGTTCTTTAATTTCACCAGCCAACGTCTTGCTAACCTGTCCCGTTCAGTTCTGACCTCACTGGCCAGTTACAGGGTGGTTAGGGGAACTTACTGTACTGACGTACTTGTTAACCAGCTGCTTGAAGTCGGGCACAGGAGTTACAGGGAAGCAAGGCAGCAGCGTACAGTGAGATGGAATAGGAAACTGCACAGCTCTGGGCTTCCAGTTTCATTCCGAGTGCAGCTTCAGGCCTCAAACAGGACCGGGGGTCTTTCAAAGGCTCACTCCCTCACCTCCACGACGCCCACAGAGAAACAGGACATCTCTGCACAGGGGGTTTTGCTCCAGTGCCGGAATGTGTACAGTGAAGCCTTTCCCCTAGTGAAGTGTATTTTTAAAGGAAAAAGGAAATCGACCGAATCACGGCAAACGCGAAACCATTCTGCCTGGAAATGTCAAAATCCGCAGGAAATCAGGAGCAGAAAAGAGCTCAAAGAGTTACATGCAGACCAGCCTTCCCTGGCACCCGCGGGCGGTTGTGCAGTGCCAGCTGTCTCTCCTCGCCCTCACAGGAGTGGAATGGGTGTGTTCCCAGGTGCGGGCAGGTAGCTGCTGCCCACGCTGTCGAAGTCGGCGAAGGCAGCCGAGTAGATTCCTGTAATGTGGACGTCGGCCGGGCTGCCCTCCTCGGCCACGGCGGACGTGCTCTGCTTGCCGGTGCCGCTGCCCCCTTGCCCCGGGCAGCTGCCCGACTGCCCGGGGCCCGGGGGGGACGAGGACGGCGAGGTCGCTATGACAACCAGAGAGTCCAGGGCCAGGCTGTCGTCTTTCAGATCCTCCCACAAACTGCCTGCGGGGACAGAGGAGGCACCGGTGAGGGGAGGCGAGCCAAAAAAACGGCACTTGCCTTCTCCCGTTTAACTCTAAAAGAGCCCTGCGAGCCCTGTTGTATTTCCAGAGCGCGGGACCTGCGTGTGCAGGCCTGTAGGAGGAAGGTTTTCAGGGCAGGCCCGTACAGCAGGCTTGAGCTGATGCAGTTAAAAGTGAGTTTGTGTGACGATACCCAGCACCCCCCTCCGTACTCTCTTACCCTGCAGCTGGAAGTCCGTGAGGCTGGGGTTCAGCATGTCGACGTCATTACTGAGCTCCCCGTCTGCCAGGCTCTCCTGCAAGCTCCTGCGTGTGCAGTGTTCGGCCTGCAGGGCGGCGCTATAGGCAGGTGGGGTCTGGGAGGGCAGGAGGGAGCCATGGCTGTCTGGCCTGCGGGGGGTGTCCGATGATACCTGCTGTCCACCGGGGCAGAGATATGAGAAGGCCTGGGGAGCCGGGGGCAGGTAGGGGGGCTGCTGCCCAGCGAGGAGAGAGGCTGCCCGGCTGCCCTGGAACGAAGGCCTGGCGGTCTGGCTCAGGGCGCCGTGCTGGGAGGGGGTGAAAGACGGGGGTCTCTCGAAGTCAGCGGACCTCCTGAGCGAGAAAGGCTGCCCCAGGCCGCTGGAGAAGACCTTGAACTTGTCTGGCTTGTCCCCAAGCAGGCGATCCAGCTCTTCTGCAAAAAAAAAACACAAGCAGCCAAAGAAGCTCAGGACCAAAATAACCTTGGAGGTATTTAATGATCCCTAATATTTCGGAAGGGGCCCTACCTACAGGTTATCTCATATTCCCAAAAACTGTTATGAAAAAGGTTAATTAAACCTGAATCCGCCTGCTCTTACAGCCACCACTTGTAATAGTAATTAGTTTGTAGAGAGTCTTTTAAAAACCCAAAATGCAGCACAAAGACAATGTCAGAGGGAATCAAATCAAATTAAACTCTGAGAAAGGCTGCAGTATAGGACACCAGTGAACAAAAGTTGTTCTCCACAGATAACAATGTGGAAGGCAGCATATGGTCAAGTCATGAAGATATCCAGATCAATGGAACATTCAGATTAATTGTATCTTAAACGTAACAGGTAACCAGTACAGGGAGGCCAGGACAGTGGTAATATGATCATATGACGTAACCGCTTCATCATTTTGTTTAGCTCTGGTCAGTATCAGGAGTAGCGGTATCGGGACTGCCCGTGTTGCGCCACGCAGTGCCCACCTGGCCTGGCCATGCTCTTGCGCACGGTCAGCGGGTCTTTGCGGCGCCACTTGTGCAGCTCCTCCTGCATCTTCTCCACCTTGGCGGGGTTGAGGGCCCACAGGCAGCCCTTCCGCGACGAGCTGCCACACTTGCTCTCCACCTTCTCGAAGCACTTGTTCAGGGACAGGTTGTGGCGGACAGAGTTCTTCCAGCCGTCGGGAGCTGTCTGAGGAGAGCAGACCCAAAAAGAGCAGCTGTGGGCATCAGCGAGATGGGGGGGGGGGGGGGGGGGGGGCATTAAATTGTCCCTAATGCTCACAGATTTTTCATTAAGTCAGTTCTGGAATTCGGGGATACAATAACAACAGCAGAACTCTTTTTTTAACAGGCTACCCAAGCAGTTATGGACCCCTAACCTTCCAGGTCACTACATGCATAGAGCACCCTTTGCTTACTGTCAATCTGATGAAAAATCCAGCCTGTATAAACTCACCTTTCCATGTATTTTTGCTGTTCCCAGAAAACACTTCACCTCCCAGTCTAAATACTGCAGAGC
The DNA here is from genome assembly GCF_059453375.1 of Lepisosteus platostomus. Lineage (NCBI taxonomy): Eukaryota > Metazoa > Chordata > Actinopteri > Semionotiformes > Lepisosteidae > Lepisosteus > Lepisosteus platostomus. The sequence continues at coordinate 9,635,427 of NC_142632.1, forward strand.
TAGGCTTGCTCAGTTTGGCAATGAGCTACAGTTCAGAAACAGCCTGTGTTTGAGCACTGTGCTAGCAAGGTCTGTATTTATAGAAATATAAATACAAGTCAAAGCAAAGCAGCTGTACTGCATTTTTTTTCCTTGCGGCCAAGCAACATCTAACGGAACAGGAACACACGCTGTATTTTGTGCATCACTCTGGCTCTATTTTAAGACAATGCCCCCAAAAAACTTTTGTTGTATAACGAAAAAGAACAAAGGCATTGACAAATGGGTGTGCACTGTGGATCTCTGTGACCTGGGGCATGAAACTAAGAATGACACAAGATCTTGTTAATGATGATGCATGTGTGTGATACTTTGTGATACTTCACAGCTGATAAGTGGACATCCCCTGATATACTCTATCTGGTCCAGTCAGGCAAGATGGTTTTCCACTGCAGGCATCAGGAAAAGGCAACTCAACCTGACTGAAGCACAGCACTGTCAATCAGGTGTTTCCTAATAAACCACGCCAATATCTACACAGATGGCAAGAATAAACATCTGTGGTGGCACCATCACGGCAGGAGAGAGCTTGTTTCCACAGTGTTGCACATGCCTGCCACATCACTGTGGCCACGTGGCATGCCCATCCTCGAGCACGGTGCAGCATGTGAACGCAGGCCAGGCGGATCGCGATCAAGCCCCGACGGGTACAGGCTGATGATCTGAAGGGAGCCAAACGCTGCCGAGTTCCCGGCATTAATCACAACTGGCTCTTGGCCAGGTCACTTCTTAAAGGTGTCAGAGAAATGTCGAAAAAGAATCCAGTGGCTGCACACGCGCCTTCTGAATCCACACAGGATCGGTAAATTAAGCTCAGGCCGCCCTGTGATTCTCGTTCTGTGGTTGGGGAAGCCGACAGTGAACAAAGTTGGGAAGTGTTGCACTGGCACCGTTGTTCTGTACCCACACACAAACTCTGCTTGGTGGTTATTTCAAGTGCATTGAGGATGGCTTGATTACGCACTGCGATTAAACACCGAGAGGAAGAGCATCTTGCAGTGCTTTGTCAGGGGGGAAACTGAGTGCTGTGTACCTTGGACAGAGCTAAAAAGCAGCAGAACAAAACAATGGGTTATACTTTATTCTCCTGCATTTCTGAGTGGCTTCATCAAACACATCTTTAGCTCAAATTTGCTGTGTCTCAACTTTGCAAAAAAGGGATAAGAGGCAGGAAATGGGCAACTTCTCTGGCATTTCTCTTGCCTCTAACATGTCCCAGGTGCTTGAAGATTGGGCAGGATTACCTTGAAGTAGGGGAAATGTTCAGTCATGAAGTTGTAGATCTCACTGACAGGCAGGCTGCCTGTCTTGCTGTTCCGCAGGGCCATGAAGATGAGAATACTGCAGAGAGGGAGAAAGGGTGACACAGATCACTGCCTCTGCTTGCGGAGGCACTGACTGGTCTCCGCTGGCAGGGGCTCTGTGTGGTTTAGCACAAGCAGTTCAGGCCCATTCCTCTGCACTATGCCAGCTGTCGCATCATCCAGGTGGGGCTGAACACTGGTGGTGGTGGAGGGGATCCCCATTACCTGTAAAGCACTTTGAGTGGAGTGTCCCGAAAAGCGCTATATACTGTATGTGTAAGCAATTATTATTATTCTCTTCCTCCTCAGGGAGGAAAGCCATTCTTGTGTGTCCTTATCCTGACTCTTATCACGTGAGGAAAACGGGTACTTGTTATTTCTTTTTTGTTTTGGAACCAAAGTACAAATGTACAAAATCCAACTTTACAGCAGTGATTTACAGAGACAGAAGTCAGCTGTATTCTGTGAGGCCACAGGGTGTTATGACTGGTGGAACTTGCCTGGGCTGTCTTCTCTATACACCTGCTGTAAAGCGAGTGGGTGCTCTGAGCGCCGGAGAAGGGAATTGATTTACTGATGGCAACGCGGTGCTATTTGAACACAGCCCTCCTGAACACGTGCCAGTTTCGCTGAAATGATCGGGGTTGGGGGGGTTCTCAGTGGAAAGTATTCTGAGCCAGATCTTGTTTGGCTTGAGAACAGAAAAAAAAAGTGGTGACTTGGGTTTCTAGCTTTTGGGTATCAGTGGAAAAAAAAAAAAAACAACAACTTTAATTTGCCTACTTCAAGAAACTACATGTTGAGATTGTACCTTATCACCTGTGTCTAATATTTTAATTGTTACTATTTCCTACCCAGTGTCAACACCTGGAGGTGGAGGGCAGTCCTGTCCTGTATTTAATACACTGATTGCACAGAGAACAGAGGATTTCTTGTAGACGTTTTTCTTGGCCTCAGGCTTTCTGAAACACCTCCCTGAAGGCAGCAGTTGAAATTGGGAATGAAGAGGGAGTGAGGGGTCGCCAGTGTTAAGCTGAGCTTTCCTTTGAACTGATATAATACAGATCTTTAAGGTGTTTCTGTGGTCTTCAAGTATTTTACTAGCAGTATTAGCAATTCTGGCCAATTTCCCCCAACGCTTAATGCTCAGGCTACCATACCACACTGTGACATTTTTCTGTTTAAAGCTTCTGAAGAAGCTGTTAAATTGGTCTAGTCAATCCAGGAACCAGCAGGTTTATCTCATGTATGATTGGAGCTAGAATGAAAACCCACAGATGTGCTGAACCTCCAGGATCAGGACTGGATATCCCTGCTTTTGTTCTTCCTCTTGTGTGAATGAGCCAGGGATTGAATGGGCAGTGTTTTCAAAAGCAACGCTCCACGTGGCATTGAAGTGACCGACCTGTAGGAGTAGATGGGCTTGGGGTAGAGGGTGTGTGGGGGCTCCTGGGCACACTCGGGTGCAATGCACTGGAAGGAGTATTGGAGATTGTCCAGCTGTGGCACCACTGGATAGACGCTGCCTGTGGAGAACTGTAGGGAAAAATAAATGCAAACTCTGAAGCCAGATGGCCACTTGCTGACAAGTTCAGGGAATCTGGTAAAGTCATGGAGGAGCTTTCTTCCTAGAAAGACATCTAGTTGTCCCCTTTGTCCCCAGAACATCCCTCAACCCCAGATCTGTCATTCAGTCTGATAATAACACACAGAAACAAACACACTATTATATACTGGCTTTTCACACACCATGCAATTTTATTGTCTTACATGTAAGGAAGACTTGTCTGGTGACTCCAAGCTCCTTGTTTCTAATTTTGTCATGCACTAATCTCTTACTTTTCTTTGCAGGATCTGTTACGAAACCTAGAAAAATAACACATTACAGTGCTGGAGAATTTAACCCTAGAAGAGCACATTGCCGAGGACAGTCAGGGCACTGACTCACATTGCTTTCACAGGGTCTTACCGGCTGCAGGGCCTGAGCTGCTCTGTAGCTGTGCTGTATCTGCGAGGGGTAAGAGCAGGATTTCACCTTCTCGTCCTCTGATATATCGGGGGTGTCTGGGTACGAGGGCTGTGCTCCCTGCAATGAGCATAAAAAGTGTAAACGCAAAACGTCCAGTGCCTTTAAAAATATGGTTATCCATGCTAAATAAAAACTACAACAAAAGCAGTTCTTGTCTTTTTTAAAAAATGATTCTGAACATAAACCACCGCCTTCACAAATGCTGTCACACTTGTTTCAATGGCACTGAGTTCTCCTGGGTAAGGCTTCTGTCTGTATTGGTCTCTACTATAAAATAGAGGCCCGCTTCACCAACAGACCATCTTGTCCACTGGGCCAGGCAGAGAGCTGGTACAGTTCTCCAGTCACGGTCCCAGTCTTAAAACCAGGACTCCTGGGAGCTCAGCCAGTGCAGAGGTGTGGCTCTGTGTCCCAGGGGTCATTGATTCCAGCCTGGCTCAGGTTACTAGCTGGTGGCGACTGGATTTCTCTACGCAGTGAAGTACAAACTGTCAGAATGCTAGACAGAGCTGAGGTAGAGTGGTCAGCCAGAACCCTCTCAGTCTTTGCTGAAACAATGACTCCTGCAACATTAACTCTCCTGTAAATGTCTCCTGTATTTTTACAGGAGACATTAACCCTCCTGTAAAGAAATTGTGGAGCTTTCCAAGGCTGTGTCAGGTGGGCATGTTCACCCTGCAATACAGGAGTCAAAGCCAAGACTCAAGAACACAGGTGATTCCAAATCGACTGGGTACATGATGAAAAATAATTGACAGTTCCATCCATCCATTTTCTAACTGCTTTACCCAATACAGAGCTGTGGGAGAGCCGGAGCTGATCCCAGCAAGCAATGGGTGCAAGGCAGGGTACACCCTGGGCAGGACGCCAGTCAGTCGCAGAATTGGCAATTCCATATTGATAAAATAAAAACTAGAGAGCCAGTGAATGGGAGTTAATGTCCCATTATGGTGTAATCTGAATCCACAAGATGCTCTGGGAACCCACAGCTCCACCGATCTCTGTCCTGCCCTCATAAAGGCCTCAGTCCAGTGTCCCCCTCCATTGCTTTTGATCACTGACAGATTGGAAAGTTAGCTGAGCTCCGCCTAGACTCTCACTTCAACGCCTGTTGCCCTTTGAAACACACCCAGCCTACCCAGAGAACAAAAAGGTCCTGCTACCAGTTTCCCCTCATACGTGGGGGGTAATAACAAACTACCACATCATTCCTTAAATAGGGTCATGATAATACACTCACTGGCCAGACTAATAGGAACCCCCTGTCCAATGGATAGAGTTTTCCATTGGCAAACCAATGAGTGTTTGGCTTAAGACAGATTTCCATCACCTTCCCCGGCCAGAACAATCCCCAGATCTCATATGAGAAACCAGTGGAACCAGAGGAAGTGCAGTTCAGTCCCACAGCCACATCTCAATCGCCTGGCAAGGGGGGGTTGGGCTGCAGATCTTTCAAGACCTTATGGATTGAGTGCCAGGCCCTGTTCACGTGGTTCTTGTGCATTGTTCACTTTTGATTCCTTGTGATTTGGCCAGTGAGTCCTCGTGCATCGTTGCTTTCAAGCTCATGAGTTGCTGTAGCTCACCATCAGTCTTGTGCTCTGCACACTGCTGCTGTAGGGCACCACGCTGGACCATGTCCCTGGAACCGCAGGTGGAAGGCTGTCGGGCTCCTGACTGCATGCTGGGGGCATGGACTCCGAGAGCTTCATTCCCTCAAACCCTCTGAAAGATCGGGGAGGAGAGCACGGGTCTCCCTGGGCCCCCAAATGAATGTTGTACCCCTCTGCGCTATACTGGCGTCGATAAGGGTGAAAGTGAGTGGGCTCGGCAGAGCCAAACCCCTGCCCCATCACACCATCACTGCTATGCCGCCGGTACTTCTCTGTGGAGATGCCCTTCGGCCTGTAGGGGGCGCTCTCTGTTCGCTGGAAAGGCAGGGAAATCTCCCCAAGGCTTGGGTCATCCTGTTCGCGAGAGAAAAAACAGCAACGGTAAAATCGCATGTTAAAAAAAAACAACATATCACTACACAAGTGCAGGATCAGATTCCAGAGGGGGCGCAGCTATCCCAGCCTTCGGCAAGTAACTTCAGACTGCTGTAAAATACCCAATGCAGATGGATCCAAACGTAAGGGGAGCTGGATGAAAGCCCCAGCCAATGAGACTGGTGATAATAATATCTTAATAATAATCTTGAGGTACAGTATGAAGGATTTGAGTTTTCAATAGAACAAGTTCAGTAGGTGGCTGCGTCAGCATGCATAGGCTGCAAAGGAGCAAGTAAAGGGTTTATTCCATGCTGAAAAGAGAAGAAAAGAAACACAATGTTTCAGATGTGGAGCCTTCTTCAGGTGCCGCACCTTGTTCCTTATTCAATAGAAAATATTAAACACATCGGAGACTGGTTTAAAAAGAAGAGTTGAACACCAGATAAAGTACAGGCAGTTCTACATCCAGGAGCCACACTAGGTGTTGCATCTTCAACTGGAGGTGAATCCAGATTGTTTCAGTGGTTATATTATCAAGCAAGGAGCTACTCAGCTTTGACATCTGAATGCTAATAAAATTCTAGAAGGGATGGAAGCTGTACTGGATTTTAAAGAACAGCTACCCTGTCCTTCAATCCTGACTAAAGCAGGGCTCAGCACCAGGCAAGGAGCACAGCAGTCACTTGACCACAGCTGGAGAGGTCACCAGAGGCAACGGTCAGATTAGAACATGCGACTGATGGGATCGTATGTGCAGTGCTTACAGGTCATATAACTCTCAGTGATGGTGCAGGGGGGCTCAGTGCAGCCCTAAAGAGGACAAGGAAGAAATTGCCAAACATAAATACGAATTTTAAAGATAAAGATTAGGGACAAGGGGGGATTTAGACAATGGAATACTTCCGTATTGAAGTGGCCCAACCTTTCAGGGCTATGAAATAAAATAAATCCAGATCTTTTCTCTCTTGTAGAGATTGGAATCTTCAAGGTCTTTATATTTTCCCTGTTAGTACAGTATATACAGTATATGTATAGGATTATAGGATATAGGACTAAATATAGGCCTATATCATGAGATAAATGTTACAACTGTGTGGTATGTTGGGCAATAGTATCTTATCTGATAAAGAATATTAAAATATTTGCACTGACATAAAAAGCCCTTACAGCTATAATAAGTTTAAAGGAAAGTAAATGGAATTAATGTCAGGATTAAAAACTGCTTTGGGGAATATATTAACATGAGAGGCATTCAGTTATCCTGGAGTGTGTGGCATGTTAGAATTCAGTCTCGTTATCCAGCCAACAGCTGCCTGTTAGCAGAGGCAGGGAACAGGGCTCACCTAACACAAATCATTAAACACAGACAGAGGCTCTGGAGACCTAGCAGCAAAACAGAGCTGAAAAAGACTTGAAAAAATCAAATATCTACCTATCAGATTAATATCACATGAATTAAATTAAATGAATGCCAAGCAATCATGATTTCATAGTATGATGATAGTAATGGTCTTGTTGTTAAATAATAACTGGCATTGTCTACTTTTGCACATCCAGAAATAAATTTGTAAGTGACTTCATTTATTTTACAATTGCCAGTTTGGGCTAGTGAAAGTCTTCTCCAGATGAAAACTCAACAAAAGTGTTTTTTTTAACTCAAATACAAACTCGAAGTGGGATTATTAGGGAAAGGCCAACATTGACAACACCTAACTTCTGTATGTTTACAGTGTATTGCAGAGAAATAAAAGGCACTGGGGAAGCTTTTCTCCGGAGTGTGGGACTATTACCTGTGTCTGTGCCATCTGTAAGGGGGGTGACAGCTGTGTGTCATAGGTGGGCCTTCCTGATCTGGGCGACATCTGAACTGGGGTACTTCTGCTGGAACTGGAAGAGAAGTTCTGGTTGTGTGTCTCCGTGGCCATACTGCAAGGCTGACAGCCTGGAGAGGAGGAGAAGCAGGTTGTTAATAAGTGTGCAGTACAGAGGTGGCACGAAATAAAACGTGTATAAAACTGTAAGTTTCAAAGACAAAAAGGAACAGCAAATCCCTGACAGGTTAAAGTTTAGCAAAAAAAACTGAACGGACAAGCCAGAGACTTTCTTCAGGACAAAAAGTGAAGAGAACACTCAAGGACACAAGTAGTCATGAGAAGAAAGTTTATCAGGTTATTCACACTAAGAGCTGTGAATGCTTGGAAGAAGCTTTCAAGGCACAATGTTGAAGCAGATTTTCTGGGATCCATCAGACAAGAACTGGATGAGACACTTTGATTAATGAGCTGCTGGAAACCCAACAAGCAAGATGGTGATCTGATTTTTAATCTTTGTCTTTATAACCCATTAAAGGAGACTGAGTACCAGTGGATTATAAAATAACACTGGGAGTAGGAATCCCTTCAGACAGACTCCTACACAGGAGGAACTGATTGTTTCTCTTGCTTTTAGCGGTCCGTCATTCCCAATTTCATACAGATACATACTGTATCTTCGTCAGTCTTCTCCAGAGTCATGGGCCCCTGTCCTGCTAGCTCATACTGGTCTGAGTGGGACACGCAGTATGGGCAGCTGGGGGCGCAGTCATGCAGAACCCACTCTGACACAGCAGGCAGGCGGCCTGAAACTAGCCCCAAAGCTCATTAAGATCTCAAGTTTACCGTGAAGATTAGGTCATATAACAACAACAGCCGAAAGAGAAGTTTCTTTTTTTTTCCTACTTGAACTCAGCTTCTTGTCGAGTAGGGAAATTTTAACGTGGTCTCAGTTGTTTTTTTTTGCTATTTTTTCTCTTTCACCTCCGACGCTACATGAAGCCAAAGATGACAGAGCAGGGTGATGCCGAGAGGCGCTCCGCGGCTGTAGGGGAAAACTGAGAAGGTCTGTGTAATGACAGGCAGCTGATCGGCTGACCCTCCGCAGCTGGGCAGTGGGTTGGTGTTTGTCCCTCGTTTTGAAAGTTAGACAGAAGATTAGCAAAGCAAAATTAGTGACAGAAATTCTCTGGATGTGCGATTTTGCCATGGTATTTCCTTGATTTCCAGTAATTTGCAAAAAAAGTCACTTTTTTCCTCCAGGTTTGAAATGTTAACATTTCGCCATGTAGTTCTTTGTGAAATCTAGCTTAAATCTCTACGGACACTGAAAAACACACCAGTGATCATAGCAGGATCTGCTGGTTATCAGGCCACCAGAGGTCTAAGGTAGCATATGTTCGTCATGAGCCAATTGAATAGATCACTGGTTTACTTGTTATTAATTTACAGCTGCTTCCAGGTTTTTAGTTATTGAGAAGCTTGGGTTCCCTATAAAGTAAGCAGGACTCTGTATGATTGCTGCATATCCAAGGTGCTTTTGAAGCATCAAGGAAGCTTTGTACAACGGAGCAGTGAGGTGTTGCACTCCATTCACAAATAGAACCGTGGGGAACATTCCCATGGGAACATCATCAATGCACACCAGCTGGCACTGAGTAATGTACACCAGTAGAAGAGCAGTTCGTGGTTGGGATGTAAAATCGTCTTAGCCAGCAGCCATATCACCCTGCAACTCACAGCCGATAACCTGAAGCCCAGCAGGTGTGAGCCTGGTCAGTACCTGGATGGGAGACCTCCTGGGAAAAACTAAGGTTGCTGCTGGAAGAGGTATTAGTGGGGTCAGTAGAGGACGCTCACCCTGCGGTACATGTGGGTCCTAATTCCCCAGTATAGTGAAGGGGACACTATAATGTAAAAAGGCACGTCTAGATGAGACAACAATGAGGTCCTGACTCTCTGTAGTCGTTAAAAATCCCATGGTGTTTCTCAAAAAGAGTAGGGGTGTAACCCCAGTGTCCTGGCCAAATTTCCCCCTGGCCTTTATCAATCATGGCCTCCTAATAATCCCCATCTCTGAACTGGCTTCATTACTCCGCTCTCCTCCCCACTGAGAGCTGGTGTGTGGGGAGTGTACCGGTGCATCATCCAGGTGGGGCTGCACACTGGTGGAGCTGGAGGGGATCCCCATTACCTGTAAAGCGCTTTGAGTGGGGTGTCCAGAAAAGCGCTATATAAGTGTAAGGAATCATTATCATCTACCCCTGTGACAATGTAGTGCCCTCTGGTATCCACTGTCATAGGAACATGCTCTCTACAGTCCCCATAGTAGGTGCACCCAGTTTTACTGGTCCTCACTACAGCAGCGGGGATACCGTATTAAGGCTGTTACACTTTAAAGCACACCACAGAGAACATTTGTCAAAAAGCGAGGGACAGCAGTAAAAGGAAGGCAGCAGAGGGCTCGACGAAGAGGTGATTGCAAGGATGCAGAAAATACAGCATTGTACATTTCATTACAGACAACAGGTATAGATCTGTGAAACAGCTGTCCAAAGATTAAGACCTATTTTCACAAGGAACTGGAGCCACAAAGCTCTGAATCTTGTTTATCTCTAACGTCGCCGTTATACTAAAGGAGCCAAAGCTTGCGAACACATATAGCTTATTCATCCTGAAACACAGTAATGATGTATGGTAATAATTTGATATGCTATTGTTTGAGCGCGTAGAGTTTCACATTAAGCACCATCTTGCCATTTTACACCTACACAAGTATCCATCTTTCATCTTCAAGCTGTTTCCTAGCATGTTTATGCAGTCATGCCTCACATGTGGGAGAATAACCTTCCCTTCACAGAGCTGAGTGACATTTCAAATGGGCTGAATCCTTCTTCCTTCCACTTTATGCCAAAATGTAATTGGTATGACATCTTTTTTCATCTTCACTTGTGTTTGCAAATTCTATCAGACGTAATTCTCCCTGTCTCTGTGTGTACACGGGCAGGGAGCACATTGAATCCTTTAGCTAAACACAGCACACCCTTCTTGAGCAAGCTACATAGAGGGAAGAGAATTAACCAAAATTCCAGGACTTCACACAATTTTATTTTTTTCATTAAATGAGGAGGTCATCGCTCGGTTTTTGTACAGGTCTGTCTGGCCCCAGGGGAAGAATTGGAAGGATGCACAGCGTGGGGTGAAGGGTCTTGCACTGAGAGTGAAAGGACACACAATGGCTTGTGACATGTAATCAGAGGCTCCTATACTCCCACCCAGATTTCTTTAGAAATCCTGTATCTAGGCTGGTAGAGGTACAAAGACACCTGCCTGACCCCTGTTCCAATGAGGTGTAAGAAGTGGGATTTATAGTGCCCATGGTGATTTCCTTGGAGCTGGAGCACAGACCTTTTGGAATCAGACCCTGATTTGCGATGGGGGGCTCAGGGGGATTCGAGACCAGGACCGGGGACCGGGCAGGAATCCGGCAGCTGCTGTGATGAGCAGTTGCCCAACCACCACCCAGCAAGGGCACCTGGCCTTGTTCAGACAACACAAGACATGTCAGGGAGTATAAGAGACATCTCTGCCTGGGTTCCCCCCCAGCCAGGACACTTACAGACCAGTGATGAGGCTACCTTCCCCTTGGGGACATACTAAACTAAAAGTATAAACTAAAATTAGACCATTGGTCGGTTAAGTGTTCAGTGAACCTCAAGGATTATTTGGAAAAATGAGCAAATTTATAGTGCAAGGAAAACATCAAGCAATAACACTGGCATTTATTTTACCGTACCAATACTGGCTCGGTGTTTTCTAACCTGTATCTCTCATGGCACTCGGATACTGTTCTAAAGACAGACCAAAAATGGACATTTGCTCTTCAGACATTATTGTTTCTCACACGAAAGGAAAGTTTCCAGCTTTGCTACTTGCCTACGATTCTTTGCCACTGCCTGGAGTCCTTTTAACAAGTTACTTATAAGGCCTGAGTGGTATTTTGGCCCAACTTTTTTTTGTATTCGGGGGTAGATTTTGTATTAAGCAAGCAACCTGGATCTGTAAGATTTTTGCTGGGTTACCGCTAGAGTTTCTCAAACAATCTCAGTATGAACGGCACCGAAACATCCCCATCTCAGATCTCCCCCGGCGCTTAACTGTTAGTAACTAAACACTGAAGACATCGGCTCCTCGTTGTACATAAGCAAGGTCTTTACTGCTGGCAGCTGTATTTCATTTCTCATGATATCACCTAATAATCTCCACTAAGGCCCTGCTCTCCCTACCCTGCCCCACTCCTGCTGTGCTCTTTAATGTTCTGCAGTAAAATAAAAACAGACCTAGTGATTTATGTGTCATTTGCCCTGTGTTTTCTAGTTTCCTGCAGTGTGCCTTCATAAACACTGTTCAACCATCCTCCAGTACTCTTTCCTCCAGTAATGCCATCTGGTACCGTATTCTTATTCATCTGGTCTTAGGGCTGTTTTAGAAAGCCCAGCACCACTGCTTTTTCTGTTGCTGCTCCTTTGGTATGGAATGCTCTTGCTCAGACCCAAATTCTTTGACTCTCTTCGAATCCAAACTCAGAAGTCTCCTTTTCACCAAGGCCTGTGTCTGATTGCCCTACAGTTTCTCCTGCATGAACCTCTATGTTCATGTTCTTATTATGTACTTTTTTGTCTTTTTCTTCAGCACTATGTACAGTGTCCTCGGGTTTGGAAAAGTGCTTTATAAATAAATTATATTATTATTAGTAGTAGTAATAGTAGTGACAGCACCAGCCTCGCTTTAACAGCTTCATTGCTGCCGCCTCTGAGATGAGCAGAGCCTCACGGTTCTCCCCTATAGACACAGTGAGCTGATCCAGGATGATTATTGATTTGCACCAAAATCGTACTGGAATGGGCTGACATTGGTGTAAAATATCTCAGGCAAAAGGGCTCTTTTCCTCCCCTGTGAATATGAAGTAGAGGACTACTGTGCCTGGTCTGTGCTGAAAATGTACAAATCCCATTCCTGATCTGGATATTCCCTCATGGAATAACATGAGATAAGAAAATGCACAAGTGTAGATAGATCAACAACAACATGGATCAACAACAACAATAATAAGTAAAAAATCTGTATCTATAAACAGGCAGTAGATGGTAGAGTCAGGCATTCATGCAGCTGTGAGAGTATCACAAGACTGCTTGCTGGCCAGCAGCCAGCCTGCTGTAACAGAGAGTGATGGGTAGGCCTGCTGCAACAGGTTTAAAGACTTTGCTCTAGTCACCGGCAGCTGGGAGAACTTCTCCCAAATCAAAAAAGCTACTTGTTTCAAAGGGAGGACATCAGATACACTCCTCCTGGCATCCAGAGGCAAGGAGTGGGCTGCATGCCCGAGCTGTTTGCCTGCAGCCAGAGGGACCCTCTGTGATAATATCTCCTCTGCTCCTCTGCCTGCCTGTCTAGGCCTACTCTCCTTGGGGTAAACATCGCAGTGGAAACGTCCACAAGGGGCAGGAGAGTGTATCACAACAACGAGCGGTGTGGCACAACACTGAGGGCTGTGGCTCAGCACAACGCCACACGATGATTGTGGCAGTTTTTCAGGTGAGCAAGGGCACTGCAAGGTTTCACAACTGACCGTCCTGGAGAAAGATACAGGGACAGGAAGACTAGGCGTTCGGCATGCCGAACAGAGAAGACAGAGACAGCGCCCGCAACCTGCACTGCCCTGCATCTCGTTTTGGGAATTGTAACCTACACCTGAGCCAGTGTTAATTGCTATACCTGTTTGCAGGCCAATTCATCTTAGATACATAACAAACTGCATGCACAATATGTATTTAGTCATTTTGTCTACTGGATAAGGTAGGTTTGTGCCAAAGCCTGCTGTGCACTAACATCAGTGTTAACCCGACAAGTACGCCTATAGAAATTGAGACAGAATAAGAACTGTGAAATTTTCTGCTCCCCCAAGGTACACTGGCAGAGGATCAGAAGAAGCTCTGCTGAGAAGAAACGGACTGAGGATGCTTTTGTCCTTGCCGGTGGCTGAATGGTTATTAAGGCTGTCTGATGAAAATAAGCTTTATTCAAAGGCATTGCACGTGATTGCCAGTATTACTAAAAGGCAAGTTACCTTTGTAAACTACTCTCCCTTGATCCTACGTGCTAACACCCCTTTTCAACGTAATCCTTTTGTTTATGACGAGGATTTTTAAGAGCTTAATAATTCTAGTGACTTTTGCAGGGATCAAGATTAAAATTGGCAGCAACGCCGGCATGGGGGCTCACAATACTGCCTCACAGATCTTGGATCCTGGGTCTGAGCGCAGACCAGAGATCCTTCTGTGGGGAGCGTGCATGTTCGTCCCCATATTCTCATGGGTTTTCTCCGGGTGCCACAACAATGTTCTACACAACCTAACACGATTGCTTCTGAAGAGGAGACATGAAAAACCAATCTGTGTAGTAATATGAAAAAAAGAGCTGACAAGATGTTTTGACTAGTATTAGAACAGAGATGCAAACTAATTTACAGGACAGGTTCCAAACACACAACTGTAGTTTAGCAACAGTGGAATCTTGAAAGCCACTGTCAACAGCAACCATGATAGGTGCACAACATATATAGTATTGTATTAAAATATTAATATTAAGTGAATATTTCCTCCTTACCTTATGCAAGCTGACAAACATTTCAAGCAGTTCCTGGACCTGTTTAAGTCACCACCAACAGACAGGAAGAGGGAATCTGAGCCTTCACAGTGCAAACAGAAGCCAACTGGCTTGTCGGCAAGGCAACAAGTAGGCTAGAAGACCCACACTGCCAGACCTTGCAGCTGGGAAAGAGACACAGAAGGGCTGGAAGGGGGAGCAGGATTGAGGGATCCGAGATAGCTCTCGCTGAGCCAGAAGAGGACAACACAAGGCTAAACAAATGACACCTGCGCAACAAACAAAAGACATACCAAAAGCTTGTCAGCTGGCTCGCTGTTCGGCTCTGGTTAGCGCAGGAAGAGGAAAACTTGGTTTTATGCCGGATCTGCGCAGGTTCCTAAGTATCAGCTGCAGGATTTGAGAAGCTCACATAGTGCGTCCTGAGCCTTCTCCAGAAGGAAATCAACAGCCCAGGCGCATAAGGGCACACTGAGCTGGCGTCTGCCAGGGCCGATCGCTGATCTTTTATAGTTGACAGAGAGACGGGAACTAAAAGTGAGAGAGGGAAGGAGAGAGAGAGTGAAAGAAAGAGAGTCAGAACAGGTAAATTCTTTTCTTACCTTTCACTGAACCAAAACGGCGTAACTCTTTCTCCGGCAGCCTAATGAAGTCACTTTTAAGATGAGAGGGAGGGGAAACGTGGTGGGGTTTTTTTTTCTTTTCTTCGGTGGGGGGGAAAGAGATAGCGAAGTTTTCCCTAAGAATTCCTCGAATCAACTAAAGACAGCTGGTAGAAGAAAAAAAAAAAGGTAATAAATAAAAGCTATTTCCCCCGCAGGGCATTACAAGCGCAGGAAGAGTAATGTCAGGAGGGAGCCAGAGGCGAGGTTTCACGGCACCTGCCAAGATGACACAGAGGAACACCCACACCCCTGTGCTTTTATTGACAAGCTTCACTGCAAGAGTTTTTATATCTGTTTTTTTCACCTGCCGTTTTCAAAGAAAACAAATCTCCTCTGCCCCACCCCACCCCCTACAATTCTGGGCTACAGCCTTGACTTCTACTCTTCTCCTCTGTTTCGGCTCCTACCTTCCTGTCTCAATCAATATTTAAAGACTTGAGAAGTGACAGGAAATACCAAAGAGATACAGTGCATGAAAAAGCTAGCAAAGCAGTCATTTTTTAAATGTTGCGAGGGCCCAGGGATATGTAGAAATGCATATTTATTTCATTTTAATCGAAGCTGACAAGTTCGCAACGGCCATAGTCTTTTTGCAAAAAAGGAGACATTTCTGTGCTTTGAAACACAGTTTCCATTGTATGCTCAGCACTCATCCTTTGCCTTTAGTGTGATTATGACCTTCTTCCCCTTCCCCCTGTCTAGAGTTGCCATTGAGTTTCGGGAGGGGAACTCCCAGTCCTGTGGTTTGCAGGGTGGGCTGGGGTGGGGGGGTTACCTGTGCACACCTGATGCTTGGGGACCCCCGTGGGCCCCTCCCCCTCCAGATCTGGGAGGGTGTCCCCAGGCAGCAAGCTGAAAGAGAATGAAAAGACCACAAAAGATCACAAAATCAGCCCAGGAGCACAGATTACATCTAGAAAAAATTATTAATTAATAATTAATAATAATTAATAATAATAATAGCCCTTTTCTGGACACTCCACTCAAAGCACTTTACAGGTAATGGGGATCCTGTTTACCTCCACCAGTGTGCAGCCCCACCTGGATGATGCTCCAGTACACTCCCCACACACCAGCTCTCAGAGGGGAGAAGAACAGAGTGATGAAGTTCAGAGATGAGGATTATTAGGAGGCCATGATTGGCAAAGGCCAATGAGAAATTTTGGCCAGGACATCGGGGTAACGCCCCTACTCCTTTCAAGAAATGCCCTGGGATTTGTAATGACCACGGAGAGTCAGGACCTTGTTTTTTTCAGAAGGACGGCATCATTTTTACAGTATAGTGTCCCCCTCATAATTCTGGGGCATTAGGACCCACACAGACTGCAGGGTGAGCGCCCCCTACTGGCCCCACTAACATCTCTTCCAGCAGCAACCTCAGCTTTCCCAGAAGGTCTCCCATCCAGGTACTGGCCAGACTCACACCTGCTGAGCTCCAGTGAGGCTGCCAGCTATGAGTCGCAGGGTGACACAGAAGTATCAGGTGGGGATGTGGGACTGTTGGATGGGTGGATGAAAACACGAACAGACAGCTACTGGAAAAGAACTGCATGAAAGTCATGGAGAAGAGTCCTGGTGGGGTTGTTGAATCATTATAATACTGTCAGGTTGGCAAGACTGGCACAATACAGTAGCTTCCTCTTGTCCATGACTTTGTCATGCTCCCAAAAAGAGCAGACGTTGTCCTGCCTTCTTTCCTCCATTGTCTCTAATGCAGACCTGCTGTTAGGAAAAGCAAACCTTATTGAACAGAACACAGCCAAGCCTGCAAAACAACCGAAAGGATGATCCACCTCCATCATGCACAGTTCAAGCCCTTTTCAGGCACTTAGGGCAACAGGTGGCAAGACAGCACATTAGCAAACACCCAAATGCATCTCGTCCCTCCTCAGCCAGCAATTTACGAGCCGATATGTCGACAACAGCGCAAATTGTGTCTAAGGAGAATGGATTTACAACTCCCCCCCCTTTAGTCAAATTAGCTCAAGGTGATGCAATGTGAGTTATGTAAGAGCATTCCCTGCCATGCAAGTGTCATCTTGATATTTCCTCGGCAGATGTTCTTGGTTCTCAACCTATAAAAGATAAGCGAACGCAGCCTCGTTAGGGATTTTAGGGGTCTTTTTGCAGGGTTGAGTGCGAGTTGCGAATGCAGCTACTGGTATGATAACCTGACCTCCAAAAGCTGCGTGCTGGCTTCTTCGGGGAGTGGGGTAAGCCCCATTGAAGACGTTTACCCTGAGCCTTTACCTCTGACGTGTGTGTCATGAGCGCGGAAGCTCCTGCCACTGCCAGGATTTGATCCATGTGGCTTGTGGGCTCCGAGCACACACAGCTCCACCACGCCAAGAGACCGGCCCACCCGTCTGGCTCAGGGCATGAGCCCTGTTATATGTGCACTGCCGAGGTCTACAGTCACTGTGTGGAAGTTTGAATGGGCATAATCCGACGTGCATGATTGGGACCTGTCTACCTCATTTTCATTTCATAGGCACTCTATGAGTGACATCTCTCTCTGGTGTGGATATATTGATGAAGTTCCCAGCTGGCCTTCTGAAATTAAATACGGGGATAACCTATTTCATTAGCAAACCGTCTATAGTTCAATCAATTCCTCAAGATTTACAGAAAGAAAACAATTAACTGTCAGGCCAGTGCTAGCTAGTGTTTGTCTGCATTCCTGACTGTTTAAAGGATAAAAATTGTTTTAAACAAACAAACAAAAATTCACAAATATTTCCTATTGCTTGCTTTATTGGGGGTGCTGTAGAGAAACTGCCTACAGAGGGAGACAGAAGGAAACTAAAGAAAACATTGAATCAAAAACTGGAGAAAGGAAGACCCCAATGCATTCATTTATTTACTGTCACCATAAACATCAGAAAACATTACAAAAGCTGGTAATGTTTTGTTGAATTTCAATTATAGGAACAGACTGATGCCAGTTCTGTTAAAGAAGAGCTTGTTATACAATATATAGACATAATTCTAAAAACCTTTTCCTTTTGTACAACAAAGTCAATGTATATGAAGATTGTGACTATTGTAAGCAAAAACGAACGTCTGAAAAATCTGATGTACCTGCACTTAATGTCTCAAGAGGATGGGAAAGACAATGCTCATGTCCTTAACAAAATCAGGATTTCGTTTTTATCCTGTGGTGCTTCCTTGTGAGGACCAAACTAAGCCATTCACAGATTTCAGTATATGAAGAACTGAAGATAGGTTACAAATGAGAAAAGGCCTAGCCCATCTGGTAGTAGTTAATTCAATCTGATCTTTTATAGATATATGCAGTAACAATTTCCACTTATCCAACATGGCAGAGAAACTGAACCTATTTTTGTATAGTTTTCCCTGCACCTATTTATAATGGTGTAAAACAAAGAAACAACCGACTTGTATATTTATCATCAATGACTGATGCTGTAGGTAAATGTAAGACTATAGTGTATTGTTGAGCGCATCACTTTTGCTGTTTCAACTGAGAAAATTAGACTTTTATTCTGAAGGGCATGACTCTTCTGTACCCCCTTTTCCTGAGCATGTTCCTGAGCTCATGAAATACAGAGAACTGGAAAAGAGTTCTGCAGTTTTAGCTTTACCCACGAAACCATACCAACAATACAGAGGCCCCTACAGCGATGTCTGAGCTGGTGGCAGAACCACTGACAGAATGGAACAGTACAGCCCTGCACACAGGACCCAGACACCCTCCTACCGCAGAGCCCCAAATGAACTCTGGCTCACCTGCTTCTGAGCTCCAGCCTTTCCTCCTGTGGTCATCACTCCGTGAGAATCACCTCTTCCTAGTCCAGCGTCTGCAGGCACGATCCAGAGCAGTGAGCCATCCCCTGCTTCCCAAACAATAGTTGCTCCGGAGGGGAAGGATGGGGGAATTGACAGGGATATGTCCCAGCCACAACCCGGAGTTCATACAGGAGGCTAAGAGCCGCAATCCAATCCAGCATGCGACCTCTCTCTCACTCGGCCAAACTCAAAAACTCAATGCATCCATTTCCTTCTAACCTCAATATTTTTCTAAAAAAAAAAATTACTGTTTTTGAAAGGATTTGCCTTCTGTCCTCTTGAATACCTCAAAGCTTAAGTCTCCAGATCACAAACCCCGAGTAGTGTCCACCAAATGTAATCCTACAGCTGGGAGGAGATTTGTGTTCAGTGATAGAAGAAAGGTTTATATCCACGTGGACTATAAAAAGTCTATCTGTCTTCTACTTTTCTTTATGATGTAGCAGTGGTTTAGTAATTATTCGTAGTAGTGTTTTTAGTATAGATGGAGCAGAACTTGGGAATGATGTGTATTTCTTGTCATTTACATTGTATGACGTAAAAGTGTTATGGTGGATTTATTTAATTTCTATTCATTTCCAAGGACAATGTATCCTTCAACACGCTTGATAAACAATCACAAGAACAGCTTGAGAACAAGTTAGTGCCTTTTTGCTTTGGAGAAAGGGTTTTTCAAAAATTATAAATGAATTCAAGCACCATGGACCATTGAATACATAAAGCAGAAGAGAAGCTCCTCGTCTATGTGGGTTTAATTTAAACCAACCACAGTGTCTTTCTAAAATGTGATCTGTTGATATTTGTTACACACAGGATAAAGGGCCTTTGGAGATTTAAAGAAGCTTTGAAGAAGCTCCACACATTTCCAAACCCCTAGTGTTTTACTTGAAGTAAAACTTGAAGTTGAAAGAAAGCACGAGTTCATAGAATATTCAAGAGTTCTTACAAAATTGTTTTATCAACACGTTGTTCAAAAAAGGACTGAACTCTTGATTGCTAAAATCCTCACACACAGTTTATGGTAAAAAGACAATGCAGAGAGCAGGATTTATTCACCCTCAATTATATTACAGATAAAGATCAGAACAGAAGCAGATTTAGTCTGTCAGCGCAGAAGCAAACCTGAGCTGGTAACCTTTCAGCTAACCTGTCTGATTTCAACAGCTTTTTGAAGAGTTTTTTTTAACTGTGGGTGGAAACTATCAGAAGACATGTGATGGATCGTCATTCTGAGGAGCAAATATCACACTCTGTAACAAAGGGATGCAATATGGCTCTTTCCTAGCACGAAACTCCCCCCGGGGACATTTCAGAAGTGTTTTGTATTTCTCACACAACACACAACAGCACAGCCAATTTAATTCCAAGACAAGGATGACTACAGCAGTCTGTCACGTTGCCAGCACTGCTTAACCAGATCAAGCCTTGTGGATGACTTTCAAAGCATGTGTGTCTGGAAGGTACGAATGTACCGTCCAGAACTCTTCTAGGCCAGGATCTGCACTGTATCCCAATACATCATTAATACACCTCTCTGCATAGTGCCTGACATACTGACTGCCATGCTAAAACATATTTCACATGATCTGCAAGCATCGAGGGGCTGTTCCCAGTTACAAGTAATTATCCGTTGTTGCTGCTGTTTATTCCAGATGAAACAATATAACACACTAGTTAAAAAGCTGGGGAAAAATGGAAAACTAAGCAATAGTTAAGATATGCTTATACAGTAATTTTTTTTGAATAAGCTGAACAAGGAAGTGTTGTAGCTTTTTTATCTCTTTTATGAGCTGTTTTATAAACCCATTAACCTATGACTCCAATTAAATACTGTGGAATATATTTAAACTTTAACTTCAGAAGAAAATGAATAGTATTATAAATTCTATACAGCAGCCCTTTGCTATATACAGTATATAATAAAAATGCTACATACTTTATTGCATATACAGTACCTGCTTGTCAAAGGCTTGTTTAATTTACAATATACTAGACATACAAACAATTAGTCAAAGTATTTTTTTTTTTAATTAATCAACACACATGTTGTTGGCTTTTAAAAAAAAATATCTGATTACATTTTTAAGAGTTAACCAAACAGGGGAGCTCTCTCTATTCAGACTACTACAGACTTCAGCCTTGCATATATCGTTCAGCTAGAAAGTGTCTTCACGTTGAGTTTCTGAGACAATGCAATGCAAAATTATTGCAAGAAGGCTCCTGAGAAAAACGTTGCAAAATGCCATGAAGCTGTAAAACCCCATGTTAAAAGATCCTAATTGATCCCTGATCCTCATATGTGAAGGGAGACACGTAATTCATACAACAATTTCTCGATATTAACAAAACCACAAAGGTAACCCTGTAAAGATACAAAATGTAAAAAAAAATGCTTGCCGTGCTCTCAGAAACGTGTTCGTTTGATGAGAAATAATATAACTTAATTTAATTTATCTGAATTGTGTTTCGCAGCCCGTGGAATTACAGCCCCTGACATCGGTCAAGCCCTCCGCGTGAATGAGGAGGGCGAGAAGTTCTGAATCTCAGTTGGTCAAGTTCCTCTTTCTCTTCCTCTGTGTGGATGCTGTTTCACGGGGGGATGAAAGAACTTGCTTGAGGTTTCCTGCTGTATTAGAGAAGGCTGGAAACACGAGAGAGAATCGGCTCTATCTACTGGGGAAGGAGAGAAGCCAGTCTTTGGGGGTGCTGATGATGACAGTGATGATGATGATGAAGATCCTGTGGTAGGGCTGTGGTTTTGGACAATCCGGCCCCAGTCGCAGATCTCTTCCTCCCCTCCCTCTGCCATCTCTCTATGTCCCTGTCCCTCACCTCACAGTGCGTGTGGCTCAGGGAGCGTTGTCTGTCATGTTTGCCCAAGTGGGAAACGTGTCCAGATGGAAGATGGCTGTTCCCCAGGTGTTCAAGGCCAGGTTTATTGAGAGGACACCTATTACATTCAGCATAGCTCCAGCTTTTGCCTGTGGAAAAAAGAACCCACTGAAAAACCCCTGTTAAATATCAACCCATTAGCGAGGGTCCCATTTCCAAGAGTCTGTCATGGATGTCGGAAAGGACGAACCGTGGAATGACAGGAGAGCGAAAAGACCCTATGCGTAGCGGTGAGATGGGGGTCAGCCCGGGCTCAGCTGTTCAGGAAATGCCGTATAGAAACCTGTGCCCTCAGGTAGCGGACGAGGGGCGACCTGGTGCTAGGCGGGTTTCAGGACATCCGAACGTCAATGCTGAGCGAGTAGCAGAGCAGAAGCAGGAAATAAATAGGCTACACAACAAGACACACCAGAAAGACAAGAATAATCACAGGGAACTAGGACCAGGAGGAAAGTAGAGCGCCCTCTAGGTGTACTGGGCGTGACAGAGTCTGCAATGCACACACCTCTGAAAGCTTCACTTAGTACACTAACCCTCATCTGTGATTCATAGCAGAAACCAACGAAATCAATAAATAGGCAAATACAGATTGACAAGATTGAGAAATTGGGACTGAGTAGCTATTGGCCGTGAAGAGAACACAATGGATCAAAATCGCACCAAAACCAAGATTCCCAACTGTAATCATCGCAACAAGGATCCTAGGACACACAAGGAGAGCACTGGGGAGGTCTCTCGGAAGATGGGAAGGCGAAACGAAGAAGTGTGCTGGCGAAGATAATTTAATCCCATCGCATTGTAAAACGCACAGGTGAAAAATTCTATGAGCAAAGATGCTGTTCTTACACATCCTTAAGTCATAGGAAACAGAACTTACCTACAAAGCATGTGCGTCATATCTGTGTGCTAAGGCTAGTGTTACCCCTAAATTCTCTTTGTTCCCATTGTGAGATCTCAGGAATTTTCAATAACAACTGAGTAAAGGGGACACAAACGCATGCATAAACTACTTCTCATCCCAAATGCAGGAAGAGAACATTCTGTCGATACCCTCGTAGTAGCCTGCTACTAATGCTTAATTGCAAGGGTATGAACAAAAATCTAGAGACTTCCATTTGTAATAGTCCACAGCTCCTTTAGTGCCAACCATACAGTGTTAGCCACGCAGTTACAAAGTGTTACTGGCACTAAGACCAACTGACAAAGATTTGTCAATACATCGGAAGAAGAAGAGGGAGACTCACCATGTCTATGACTTTGAGGTTTCCGTAGGAGAAGACAATGGCATTGGGTGGGGTGGCCACTGGCAGCATGAAGGCCAAGGAGGCACAGATGGTACAGGGCAGCATGACATACAGAGGGTTGAGCTGAATGGCTGTGGCCTGGGGAGAGAGGTGCGGGGATGCAGGAAAATCATTGCAGGAACTGACACAAGGTTCTTCTATCAAGGAATCAATCAACCATTTGTTTTCAAGTAAGTAGCTTGAAGGGGGTTACTTGAAAGCTTTAACAAATTCCGAATTATGCACAAAATTGTGAACTTTGTGAAAGTACTTTGCGGTCCATTGTTGTCGCAAACCCCTGGTCTCACCATGGGGAGAGAGTGAGAGAGCGAGAGTTCGGGAGAATTGTGACACGAAACAGCCCTTCCTGCTCACTAGTCCCTGTAATGACTAATGTAATGTGATGCACATGAGAGTATGGGGTTTTTATCCTGCTGTCCTGGCTAAATTCCACCTTGGGATTGCTCAATTTGGTTTCCTTTAAATTTAAATTGCTGCAGTAATTTCTCACTCCTCCACCTGATCTGCTGTGTACTTACACAGTGGTGGGTGATTTAGGGTCTTTCCTATATGTAAAGTTCTTTGAGATCCTGAAAAGCACTATACAAATGCAAGGAAATTCTACTATGACAAACAAGATTAAATAAGTGTAATATACAAATACATGTATATGCACTTAATATAAATATAAAACAAAAAATATATTGTTTTATCTTGGGTTGGTGTTAAAATCCATTCAGCCACAGAATATCATCTGGAGAAAAAATGCAAGTGAGGCTGTAATATTGCCCTCAATCTTTGTTGAACTGTTTCAGTCTATTCCTAGAGATATTATAGAAGAGAGTTGAAAAATTCTCGGTGTTGCTGAAACAAAGACATCCTCTCAACAGGCTTTTCCAGAACAGGTTATATCAACCTTTCCACTCAAATCAACTGTAAATTCCAGGAGATTTATTTCCCTGTATCTTACTGAACTGAAATTTCCTTTGAACTCCTTAAATGCCTGTGGTGTCAAACGTTCTGTACTCTCTAAAGATAAAGCTAATAGAGATATGGCACAACTGAGTACAAACACAAAACACAGGAAATAAAACATACAAGTCCAAGGCACCAATCTGAAAACTCTTACCAAAAACACTTACTTATTACGTTACTTGTGAGCCTGCTGAAAGAGCTAATTAATATGTTCCAGTTCTAGAAAGCCTGGCCACTGCTGTAGGGTTTTTGGCGCGTTTCTAACGCTGAGCACAAGGGGGCAGCACTCACCATGGAGGCCAGGATGGGCAGGAAGAGGGTGGTGGTGGCGGTGTTGCTGGAGCATTCGGTGAAGGTGCTCACCAGGAAGGACAGCAGGATGGCCGTGGCGGGCGCAGGGATCTCCTTCATCGGGGAGAGACTCTGACCCAGCCACTTAGACAACCCCGAATCCTGAGCACGGCCAGAAACACAGCACACACAACCTCCGTCATAGAGAGTTACCACGCGCCTCTTCTCTAACGACATGAGAGAGTAGACCAGTCTTGATGAGCCATCGATGAGCACACAGCGACAGGGCACTGAAGGGCCTCAAGAGACTTCTCATGCAGGCAGACATCTGCTGTAATGGTTCTACTTTCTACATTTGTGAAGCTGCCAGAGCTAATTAATATTGGCGGTCACATAAATCATAGCAACTGCTTACTCTTAAGAGACACTGTAACCTTGCAGGGCTTCACTTGGAAGATGTGTATCCACAAACAACAGAGGAAAGAACTGTGGTGATGAAACCAGGTCCCTTACTCAGCCTCTGTGAAAACCAGTGCAGCTCAGGTTTTGCATGGAGAATCAAGACCAGTGCGCTGTTTTAACCACTGTACCCTTAGATGCTACATCTCAGGGAGTGATCATGCCTGTTCAGGTCTTTGGACAGTATCAAGATTTTAAAAATCAGTGTATCCTAATGGCCGGGCTTCAGTGGATTTTGGGAGGGTGTTTGGACTTTACCTCGCTGCCCTTGGCCAGGGCGAACCCGCCACCCAGGAGCAGGATGATGTTCCAGGGCATCTTCTCATGGACCACCTCCCAGATCAGCAGGGGCTTCGGAGCCTTGATCCTGCCTGTAGGGAACACAGGCGGCACCGGGCTGAGATCCGAAGCCTGGAATTCTCGGAGAGAGATCACTACCGGGGCTCCAATCAGGGTCGTGTGGACCCACCAGACAACCCCTTCAGCATCTCTCTGTTCTGATCTTCAAAGTGCATCAGGCAACAGGCAACAAAAATATATTCCCTTGTGGGACTGAACAGTTGAATATTTTTGACGGAATTGAGAATAGTTCTAATAACTATTCAAGCCAAGGCTAGAACTAGAAACTTCTAGATCTTGTTTCTATTTGTTTCCCTGAGTTTTTTCACCTTCTTTTAGTAATAGAACTGTCTACAGTAGGTAGCCTCCTGGATCAAATATACAGTAGTTCTGTCTAATGTAACATCATTTAATTCTTCAAAAATTAAACTACAAACTTGTTTTTGTCAAGGGGAAGTGAGTTTGCTTTTTTTTAGGCCAACAACTGCTTGTTCTGTTGTGGGAATTTCACAAACGAGCTGCAATCCAAGCATGTTTTGCAACTTGACATCCCAGCAGACCACAGCCCTCAATCTGTGCAACTTCCTCAGTTCCAGTTTCAGGTGCAGTGGTGCCTCTGAGTCTTTTCAGCCTGTGAACCTTGACCTTGTGGTGTTTAATCACAATGACAGAGGCTTTTATTGACAAAATACAGAAACACGACTGTGCACTCTGCACATCTGAGTAAGTACTAACCCTAGCACTGCTTCTGAGTGAGAAATGGCCTTGACCTTGGACTGTAGAGGCAGCTACTCAGATGTGATGGCCTTTTATCAACATTATCTAGATGAAGGCAGGCACAACCAGACTAGCTGCTGGAAAAGATTAGCATTTTTCTCAGCGGTTTCATTCACTTTCCTTTTCACAAGTTCCTGCTAGCAGAGCAGACTGCATCTTTGGCAGCCTTTGAGCTACGTTCTGCAGGAAAAGGACAAATGCGTTGGTTTCCATGTGTTATCAGGATGTACAAAAGGGATCCTTTCTTCAATGCACAATGGCCAGTAAATATACAGTAGTTACTGTGGCCGAGGAGGCATTTGTATGTTTCTGAGTTGGGAACAGTCCCTTTCAATTAATCAATTTCTATCAGTATTCAAAAACTCTTAATCACTTGTTACTGAGCATGACCATTCAAGTCTCAGGTATGTGCTGGGTATGATCATACCAATACTAGAATAAAATTCACTATGTCACTTACTGTTGCACTTCTTAGGTTTCTGCAAGGTAGATATCTCACTTAAACCACAGCCAGGATTTGCTTGGAACAAATAAAATTGTTTTTTTTAATTGCCCCCCTAGTGGATGAATAAAGTGTTTTGAACTGAATTAAACTGAATTGAATTGAATTGTGCTCTCTTTTCAGTGTCTCTCAGGCTGAAGTCGGTGCTCGGCTTTTAGAACGGAGCCTGATGCAATGTTCTGATCCGACACGGGAACAGAATCCCAGTCCTGTCTGGGTAAAATGCGGGATACTCCAGGTCAGTGAGTCAGCCTGTGCTTGCCAATCGTAAGGTCAGCGTTCCTCACCTCCATCCGTTGTGCTGCCGGACAAAGAAAACTCCGGGAGCTCCGATGGGATTACAAACAGCAGCAGGGACATGAATATCGCCACCGTCCCATCAGTGACAAACCTGCACACAGACAGAAGAGACAGAAGAATCGAAGTCAGAAGAGACTTGAAGAAACATTAGAGATGGGAGGGGGACATTCAGCCCCTCTATTTCCTTTCCTCATTAGCTCTTAATTGGTAGGCTTTCACAGCAGCCCAATCCAGGGCAGAGGCACCACCATTTGAGTGAAAAAAAAGCTTCCTGATCTCAGTGTTAAAATGCTGTCAGCACTCCACAACAAACTCGGGAACACGGCATTGCAGCTGCAGAATCTTCATGAAACTAAAACAAATCCAGATTGCGTAACACCAGCTTTCATTCTGTAATGGTTAGAAAACACAACCCAATTCTTCTTTAGCCAAACACTACCTAGGGACACTAGGTAGCCTAGCTGCGTGTCTTTGGAGGCCACAAAGGCGATTTGAGAGACAAGCAGTGCCGAGCCAATGGAGCCTTCAAGCATGGTGTTCACCTTCCTCTCTAGCCCACAGGCATTCCGAGAGAGCACCCGGAGGGCCCCTCCTGAACTTACTGCTCGTCATTCTTGTTGAAGAGATACGTGGCCCATCCAGGTATAAAGCCGGGTTCCCTTGTGAACCAGAGCAGCACCAGTGTGACGAAGAGAATCAGGATGGCCACCTCGGAGAAGTTCATTCTGCCCAGCTTCTTGTACTCATCCTTTATCACCTGGTACGCCCGCTTGTCCGCAGCAGTTTTACCACCACAGCCAAACGTCTGCTTGAGACTGGGGCAGACAAACGGGGAATTCAAATGGGTGGCAAACGGAGGAGAAAGCAAAACAATCACTCTGTGTGAAGGCAGACATCTCTTTCCCTGAAAGACCGACAGCAAAGGACTAAAGCAAAGCTTCTGTACCCCTGCTTTCATTCTGTAATGGTTAGAAAACACAAGCCAATTCTTCTTTAGCCAAAGCATGTGGTCGCTCAACAGATGCTACTGCATCATATTCTTTTTGTATAAATAAACTGCACTTTGTTGGAGGCTGCTATGCATAAAAAATATGCTCAACTTCAACCAACAGGATATTTACAGCGGTAAACCCATAATCAGAAAGCTGCTTATTGCTGTGGCGAGGGTCACAGAAGCAAAGGGCTCCAAGCCAGAACTTTATTCTGGACAGGACACCTGTTAATTGTTGGGACACCAACCAACTAACTGAGCATGTCTTTGGAAGGTGGGAGGAAACCAAAAGAAATCCCGTGGAAACAGAAGGGGAACATGCAAACTCCACCCAGAAAGAGGTTCACTCTGAAACCAATCCCAGAACCCAAAAGCTGTGAGGCAGCAGGGCTGACCACCTCACTGTCATCCCACCTTCTAAATAAATAATGATAATGAGGTTCTGAAAAGATGCCTGCAGGGAAAACTGAACCTTACTTGAAGCCCAGATAAATGAACTGGAGCCAGACCCACGACAGAGACAGCATGAGGACCATGTTCGGAAAAGCAAATCCAAACCAGCTGGCGAAGTTGATCACGTCTCCATTCTGGGGGTAGATCCTGAAACAGAAAGACAAAGGCGCATGAAAGGGATCTGGCAGGTCTCAGAGCTCTCACAGCTACAGCGGCATTTACAGGTGGCGCCATCCTGAGGCCTCTATTCAGACACAAGTACCCCCTGGGTACGCCAGGTCTGGGGGCCCAGCCAGCTCCGGTCCCGGACACAAGGAAGGCATGGGTGACCCCAATATCTTGTGTGATGTGGAGGCCACAGCTCTTTGCCTTTCCTGCACTGGATCCCGTGTTCCCACGAACATTTATCTAGTGCCGTAATTCCACGGGAAACCCATTGCGAAGCACTCCCCGATTGCTTACTTGTCAATCTGGCCCTTGAGGATGAGGTTTGGGGTGGTGCCGGTCAGCGTGGCAGTGCCCCCGATGCTGGCCGCGTAGCACACGCTCAGGCTCATCCCTTTGTACAGGTTGGCGTACTTCTCCGCCCGCCGGCTGGCCATCTCGCTGGCAGCGTCGACGCCCGCCTCCATGGTCATCGCCGGGCACGTGCCTGTCGGAAAGCACCAGCGGTCACTGGCCGCCCTGTGGCCCAAGAAGGGGGGCTACTCCCTGCCAGGTCCTTCCCATCCACCCCATCGCCCCGATTCCCCCCCCCATCGCCTTCACAAACGACGTCTCTGGCTTCCTGCAGTTCTACTGCTGCCAGCCTCCTCCCTCACAGGTGGCTCCAGCAGCTCAGGATTGATGGCACTCCACGAGGGGGCTCTTATAGAATTGCTTTTGTGGGTTAACTGGCCAACAAAAGGGGGCACACTCAATGTAAAAGAATGATTTTGTCCATGAATTCCTCCCTGCACGTCCTATGTACAGCCCCTTCCTTTGTTTCTGGCTACTACAGCACCTGGATGGGAGACCTCCTGGGAAAAGCTAAGGTTGCTGCTGGGAGAGGTGTGTTAGTGGGACCAGTAGGAGGCGCTCACCCTGCAGTCCATGTGGGTCCTAATGCTCCAGTATAGTGACGGGGACACTATACTGTAAACAGACGCCGTACTTTGGATGAGACGTCAAACTGAGGTCCTGACTCTCTGTGGTCATTAAAAATCCCAGGGCATTTCTCAAAAAGAATAGGGGTGTAACCCCGGTGTCCTGGCCAAATTTCCTCCTGGCCTTTACCAATCATGGCCTCCTAATAATCCCCATCTCTGAACTGGCTTTATCCTTCTGGTCTCCTTCCCACTGAGAGCTGGGGTGTGGGGAGAGTACTGGTGCATCATCCAGGTGGGGCTGCACACTGATGCTGTAAAGCGTTTTGAGTGGAGTGTCCTGGAAAGCACTGTATAAGTGTAAGCAGTTATTAGTAGTAGTAGTAGTAGTAGTAGTAGTAGTAGTAGTAGTAGTAGTAGTAGTAGTTCAGAAGTGCCCAGCTCCTGACCTTTGCCATCCTCTGTGCCGTCCTTGTGCTCGGCCGGAAGGCCAGTCTTGGCGTCGGGTTCGAAGCTGTGGTTGGCGTGCCCGTTCTGCAGCTCCAGCTGGTCAGCCTCGGCCTCGCTGTTGCTGAGCTGCTCCAGCACGGCCTGCGCGATGGGCACCATCATGGCGGTGGTGGCCGTGTTGCTGATCCACATGGACAGGAAGGCAGTGGTGCCCATGAAGCCCATCATGAGTCTACGCACGAGAAAGACAGAGAAACCGGGCTGACACGAACCATCATGCCTGGCCCAAACACGAGCTCCGCAGGCTGATTCCCGTTTTATACCATGGTAAAGGAGAGTAACATGCAGTGAAATCATGACAAAATCATGGAAAAGCACACAGTGGTATGGTAAAGCACTATACAGATTATGGGCAACCATGGCAAAGTAAATAGAATGCACAGTAAAAAAACTGCAAAGACACCGTGAAATTTACTATGGTAAACTTAAACACATATCTTTCTGCAGCAGCGCCGCTCAGCTAATAGGAAATGCAGGAAGAGAGCTCACAAGGCAGGCTTGACTCCTACGACGAGCAGAACTCGCAGGGCAATGCGCTTGTGCAGGTTCCTGTGTTCCACACCTATTGCCACCAGCAGACCCCCAATGAACAGCATGTTGCTGTCTGTCAGGTACTGGACACACACCTGCAGGCAAAGAGGGAAATAGGACTGACTTCCAATACGCTCTTCCAGTAACACTGCCCTATGAGCATTCATATTAACATTATTCTACGTGAACTAATCTAATTATTGTTGAATTATTGTTAGAATAATTTCCTATGGCATCAATGTGAAATACAATAGATGCATTCGCAGATTGCATACTGTATATGATTTCCCCTTTCTTTTTTGAATTAAAGACGAACAGCAACCTATTGTGAGGTGTTCGGGTCTTCGGAATTCAAGCTTCATTTGTGACCACATTGCTTTCATCCTATGTTTCAAAGGATGAGGTTTTTCAAAGAAAGTCAACTTCTGCGTGAACGAAAGACTGACCATCGTGGCATCACAGAGCAGGAGGGGTTGACTGGTAACATGGAACCTGTAGTAAATGGGTGGGAAATGCAAGACATGGAAGATGAATTTCCCTTTAGGTCAGCGTGATACAGAGAGGGATTCAGACTTAAGCTGCACCCTGGTATCTGGAAATCCATGTTGTACCTGCTGCGGATTTTAAGCCGATGTTTTCCCACGAGCTGAAAACAGACTCGTGCGCTAATCAGCACGAACCCTTTCTCCACGATTCAGCGGGCAACACCGCGAGACAAACAATGGGGGACCGAGTCTTACATTGGAAGACGTCATGATGCCCATCATGGGGAAGAGCACCACGGGCAGCAGGGCAGTGACGGAGAGAGGAAGGGCCTCTGTGCACCAGTACAGAGCCATCAGGATGATCACGAACCCACAGCTTGCCTCCTGGAAACACGGAGACAAGCATAGTCACACAGACCTGTCCTCAACAGCCTAATGCTCAACACTCCCAAGAGGACTCATCCACCACTAAGCAATGTTCTCTATGTGCAGAAGCAGCATCCTTGATTTAGGAAAATTCCATTTAGATTTTGTGACATTAATCAAATATGTTATGCTGTCTGCAGGGTACAGCAGCAGCCCTGATAAAAGCAGTGAGCAGGGGTGTCTCTGCTGAGTAAGAAACATTTCATATAATTCGTTTGTTTGGGCACCAAAGGTTTATCCTGGGATTGGGCAACACAGCCAAGTCAATATAGTCACAGCAGCAGTCACACCTACTGGTGCTTTCAGAATGCAACGGCCAGTTCAAAATACTGCCCTTCATGGGCAATGCTATAATACATTGGATCCCATTAAACCGAGACAGAAAACTGGATTGCTCCTGTGCCCACTGTTTTCTTTTCCTCGAGCAAAATTCATGGGACTTAAATTCGTTTTTAAACAGGCTATTTACTGTGAACAATGCATTCATATTCCAGAGATTATTTATGTAGCAGATGATGGGAGACAACGCCCTTTGTTGACGTGGCTCATTGACAAAGTTTGAGACGATGCTGTCCTGTGCTGCATGCAAGGAGTATGACATGGCCAACAAAAATAAACATTTTCTCAGCGTCATGGCTGGCTGGTTTTCTGATACAGATGTATGTTTTTTTTTTGTTAACAGAAGAGGGGACACTGTGTAGTATTTGTTTCCACAGGTCTAGAAAAGGGAAGGAGACTCTGAGTTATCTGGATTAAGAACTGGTTAATGGATAGCAAACAGAGAGTACAGATCAAGAGCGAATGCTCCCTCTGGGATATCATAATTAGTGGAGTACAACAGGGATCCATATTAGGACCACTGGTCTTCTAAATTTATCATAAAGAGCAAGATTTTAACTAGGTAAACTAGCCATGTTTGGAGATGATACCAAAATAGGAGAATTAACCAAGTAGAAACTGTAAAGGAAATTCAAACAGATCTAAACAAGATCGAATATTGGGCAAACAACTGGCTGGCCACATTTAATGTACACAAGTGCAAATGCAAAGGCACTGAGTGCTAAAGGTACTGTAACAAAAACAAACGACACAAGATGGGAAATACAGAGTTTCAAGAAGCTATTTTTGGAAAAGACTTTAGTGTTTATGTTAACATCACTGTCACTTGTTACAAAATGTGGAGAAATAATAAAAAGGCTGTCTGAATGTTTGGATATTTAGATAAAAGTGCAGAATTTAAATTAAAGTCTATTATATTAGAGCAAAATTAGTAAAACCTCATTTTGAACATGGCTCCTCTGGAACCATCCAGAGAAGAACAAACAGACATATTCCCAGCTCCATAGGAATGTCCTACCGTCACAGGCTAAAAGACTGAACCTTTTAAGTTTTGTACAGAGGAGAATGAAGGGACCCGATTCAATTAATTTCTGCCAGTCTATGCAATGCACTTTTTCAGAACCAGCAGTGAAATATGAATAAAAGGACACAGCTGCACTGACCTGGACTTTTTCAAAACAAGGGCTGTTGTCATTCTCCCCATTGACTCTATGAA
Organism: Lepisosteus platostomus; assembly: GCF_059453375.1. Lineage (NCBI taxonomy): Eukaryota > Metazoa > Chordata > Actinopteri > Semionotiformes > Lepisosteidae > Lepisosteus > Lepisosteus platostomus. The sequence continues at coordinate 9,667,596 of NC_142632.1, forward strand.
TTTCTTCAGGCAATAAGAAGAAACCTGAACAGAAGTACCAGGTGCATTGAGGACTAGGAGGTGTTTGTACATGGTCTGGAACTGCTGAAGCTGACACACAAATGGGCTGTATTAGATTAGATCCTCTAATCACTTAGGTATTGTTAACCTATTTGTCTGATGCTTTTAATTTAAGTGATTAACATTTGTGTCCATTTATACAGCTGCGTGCTTTACAGGAGGAATTGGAGAATTCTGCTCAAGTGTTCAGCAGCTGTCCTCATCCAGGTTTTGAACCCATAACCTGCCACTTGTGAGCTGAGACACTCCTCAACACTGCAGCTAATAGCAAGAAAACAACCTCTTCGTGTCAGAACTTTTCTTATGTTCGAACTCTAGGCTGTAAAACTAATGTGACTGAAATCAATTTAGCCGTTCCACTGGTGAACAGGTTACATTACAGCTAAGTCAAAAATCAATGCTTATAAATTCATTATTTATTATTGATAACATGAAAGTTCCTGTTATACTAGCTCTGGCAAACTTTTTTTTTCTTTTATTTAAAAAAAAATATCTTAAGTGTCTTTTACATGGGGAAATTGTCAAAATCCCTAGATATAGAATGTACTTCTTGTGCTCTTAATGTGAGTTTCAGAAACATGATTTTTGCAGAAGGAGTAGCTTTTTTGTGATGTGACTGTGCATTAATCAAAACATATATACTGAATTTTGAATACCTCATTCAGTACCTCATTTCTACTGAAATTCCTGGGAAGAGAGTGAATCATCTGGATGTCCTCACACAAGGAAGATGAATTTGAAAAGTAATTACACTAGCGCAATAGTTATATTGAGGATGAGAAACAGTTAGAATACATTTATTTTATACAGTATGTGTCATAACAACAGACCTTGGGCTTTGTGTTGCTGTTAACTTTATGAATAAGTTGTAAAGCATAGGTCACAACAGCAAACAACATCTCGTCATCTCCCTGATTCCTAGTAAATGACTCCACAACAAATTTTTCTCATTGCTTTAAGAAATTAAGCAGTTTGTCTAGTCACCTCTACAGATTTGCATATTGGTGGTGCTGGATTCTGATTATGGCATTTAGCCATTTCAAATATGAAAACGAACATGTTTCTTCCCTTAAGGCATTTACTATTAACTGCCTTATTGTCATTTACTTTTTTGACTTATTTAGTAGAATGCAAAATCATTTGTTGCTTTCAACTTTCATTTTACAATAACATTTTTCTACATAACGAACTATTTACATTATGCCAGTTTAGACGTGAGGTTACGTACGGACATACTATCAGCAAAAACACAATAAACAGGTAATAATCCACACAAAAAGATTGCTTTCATCTGTTATCATTAAAATCAGGTCTCAATGGCGTCATAAATTGCTTGTCGGTATTTGCTAAACCTCTCTGCTTGTAACCTAAGAGAGAAAGCGATTGTTATTTACTTTTTTATGAAAACACTCTGCTCTGAAAACTGAAAAGCGGTCACTCTCCTGGGATTCCTTAGGAATCGTGAACTAGAATTCCCATCGAGGTGAAAAGCCAGTGGCGCAGTCTGATGCCAGTTTAGCCTGGGAAGAAGGAGCCTTTGGAATGCAGGACTAAGCAGATGCATTTAAGAAAAACCGAGGGTCTAACGCACTGCGAGTTCGCCCCCCTGTGCAAAGCAATGAGTTTTTAAGACACCTTTCCCAATCCCAGCACACACCAGGTCACGCAGCTTTCCAGTTGACCGGCTGCCCGGACAAACCGGAGAGAGCTGAGCACAGAAGATAATTATTATAATGTAATAATGTTGCTTGATTAGCCATATACAATTTCTTGCATGAGGAATTCCGTCTTCTCACATACCCCAGCTTGCTCTCCATGAGACACATAGACAGGGAGAGAAGCTTGGGGTCAGAGCGCCGGGTCAGCCATTTATACAGCACCCCTGGAGCAGCTGGGGTGAAGGGCCTTGCTCAGGGGCCCAACGGAGTAGGATTCCTCTGCCGGCTGCGGGATTTGAACCGGCAACCTTGCAGCCACAGGCGCAGATCCTGAGCCACAGAGATGTGAACAAACTGGAGCAACAGTACTCAAGGGTCTTACCTTGGTCGGAATCACCAGAGGCAGAGGCAGCAACAGCAGAGGTGTGAGGAAGATGATCAGGTAGTTCCGATGAGCCCATATCCAGCTCCAAAAGGTAGACATGACTGTGTTTGCTCAAAAGCGATTGTGAGTATAAAACAAAGCAAGATATGCAGACCAAAGTGAGAGGAAAAGGGAAGAGATAAAATACTGTTTAATTAGCTCAGTGGGACCTGAGATCCATTAGGAAAAGAAAGCCAGGAAGCAAAGATGCAAGTTTATATTATATAGCAGGAGAAGTAAACATTAACCAAGGAATTAGGGGAGGCTGCAATTTTTTTTTTCCTTCAGGCTGAAAAAGATGAGAGAGAGGGAGAGAACACTCAGAGACAACACACCTTTATAGCTCTTCAGATAAGTCCTAGTAATGGAAATGGTTTGAAAGTGTTTAACTATTCAAGCCCTGAGGTCCAAGAAACTGCCTGCAAGGCAAAGAGGTGTCCAACGCCATTATCCAATTTGTGCTTCCAAACAAAACCAAAAAAACACACAAAAAGAAAACGCGGCTTTGATCAAAACTGTCTGGTGTGCGGACGATGAAGTATTGAAGCGCTCAAAGCTACAGGTGTGAAAGATTTGGCCTGTGATCATAAAACAAATCAGGCCCAGGGTGGTGGAAAAAAAAGACAAAATCTAATACTGAGAGGGACCCGACAGAAAGACATTTTGCAGACTTCATCTTTGACATGAACTCCCTGGAAACATACAAATGGGTATCTACATATGAGCCACAGCAGCAGTGTTCTGTACTGCATGCTCCATAATGCCTTGCTTTAAAGCAGCAATGCTCAGAAAACTCTAAGTTGTAATCGAAATTCAGTCAGTCAGAGAAAAATCCATTTTTATGTTGGCTAATACCCTGAATATGCTAGTCTTTAGGCACAAAACAGCAGTTACCATAAAAATAAACAAAAATTGAATTAAATTAAAAGAAATTCACAACAGAGACACTTTTGCTGTGGCAATTAACAGCCTGAGCAAGGCTCTTTTGCTCTGTTATATTATAACTAAGAGTGCTTGATTAAATTAATGAGAAATAAAAGTCTACTTTTCACTTTGAGGTTTTTGAAATTGTTGCCTTTTTAATATTGATTTTTTTCTTCTACAGAAATAAACATTTAACTTGAGGCGGCTTAAATGTGGAAAGAACAGTCAGGTCTGTTTTACAAACATGAGATGTACAGTACATACACATCTTCTTTTGGCTAAAGGTTTCAGTGTATTTTAAAATAAATTGCAAGAACTGCAAGACAAAGTTAGAAACCCTGAGGAATAATGATTACATTGATTTTAGTATTAATAGGTAACCTATAACGCAAGTTTGACTTAATATGAAACCGGGATCATTATTTTTTTAAAAAACAAATAGAACAAACACTATTAATTAGTGCATCTCTGTTACTGTACCTCATAACTGTCATCAAGCTTAAAACTTCAGAATCAAACTACAACCAGTAATTAAGAAACTTTTAAAAAGCTCAGATCAAAGATAAAAAGGCCTTAAAATGCCCTTTGTAAGGAATGGGTCAGTTGGTTGTGTTGTCACAGCACTGTCTGATGTTTTTTTAAACCCCTGTCCTGGGTTATTTTTTAAAACAGTTACTCAATGTCCACTGGCAGAGTTACAGACAGGAGGGTGAAATCTGATATAACAGCTGACACAAAGATAAAGGCAGAACCCATTCAGTTACCTCTGCTACAACGCATCTTTCAGGCTCCTTCTTGATAACAAGTTGTTTTCTTTTATTAATGGGCCATACTGATTCGTATCTCAAAGCAGGGTGCAGCAGAACTGTCCCTTTTTGACTCAGATGCGTTGTAACACAAAACCTAAATCTTGACAGGAAGAGAACCGCAAGAAAAAAAGATATAAGTAAACTGGCCCTTTACAAAAAAGAAATGTTCAGGTCTTTGTTCCCAGGGTTGTAAGATATCAAACTAATCTGAACTGATTCTCCAGAGAAGCATAAAATTATAAAATGTAACTACAGGGTTAAAAGTGTCCAACTGGTAGCTTATCTTTATGACCAGGTTCAAGGACTCACTATGATATATTTACATGATCTTAAAGAGTTATCCTTAAAAGGGTAGGAATTAAAATGCACCTTATCAAAAGATAAAATGCAAATTCAGCAATTATTAATAATACAATGAATAGTGACATTAATTCTTAGGAAATGAGGAGGGAATGTTCTAAAGTATAACATAATAAATATTGGCAATATAATGAAATGTACAAATGAGGGCAAAGAACAAGTTACTCACTAAATAGCAAGACGTAGTGTTTGTCTGTCACCAGCATGGAAAGGTATATTATCAAGAGCATGATTCCTTTAACAGCAAGCACACAGCAAACAAGGCTTCAAGAGGTCCCTGTGTATCCAGGGAATGTGTGTACTTGTGCTTTTCACCTCTGGTTATTCTCAATATCCCCTTGCATGTTGAGAAATAGCAAAGCCGATACTTTGAGTGAGAACGTTGTGTATGAATTTGTTTGCCAGACAGCAGTTACTGCCTCCTGTCATAAGCTTTCATTTCCTTTAAACAGAAGTCGTTTGCCTTTTGATTGACTGATGCCTGTTAGACAATTTTGGAAGTCAGTGATGTACTGACAGGAGAAAATTTCAAGGGGACCTCATACCAGTAATTCAGCTTCTATGATCAGAGAAACATGAACCAGAAGGACACAAATGGAAACTATGCTGGAGTGCATTAAAAACTGAGAACAGGAGGCATGTCTTAATGGGAAGTGTTGCTGGAATATGGAACTAGCTACCCAGACATGTACCCAGCTGCCAACAGCCTGGCTCCCTTCAATAAACACGCTGGTTTATTAAACTACAAAAAGGGCTGGATGGGCTGTATTTTTTACCGCTGTTAGGCACGCAGATGTCCTGTCTCCTACTCACCAATCTCAAAATTCAAGTCAGGGAAGTTCAGGCAGGATGGGGTCTCCAATGTCTTGGTACACTGACCTTAGACATTTGTTTTGACGGCCTTAGTCCCCGACAGCAAGATTAGGACAGATCCCCATTTATTCTGACTTGCCCTTGTGATGAAGAGGAATGAAACGTAGGAAAAAGCTCTTAACCTTATCAGTTCCACTTTGCTGCAATTTGCAAAAAATAAAAAAAATCCCTTCAGTTCCTTCAACGAGGTCTTTAAAATGCCAAATTGCGTAAGCTGTCAGCATTTCAGAAGGCACTATTAAGAACACATCTACACTCCATACCACTAACTTGGTTTATAATTATACAATAGCCTTTTGGCACAAAGTCCTGTCCTGTGTAAACTCAAATAAAAACTCTGCCCCCACAGACCAAGTAATATAATAGTACAGAAATTGACTTGCCTGTTTGTTTGGCCAGTGCTCAACAAGATATTACTTAGATATTAATAGCAACCTCCGTAGATCTTCAGAGAGACCCTATTCCATATCTGCTATTCACTTGTGCAATTCCTGGCACTCACAGATGACACTGCACCTGATAAGAGTTACCTGAGCACAGCGATTGTCTGGTACTCTGTTATCACACTTGAGATTTACTGAAACCTCAGCAGAAGGTACAATCTGACAAGCGAAGGAAGTGCACATGACACACAGAGACGTTGCTTCACAAAGTGGCGAACCGCCCTCTACCAACAAAAATAAGATCAGGCTAGATGGCATTCATTGTTTTGTTTTTTTATTATTTTGTTTAGCATGTTGTTATTATTACTATTAATACAAAATGAAACTGCCTGATAAAACCGCAAAATATGTTTCCTGTTGTAAGAATATGTTTGATCCTTTTGTGAAACAGAGTGCACCAATAACACTGGAAGGAGATGCCCATTCCTCCCTGCGCTGCCCCCTCTAACTCAGGAACCCTAGAAGATTAAAGAGCTGCAATGGAGCCCCCCCTGCAGGAAGGCTTGGACTGTGTCAGGAGCTGGGCTTCAGTTCTCCTTCACCCTTACTAGCACTGGAGCTCCCAGCTGGCAAGAGCTCCTTCTAAACAATATCAGGGCATGCCAGGAGTGGGAATATGAAGCCTTCCAATGCAGCACTAGCAACCTTTTTTCCAGGCCCCCCCCAAAACGTCTTTACACAAAGAGTGGTGAGAGCGTGGAACAAGCTATCCAGCCATACAGATGAGGCTTCTTTCAAGAAACAGCTGGATGAGGTCCTGGCATCAATTAGCAGCTAGCAGCCAGATGGGTAGTAGTGTGATCTTGCCCTGTGCTCTCTGTCTCTGGGCTGCCGAAAAACCCTTACCAGTCAACAAGCACCTTCCTCACAATTAATGCATTATTATTTCAATTGCAGGGTTATTGTTCGGCTGACGCAAAACAAATCGACAGCTCCGTATTGCTTTTTGCTAACTTAAACCCCTCCATTTGAGGAAGTACGGCTGAAGGACTAACCGTATATACCGTTAGCCAGTACAGCCCGATAAATGAAAGCGAAGAGATACGGGACTATGAACTCGCTGCTTGCGGCTGGCGTCCAATGCAGCGCTGCAGATTCCGCAGACTCGGGAGGGAGTGATGGACGACTCCGCGGACACGGACGCGATTCTCCCCGACGACCCCGGGACGCAGGCCCCGGCCGGCCCCGCACCGATCGCAGGCTCGGTTTCCGAGCTGGCGCCGGTCGTGGCCGTGACGGACGGCCGTGGCTGCTGCCGCTGCGGGCGGCCACCCTTTCCTTGCCGGCTACCTGTCACCGTGGAGCCCGTACTGTTCCTGTGCACCTTCTCCTTGGTCCTGCAGACGCCGCTGTGCACGCAGTACCTATGGGACCGCATTAGCGAGGACCTCGGGTACAATGGAACTCGAGAAGGCGGCTGCAGGAACGACTCTGGGCCGCAAACTCTGCAGACGGTAAAGCACCGCGTCGTTATACCGTCCCGTGACTTTTCTGAGATTTAGCCAGTTTTATTGAGAAGTTCTCGGGAAAGGCTCACTCTCGGTGAATTTATTTTTTTCCGGCGCCAGAGCCGATTTTAAAGTTTGCTCTCGTCCCTGCAATTCACAGAAACATTTTAACGTTTCCAAAGATTGGAAAAGAGTTTGGGTGAAAATCAACCAGGACAGTACCGTCTCTAGTTACAAAACAGTAAAGGTAAATTATATTTTAGAATATAAATCTACCAGCTACTATACACTACTTTATGTGCTGTTATATTGCGTATACTGCATGAGATGTGAGATTTCGCAGTCGTAGTTTAGACCCGTGATGTTTCAGAGACTAAGTAGTTTAAATATTTTTTTGATTATTTTTCACCGTATTACAAAACGAAGGTTATTTGGATCATTTTCTGTTACGTTTGAACGTCACCGAAGCCATTTAAGGCGAACACGAAATTCGACGCAGCGAATTTTATTATGCATGTTATTATGCGTTTGATTTCACCGCCGGTTTTTAATTAAATATCTTTGCAGTCCACGATCTAGCCCTGCAGCTCATTTTGCGTGGTGCAAATTCTGAAACTGCTCATGGATTAGGGGGAGGGGGCGCAGGCTGACGCAATGTCTACCTTGCGTCGCTGATGCCCTGGGTCCAATTCCAGACCTGCGGTACTGTCTGTGTGGAGCTAGTATGTTCTCCTAGGTTTTGTGTGGGTGTTATCTGAGTGCTTCAGTTTCCTCCCACAGTCCAAAGACATTCAGGTGGGTTCATTGGCTTCTGGGAAAGAAGGCCCTGGTATGAATGTTTGTCTTTCTGCTCTAAGAGGGACAGGCGGCCAGTGTTTGCTCTGGCTCCCTGCCGACCCTGAATGGGAGGAAGGAGTTTGTAAATGGACGGATGAATGCTATAGATCGGGAATAATTTCCATCCCTGTCATTGTCATGCCAGGAGGTGGAGACCCTCACGGCCCACTGGAACCTGTACATCAGCCTGGGGGGCTTTGTGGTGGGGGTCTTCACCGCCACGCTCATGGGCTCCTGGAGCGACAGGGCGGGCCGCCGGCCGGTGCTGATGCTGCCCAGCCTGGCCCTGGCCCTGCAGGCCGGCGTCTACCTGCTGGTGATGTACCTGCGGCTGCCCGTGGCCTGGTTCCTCCTGGGGCGCCTCCTCAGCGGGCTCAGCGGAGACTTCAACGCCGTCCTCGCCGCCTGCTTCGCCTACGTGGCGGACGTCAGCGACGCGCGCTCCCGCACCTTCCGCGTGGCCGTGCTGGAGGCCTGCATCGGGGTGGCGGGCATGCTGGCCAGCGTCGTGGGGGGCCAGTGGCGCCTGGCGCAAGGGTACCATCTTCATCAACCAAAACAACAAGTCCTTAGGCCTGAAATCAGCACACATCCACACAGAGCTTGTAGCAGTGTAACCTGGGAGTTAGCTTCTGTTTTACTGTGCTAGTCCTTAAATACGGGAAATATAATAATAATTATTATTATTCATTACACTAATATAGCGCTTTTCTGGACACTCCACTCAAAGCGCTTTACGGGTAATGGGGATCCCCTCCACCTCCACCAGTGTGCAGCCCCACCTGGATGATGCACCAGTCCTCTCCCCACACACCAGCTCTCAGTGGGGAGGAGAGCAGAGTGATGAAGCCAGTTCAGAGATGGGGATTATTAGGAGGCCATGATTGGTAAAGGCCAGGGGGAAAGTTGGCCAGGACACCAGGGTAACACCCCTACTCTTCTCGAGAAACACCCTGCGATGTTTAATGACCACAGAGAGTCAGGACCTCAGTTTTACTTTTCATCCGATGGACGGCACCTTTGCACAGTCACTATACTGGGCCATTAGGACCCGCACGGACTGCAGGGTGAGCGCCCCCTGCTGGCCCCACTAACACCTCTTCCAGCAGCAACCTTAGTTTTTCCCAGGAGGTTTCCCATCCAGGTACTGACCAGGCTCCCACCTGCTTAGCATCAGTGGGCTGCTAGTTGCGAGTTGTGAGTGGCAGGGCGATGGGTTTGTAAATGCTGACACGGCCTGGTCCCCCGTTAATGTCTGCACAAATTCATTTTAGCATATTTTGTTTCCAAGTGAGAGATTTTCCAAATAAGAAGGCAGGGGGGCTTGGTCTTTACCATGTGCTCCCCAGTTAACTGCAGGTTTATATCCAGGGTGCTTGCCTTTAAAAAGCAAATGCCCATTATACACAATGGCGTAGGTCCTCCAGGCACCCTCGAACGTCAGTAAAGGAACTGAAATCCGCCGTTTGCTTACTCCCCAGGTATATTAACCCCTTCTGGCTCGTGCTGGCCACAGCCATGGCGGCGGCCCTCTACGCCTACCTCTTCGTGCCCGAGTCGGTGCGCCCGGACCCAGGCGCCCGGCTCTTCTCCATGGAGCACTACCGGGCGGTGGGGCGGCTGTGCGCCGCAGCCGGGGGGGGTGGCCGCCGGAGCAGGCTGTGGCTGTACCTCCTGTCCTTCTTCGTCGTGGTCACGGTCCACTTCGGGAGCCGGGGCCTGTACGTGATATACGAGCTGAGCGCCCCCCTGTGCTGGGGCCCGGTGCTGATAGGCTACGGCTCGGCCGCCCAGTACTTGAGCTCCCTCACCAGCCTGCTGGGGCTGCGGGCCCTGCAGTGGTGCCTGGAGGACTCCTGGATCGCCGTCATTGGCCTGGCTTCCAATATGGCCAGTCTGGTGGTCATCGCTGTGGCCGGCACCACCACGCTCATGTTCACAGGTAGGGGGCACGTGGTCTTTCAGTTGACCAGTTCACTCGGGCCTTGGCTCTTTCAATTGGTCGAGACATGATTGATTGACTCCTTCGGTTGGGAATACTTGAGTCACGCATACCAGTGTGCAAGACGACTCCATTTCTTTCTTCAAGGAATTCGCTAACAAGTCTTTTCAGATGACTTGTTTTCTTTTTTCAAATCCAGAGAACTTTGCCCATTCAGTGTTTAGTTAATGATTGCAGGTAACCCCCCGAGGCCTAAGAAAACATACGTCCTACCATATTTCACCTGTCTGTCTTGTGAGGAGAGGCTTTCTTGGCATTTTTAGACTGCTGGAGAAGAATGTGTTGAGATCGCTCACCCGGAATAAGTCAGGCACGTTTGTGAATTAGAAGGAAAAGTCTGAGGGGAGAGTGGAGGGACCTCTGGCTCAGCATTCCTTTCAGAAAAAGAAAACGGAGCTCTCATGCCTAGAGCTGGGTCTCCTTCCTGCTGATATCTGGGCACAGCGGCTGACTTGAGGAGATTAGGCCAGCGAGTTAGGAACTGAGTCAGTTCTCTTGTGTTTTCACAGCCCAGAATGGTTAACGGAATGATGTTCAGAGGCTGAACACTGACACATGTACCCGGTACGAAACAGTGATGTTCAGCAGGTGCTTCTGAGAGTCAGTGTGGTGTCGTTTAAGTAGGTGTAAATTTAGTACCAATGTAGCAGTCTTTCTTCCCACTGACCACTGCTGTAGCACTGCTCTCTAGTGGACCTCTAAATGCATAGAACCTGTTAAAATGGGTGGCCATTGGTCTTGGCTTTCAGCAGTCTGTCCTTCCTTGTTCCTGGGTCCTACAAACCAAGCTAGCGTTGTATTTTTGCAACTTTTTACCAAGAAACTTAACAGCTCAGTTTACATTTATATCCCTGGCATCGCTATGAAGGAAGTGGCAACAAACTGTTCCAGTTTGTGATGTGGCCTGCTCAGTCTGCCTTTTGTTCTGCTGTTTTTTTCCTCAGGCTATGCCATCTCCTTACTGTCCATGGCAATGACCCCTGTCCTTCGGTCCAAGATGTCCAAGCTGGTGGATGTGTCCGAGCAAGGTGAGTAGGAGTCGTCGTTCTTTGTCCTCTCGCAGGGACTGTGTCCACCTTGGACAGTCTCTTGTCACATGGTTTGATTTCCACTCTCTGAAACTGACATCATAAAAAAAGTGACTGGAAGACGAGATTGTATGGCGTGCTTCCAAAATGGTTGGGTGTACCACCAGCTCGTTTGTTGGGGAGGATGGATTTCGGGTCGGTACTTATTGGTAAAGTGCCTGCTGACACAGTGAGTGACACTGGTCCACTAAATCTGGTTATGTCCCAAAGATCTTCTGCTCTCAAATTTGGGCTCAGCCAGAGCACGGATTCTGGCTACCTTGTGCAAAACTAGAAAAAAGTGCTGCTGATCGACAAATGTAAACCTATAAAATGATTTAAGTTAATGATAATCAAAGTGCGAGCACATGGATCTTATTTTCAGGAAAGATCAAGGATCGTGGCATTGCCTGGACTCTTATTCCAGGCACAGCTTTCTCTGTGAGGTCTAAACTCCAAGGTCCCCCTGAACATTACAAAACAGTATCTGGCAAGAGATGAATGTCTTGTTACACAGAGCGGCTGTATAAATAGAAAATAAAAGTGGCACCAACTGTAGTTAACTGTTATCTTTCTTGAAGATAGTGTCACATCTTGGATTCATTAGGGACTCATTTCTTCATTGCTTTACCATTCAGAATCAAAAGTAAAACCCTGGTCCTCAAGTAACCTGGGCAGATAATGGTTTAAGGCAGGAGGACCAGACACCTGATGGTTTTCATTAGCCAGCACCCATATCACCCTGTAGCTCACCACTGGCAGCCCACTGAAGCCCAGCAGGTGTGAGCCTGGCCAGTACCTGGATGGGAGACCTCCAGGGAAAGCTAAGGTTGCTGCTGGAAGAGTGTTGGTGGGGCCAGTAGGGGGCACTCACCCTGCAGTCTGTGTGGATCCTAATGCCCCGGTATAGTGATAGGGATGCTATACTGTGGAAAAAAGGCACGGTCCTTTGGATGAGATGTAAAACCGAGGTCCTGACTCTGTGGTCATTAAACATACCTTTTCTCGAAAAGAGTAGCGTTAAGTTTAAGTGATAAATTAAGAGATAGCAGCAGCAGCAAAACAGGCTGGAACAGAGTGGTAGTTTTACCCCAGGGCTGTACATGAGTGCCGTAGCCGGGTGTGTGATTCCTTCTGCTCTGTGTGTTCTGGCTAGGGGCTCTGTTTGCGCTGGTGGCCTGCGTGGAGAGCCTGTGCATGCTGGTGTCCAACGGGGTCTTTAACTCTCTTTATCCCGCCACACTGCACTTCCTGAAAGGATTCCCCTTCCTGTTTGGAGCGGGCCTGCTCCTCGTCCCCGCTGCCATCATCGGGTAGGATGCGTCAGGTCCCATGGCCTGAATTGAGCTCCGCGCTCTTTATTTGTCTTATTCCTAAATCAACAAAGTGGGATTCCAGGAAACGTTTACTGTCGTTTCGATACATGAATCACTCAGTTTCCTTGTATTGGATCCCTTTTTTTTGTACGTGTCTGTGCTTGTGCTGAGACCCACCAAAAGAACTGAGCACCTTGCATTTTGAGTGGGCTTGTATTTGGGGTAGATTTAGTATTACACCCAACAGAAATCTGAAAATGGGCGTACTTAAGTTTCAGGCAAAGACCTGGATCTCACATTTACTTAAGTTAACTATTTAAAACACAACCAGAACTCTAGTTTTACTCTCAGCCTTATGGTTTTCCTAACCCTAGCAGAGCCCAAGCCCCAACTCCCAGCTCAAAATAAATAATTCAGGCCAAAAGTTACTTCTGCTTTACAGCAAACGTGATCTAATTCACATAGTGTTCAGATGACTTTTGTGCTCCTGAAGAATAATATTGGAGGAATTTAGTACTGGAATCCAGGGCAGTTAAGGGTCCAGGTAGTATTTTGAACTGGGCTAGTTCTACGGTCAATGTCAAGAGTTCCAAGGGAAAGTAAATTTTGTGTTTTTACAACTTTCCCAAGCTGCATGTGTGCGTGTATGTTAATTTTATCTGAGTCTGTTTGAATTTGTATGTGTACAGTGTGTGTAGCTGCTCATTGTGTCTCTGCAGGACTTTGAAGCTCAGAGAGAAAACAAGTGACTACAACACCTTTCAAGGGACGTCCTGACAGTCTGACATCCTCTGCCGGCCGGAATGTATCAGATCCTTCACAGGAGTCCCTCCAGACCCAGGCTGGGGGCAGCTGATCAAGGTGATGTCAGACCCTTCGGGCTGACCGGGCATCACAGCCAAAGATGACATCATGGCTGTGAGGCCAGCCAATGCTCTCTATGTCCAGCCCATCAAATGTGAAGAAAAAGCAAAATAATAAGATAAGGGAATGACTTAAAGCTCCGCACTCCGAAGAAAATAATTGGAGAAAATTGTTTACAAAAGCTGAAATTCAGAGTTTCCGTCTACAAAGTTTGAAATGAGAGATTCAGTTGAGAGACTTTGAAATGAGAGATGCCTCTCTTTAGGAATCCAATTGCATTGTGAAAGCTCATAAGTTTTACAGTTTAATAACCTTTTTATTGCTTCAGGGCAATAGGCCAGACTGAGCTTTCTTTAAGAGAAACCAGTCCTCTGGGGCACTGATCCATCAGGTGCTAGTTAATTAATTTGATAAGATCATGATCTGAAATGCAGATTCAGATTCTTTGAGACGGGCAGGACTTGATTTCTCAGCGTGCCCTCTTGAATCTCAGATGATACTGTCACTAATGTAATGTTGAGCTGTAATCACCACTTTCCTTTTGCACGCTGACTGCATTGATTGCACCCATACTGGGCACACGTGCTACCTAAGCACTTTTATCAAAGGGAATATGTGCCCTACTGGTTGTTTTAGACACTACTTCTAATTCATCCACACTACATCACAAAAAAATTAAAATAACTCATGCACCTCACTGTTGATCAGTGTGGATATATAGATGCCCAATAAAAAGTAAAAATGAAAAAGGCACTAGGTTTCTGTTTCTTATTTTAATTGAAATAGAAAAAGAGGAACCATTAGAATACATGAATGTACAGTGTAAGTAGGTAATTCAGCACTTGACGGGTAAGTTCCTGGCGAGAGTCTAGCCTAAGGATATTGAACATCTTACTTTTTAGCTCATGCAGGGATGGCAGCTTTTAAATGCCTCACTGTCACTCGTGAACACATAACCAAGCCTGGGTCACTGTTACAGTCACATCAGCAATAACATTCACTGTACTGCACGTGGGTTGAGCAGTCTGCGCATCCCGGACACTGATAATTTCACACAAGGTGAAAAAGAATACTTCTCACACTGGAGTCCTCAACTGGAACATAAGGAAAAGGGTAGTACAGTATTTCAAAGCTAGGTAGTATTTCAGTATTTCAAAGCTAATCTACCACTTGGGGTTGTCCAGAGGCCTGCTTCAGTAGTTACAGGCTAGTGCAGGGTGGTCTTGCTTTTTCTGTTCGGAGTTTTCCTCTCAGTACAGAACCTTTCCAGTCTGGATATGACCGTTGAGCCAGATATGCAGATTCATCAGGCTGTGCTGCATGTAGCATGCCCTGCTTATTTGAACAAAGTCCTGTATATAATGTCACTCTTGATGTGTTGTAAATAGAAATACGTGTCTGATTCCTGTATTTCCAGTGGGAGCAGCTGTAACACTTGATTTGAATGTTGCTTCATTAATAATTAAACCTAATCGGATCTACTGTCTCTTCCAAAGCAGGGGTCGTTCTTAATGCAGTTGAGGACTGTGTAGCCCTTCTCCATGGGGCTTCATAAGAGATCATGACATTTCTTTCAACTTTGAATCATACCAAACGTTATAAATGATCCTAAAACGAATGCCATGACCTCTCGTGCACACGTCATTTTCACTTGTCCCTATAAAGTTTTATGCCTGTGACTATTACATCTTGTACTGCAAGAGTTATCGCCTTTTTAAAAAACTTTTCCCGTTATATAAGTGGCACCGAAATTTTAAAACCCATCAAATTTTGTGGTTTCACTTTTTAAAAGAAAATTCAGTGGACAAGAGCACATAAGTAACAGTTATCAAGTTTTATTCCTAAACCTGAGATGAAGTGATATCAAGGGATGTCAGGTTTTTTGGTTAATAAAGGGCAGAGTCTGGATAAGCTACCTGGCCTGTTATCATGGCCATGAGACTACACAGGGATTCACCCTAGAAATATTGATCTGTGAAGAAACTCTCTAATCGGAATGTTTCCTAATCCTCTCCCCCACGTCACAAATCGGTAACTGACAGGGAAAAAAGATGGTTGTAAAGTAGATACCAAAGAGTGTGTCGAACCAGGGCATTTGCATAGTTCTCTGGGAAAACGTACAGCCTTTAACAACTTACAATATAGCTGATTAGGCCGAGAAGTCAATGAGAATCGGATTAAATGATCGTCAATTAGTTCTCAATGCATTTGACAATTCCCCAAACTGGGGAAAGCATGAAAAAGAAACATTCCGGTATGTTTTTCTGGAAAACACGTGAACATTAAAAATCAAATTGGCAGGCTCATTTTATTTATTGCATATTATGGTTCAGTTGACCGAACCTAAATAAAAAAAAATGAATTTCCTGAATTCACATTAATATAATAGTTTTCATCTATACTCTAACATTGAATACGTACAGTACTTAAGGCCACAGGGAAGACTGTAAAGGATAAAGCCGTTGACGCTACAACACTGAGAGAAAGGAGAGAAAGGCGCTGTTCTCACTAGAGTGCCTGCCAGTCTGTTCGCCAGCTGTTTAAAAGCTCCTGTTGGCACAGATGTTGGGCTGCCTCTGCCCAGCTTACTGCACAACCCAAGAAAAGCGTTAGGAAGTCAAATTCTTCCATATGACCTGAGAGTTTGTAATCCCTCGGGCCGGTTTGAATTTAAAACGGAACCAAGGAACCAAAAGACGATTGCTGTCAGTCTGCTGCTGCCTCTGGGAGAAATCTGACTGCAATCCTTCCTGACCTGTTACACAGTAAGGATTAAACCTTTGAGGCACCCCTTGTTCATGTATTCCAGAGTTACACAGAGGGGTAGAAATCACTATCAAACGCGTCTGATCTTCATCTTATTTAAGAAAAAACATCATCACTAGATCAGTTTATGTGAATATTGCTCTGAATTCTTTTAAAAGGGTGTTTTTTTTTTTACATCACGGATAGTTACTAGAGCAATGTTTAGGATGCTGCACTAGTTAATATAAAAAACATATGGGAATTGCTATGTGGGCACTGATCGTAGCTGTATGGTTGCAGTGCCAAAACCTTAAGTAGTCTATAGTCCCATACAGGAAGAAAGGCTTCTGTTTGGCTACTCGGCGATATCTGCGGGGCTCTTGGATTATAATGCCAAGCAGTTCAATGCTTTATACAGTAGCTTTAATATAGTAAAGATAAATCAGTCACCTGGTTAGACACCTTTGCAGAGCTCGGCCCTATCTCAAACGTTCTTACTGCA